>NW_028270160.1:75240417-75545062 GCF_037043375.1 Chiloscyllium plagiosum | reverse complement strand
CTCTCTCTCTGCCCCCTCGCTCTGTTCCCCGCTCTCTGTCCCCCATCTCTATCACCCTCTCTCTCCCCCACTCTGTACCCTCCATCTGTCTCCCTCCCTCTGTCCCCCTCCCTCTGTCCCCCTTCCTCTGTTCTCCCTCTCTCTGCCCCCCCACTCTGGTCCCCCTGTCCCCTCTCTTTGTCCCCTCTCTCTCTGCCCCCCTCTCTCTGCCCCCTCGCTCTGTTCCCTCTCTCTCTGCTCCCACTTTCTCTGTCTCCCTCATTCTGACCCCCTCTCTCTGCCCCCCCTCTGAAACCCTCTCTCTCTGTCCCTCTCTCTCACTGCCCCCCTCTCTCTGCACCCTCGCTTTGTTCCCCGCTCTCTGTCCCCCCATCTCTATCGCCCTCTCTCTGCCCCCTCTCTGTCACTGTCTCTCTGCCCCCTCTCTCAGTCCACCCTCTCTCTGTCCCAAACCTCTGTCCCCCCCCTCTGTAGCCCTCTCTCTGCCCCCTGTCAGTCACCATCTCTCTGTCCCCCCCCCCCGTCCACCCCTCTCTGTCGCCCGCTCTCTGCCCCCTCTTCGTCACCATCTCTCTGTACTCACTCGGTCTTTCCCCCTCCCTCTGTCCCCCCTCTCTCTGTCCCCCTCTCTCTGTCCCCCTCCGTCTGTCCCCCTCTCTCTGTACCTCCCTCTCTGTCCCCCCCTCGCTCTGTAGCCCCTCTCTCTGTCCCCCCTCTCTCTGTACCCCACTCTCTCTGTTCCCCCCTCTCTCTGACCCCCTCTCTCTCTGTTCCCCTCTCTCTGACCCCTCTCTCTGTCCCCCTCTCTCTGTCGCCATATCTGTCACCGTCTCTCTGTCGCGCTCTCTCTGTCCACCTCTCTCTCTGTTCCCATCTCTCTCTGTCCCCCCCCTCTCTGTCCTCCCTCTCTGTCCCCATCTCTCTGTCCCTCCTCACTCTGCCCCTCTCTCTGTCCCCCTCTCTCTGTCCCCCACTCTCTCTGTCCCCCACTCTCTCTGTTCCCCCCTCTCTCTGACCCCCTCTCTCTCTGTCCCCCTCTCTCTGTCCCCCTCTCTCTGTCCCCCACTCTCTCTGTCCCCCTCTCTCTCTGTTCCCCCCTCTCTCTGACCCCCTCTCTCTCTGTCCCCCTCTCTCTGTCGCCATATCTGTTGCCGTCTCTCTGTCCCTCTCTCTCTGTCCACCCCTCTCTCTGTCCCCATCTCGCTCTGTCCCCCCCTCTCTGCCCCCCCTCTGTCCCCCTCTCTCTCTGTCCCCCTCTCTGTCCCCCCTCTCTGCCCCCCCGTCCCCCTCTCTCTCTGTCCCCCTCTCTGTCCCTCTCTCTCTGCCCCTCTCTGTCACCGTCTCTCTGTCCCCGCTCACTCTGTCCCCTTCTCTCTGTCCCCACGTCCCGCTGTCCCCCTCTTTCTGTCCCACTCTCTCTGTCGCCCTCTTTCTGTCCCACTCTCTCTGACCCCCTCTCTCTGTGCCCCTCTCTCTCTCCCCCACACTGTACCCCCCTCTCTGTCCCCCAATCACTGTCGCTACTCCCTCTGACCCCCTCTACCTCCCCCTCTTTCCGTCCCCTCTATCTGACCCCATCTATCACCCACACTCTCTGTGCCCCTCTCTCGCTGTACCTTCTCTCTGTCCCCTCTCTCTCTGTTCCCGCTCTCTGTCCCCCCTATCTATGTCCCCCTTCTCTCTGTCCCCCCCTCTCTCTGCCCCCTCTCTCTCTGTCCCTCTCTCTCTGACCCCCACTCTCTGTCCACCACTCTCTGTCCCCCTCTCTCTGTCCCCCTCTCTCTAACCCCCAATTTCTGTCCCCCACACTCTGTCTCCTCCTCTCTCTGACCCCCTCTAACTCCCTCACTCAATGTGACCCTCTCTCGGTCGCCTACTCTCTGCCCCCCCCCTCTCTGTCCCCGCGTCCCTCTGTCCCCCTCTTTCAGTCCCACTCTCTCTGTTCCCCCCTCTCTGTCCCCCTCTCTCTGTCCCCCCCTCTCTGTCCCCCTCTCTCTCTGTCCCCATCTCTCTCTGTCCCCCTCTTTCTGTCCCCCTCTCTCTCTGCCCACTCTCTCTGTCCCCCTCTCTCTGCCCCCCCTCTCTGTCCCCCCTCTCTGTCCCCCTCTCTCTGTCCCCCCCTCTCTGTCCCCCTCTCTCTCTGTCACCATTTCTCTCTGTCCCCATCTCTCTCTGTCCCCCTCTTTCTGTCCCCCTCTCTCTCTGCCCACTCTCTCTGTCCCCCCTCTCTGTCCCTCTCTCTCTCTCTGTCCCTCTCTGTCCCCCTCTCTCTCTGTCCCCGTCTCTCTGTCCCTCCTTCTCACTGTCCCCCTCTCTCTGTCCCCCTCTCTCTGTTCACTCTCTCTCTCTGCCCCTGTGCTCTCTCTGTCCGCATCTCTTTCTGTCCCCCCTCTCTATCTCTCCTCTCTCTGTCCACTCCCTCTCCGTCCACCCCTCCCCCCGTTCCCCACTCAGTCCATCCCCCTCTCTCTGTTCGCCCAGTCTCTGTCCCCGGCTCACTGTCCCCCTCTCTCTGACGGACTCTCTCTCCCCAACTCTGTACCCCTCTCTCAGTCCCCCACACTCTGTCCCCCCTCCCTCTGTCCCGCTCCCTCTGTCCCCGCTCACTCTGTCCCACTCTTTCTGTCCCCCTCTCTCTGTCCCCCTCTCTCTGTCCCCTTCTCTCTGTCCCCGCGTCCCTCTGTCCCCCTCTTTCTGTCCCACTCTCTCTGTCCCCCCTCTCTGTCCCCCTCTCTCTGTCCCCCTCTCTCTCTGTCCCCCTCTCTCTGTCCCCCTCTCTCTGTCCCCCTCTCTCTCTGTCCCCCTCTCTCTGTCCCCCTCTCTCTGTCCCCCTCTTTCTGCCCCCTCTCTCTGTCCCCCTCTCTCTCTCCCCCTCTCTCTCTGTCCCCCTCTCTCTGTCCCCCTCTCTCTGTCCCCTCTCTCTGTCCCACTCTCTCTGTAGCCCTCTCTCTCCCCCTCCCTCTCCCCCACTCTGTCACCCACTCTCTGTGCACCCACTCTCTTTCCCCCCTCCCTATGATCCCCTCTGTCTCCCGCTCTCTCGGTATCCCCCCTCCCTCTGTCCCCCTCTTTTGCCCCCTTTCTGCCCCCCCGTCCCCGTCTCTCTGTCCCCATGCTCTCTCTGTCCCCATCTCTTACTGTCCCCCCTCTCCCTCCACTCTCTGTCCTCTCCCTTTCTGTACCGCACGACCCCAACTGTCCCCCTCGCTCTGACCCTCTCTCTGTCCCCCTCTCTCTGTCCCCGCTCTCTGTCCCCCGCTCTCTGTCCCCCTCTCTCTGTCCCCCCGCACTCTGTCCCCCCTCTCTCTGTCCCCCTGTCTCTTTCACACTCTCTCTTTCACCCTATCTCTGTCCACCCCTCTCTGTCCCCCTCTCTCTGTCGCCCTCTCTGTCACCGTCTCTCTGTCCTCCCTCGGTCTGTCCCCCTCCCACTGTCCCCCTCTCTCTGTCCCCCTCTCTCTGTCCCCCCCTCTCTGTCCCCCTCTCTCTGCCCCCTCCCAGTCACCATCTCTCTACCCCCCCCCCCCTCTGTCCCCCTCGCTCTGTCCTCCTCTCTCTGTCCCCCTCCGTCTGTCCCCTCTCTCTGAACCTCCCTCTCTGTCCTCCCTCTCTCTGTAGCCCCTCTCTCTGTCCCCCCTCTCTCTGTCCCCACGTCCCTCTGTCCCCCTCTCTCTCTGTCCCCCTCTCTCTGTCCCCCTCTCTTTGTCCCCCTATCTCTGCCCCCTCTCTGTTCCCTCTCTCTCTCTGTCCCCCTCTCTCTCTGTCCCCCTCCCTCTGTCCCCCTCTCTCTGTCCCCCCTCTCTCTGTCCCCCTCTCTCTGTCCCCCTCTCTCTGTCCCCCTCTCTCTCTGTCCCCTTCTCTCTATCCCCCTCTCTCTCTGTCCCACTCTTTCTGTCCCCCTCTCTCTGTCCCCCTCTCTCTCTCTGCCCCCCTCTCTCTGTCCCCGCTCACTCTGTCCCCTTCTCTCTGTCCCCGCGTCCCTCTGTCCCCCTCTTTCTGTCCCACTCTCTCTGTACCCCTCTCTCTCTGTCCCCCTCTCTCTGTCCCCCTCTCTCTGTCCCCCTCTCTCTCTGTCCCCCTCACTCTGTCCCCCTTTTTCAGCCCCATCTCTCTCTGTCCACCCTCTCTGTCCCACTCTGTCTGCCTCCTCTCTGTCCCACTCTTTCTGTCCCCCTCTCTCTGTCCCCCTCTCTCTCTCTGTCCCCCCCCTCTCTGTCCTCCTCTCTCTCTGTCCCCCTCTCTCTGTAGCCCCTCTCTCTGACCCCCCTCTCTCTCTGTCCCCATCTCTCTCTGACCCCCTCTCTCTGTAGCCCCTCTCTCTGACCCCCCTCTCTCTGTCCCCCTCTCTCTCTGTCCCCCTCTCTCTCTGTCCCCCTCTCTCTGCCCCCCTCTCTCTCTGCCCACTCTCTCTGTCCCCTCTCTCTGTCCCCCCCTCTCTGTCCCCTCTCTCTCTGTCCCCCTCTCTCTCTGTCTCCCCCTCCCTCTGTCCCCCTCTCTCTGTCCTCCTCTCTCTCTGTCCCCCTCTCTCTCTGTCCCCCTCTCTCTCTCTCCCCCCTCCCTCTGTCCCCCTCTCTCTGTCCTCCTCTCTCTCTGTCCCCCTCTCTCTCTGTCCCCCCCTCCCTCTGTCCCACTCTCTCTGTCCCCATCTCTCTCCGGCCCCCTCTCTCTGTCCCCCTCTCTCTCTGCCCACTCTCTCTGTCCCCCTCTCTCTGTCCCCCCCTCTCTGTCCCCTCTCTCTGTCCCCCTCTCTCTCTGTCCCCATCTCTCTCTGTCCCTCCTTCTCGCTGTCCCCCTCTCTCTGCCCCCACTCTCTCTGTCCCCCTCTCTCTGTCCCACTCTCTCTGTCCCCCCTCTCTCTGTCCACCCCTCTCTGTCCCCCTCTCTCTGTCGCCCTCTCTGTCACCGTCTCTCTGTCCTCCCTCGGTCTGTCCCCCTCCCTCTGACCCCCTCTCTCTCTGTCCCCCTCTCTCTGACCCCCCACTCTCTGTCCCCCTCTCTCTCTGTCCCCCCTCTCTGTCCCCCTCTCTCTGTCCTCCTCTCTCTCTGTCCCCCTCTCTCTCTGTCCCCCTTTCTCTGCCCCCCTCTCTCTCTGCCCACTCTCTCTGTCCCCCTCTCTATGTCCCCCACTCTCTGTCCCCTCTCTCTGTCCCCCCTTCTCTCTGTCCCCCTCTCTCTCTGCCCCCCTCTCTCTGTTCCCATCTCTCTCTGTCCCTCCTTCTCGCTGTCCCCTCTCTCTGTCCCACTCTCTCTGTTCACTCTCTCTCTCTGTCCCGGTGCTCTCTCTGTCCGCATCTCTTTCTGTCCCCCCTCTCTATCCCTCCTCTCTCTGTCCACTCCCTCTCCGTCCACCCCTCCCCCCCGTTCCCCACTCAGTCCATCCCCCTCTCTCTGTCCCCCCCTCTCTGCCCCCTCTCTCTGTCCCCCTCTCTCTGTCCCCCTCTCTCTCTGTCCCCCTCTCTCTGTCCCCCTCTCTCTCTGTCCCCCCTCTCTCTATCCCCCTCTCTCTGTCCCCCTCTCTCTCTGTCCCCGCTCACTCTGTCCCCTTCTCTCTGTCCCCGCGTCCCTCTGTCCCCCTCTTTCTGTCCCACTCTTTCTGTTCTCCTCTCTCTGCCCCCCACTCTTTCTGTCCCCCACTCTCTGTGCCCGCTCACTCTGTCCCCTTCTCTCTGTCCCCGCGTCCCTCTGTCCCCCTCTTTCTGTCCCACTCTCTCTGTCCCCCCTCTCTGTCCCCCTCTCTCTGTCCCCCTCTCTCTCTGTCCCCCTCTCTCTGTCCCCCTCTCTCTGTCCCCCTCTTTCTCTGTCCCCCTCTCTCTGTCCCCCTCTCTCTGTTCCCCTCTTTCTGCCCCCTCTCTCTGTCCCCCTCTTTCTGTCCCCCTCTCTCTGTCCCCTCTCTCTGTCCCACTCTCTCTGTAGCCCTCTCTCTCCCCCTCCCTCTCCCCCACTCTGTCACCCTCTCTCTGTCCCCCTCTCTCTGTCCCCCTCTCTCTCTGCCCCCCTCTTTCTGTCCCCCTCTCTCTGTCCCTCTCTCTGTCCCACTCTCTCTGTAGCCCTCTCTCTCCCCCTCCCTCTCCCCCACTCTGTCCCCCACTCTCTGTGCCCCCACTCTCTTTCCCCCCTCCCTATGATCCCCTCTGTCTCCCGCTCTCTCGGTCACCCCCATCTCTCTGTCCCCCTCTTTCTGCCCCCTTTCTGCCCCCCCCCCCCCCGTCCCCGTCTCTCTGTCCCCATGCTTTCTTTGTCCCCATCTCTTACTGTCCCCCTCTCCCTCCACTCTCTGTCCTCTCCCTTTCTGTACCGCACGACCCCAACTGTCCCCCTCTCTCTGACCCTCTCTCTGTCCCCCTCTCTCTGTCCCCCTCTCTCTGTCCCCGCTCTCTGTCCCCCGCTCTCTGTCCCACACTCTCTGACCCCCTCTCTCTGTCGCCCTCTCTCTGCCCCTCTCTGTCACCGTCTCTCTGTCCCCCCTCCCTCTGTACCACTCTCTCTGTCCCCCCATCACTGTCCCCTCTCATTGTCGTCCTCTCTATGCCCCCTCACTGTCACGGTCTCTCTGCACCCCTCTCTCTGTCCCCATTTCTCTGTCCCCCTGCTCTCTGTCCCCTTCTCTCTGCCTCCTCTCTGTCACCGTCTCTCTGCATCCCTCTCTCTGTCGCCCCTCTCTCTGTCCCCGTTTCTCTGTCCCCCTGCTCTCTGTCTCCCTCTCTCTGCCCGCTCTCTGTCACCGTTTATCTGTCTCACCTCCCTCTCTCCCCCTCCCTCTGTCACCCCTCCCTCTGTCCCCCTCTCCCTGTCCCCTCTCTCTGTCCCCTTTCCCTCTGTCCCCCTCTCTCTTTCACCCTCTCTCTGCCCCCCTCTCTCTGTCCCCCTCTCTCTGCCCCCTCTCTCTGCCCCCCTCCCTCTGTCCCCTCTCTCTTTCACCCTCTCTCTGCCCCCCCCCTCTCTCTGCCCCCCCTCTCTGCCCCCTCTCCCTCTGTCCCCCTCTCTGTGCCCCCCCTCTGCCCCCCTCTCTCTGACCCCCTCTTTCTGCCCCCCTCTCTCTGCCCCTCTCCCTCTGCCCCCCTCTCTCTTTCACCCTCTCTCTGCCCCCCCTCTCTCTGTCCCCCTCTCTCTGTACCCCCTCTCTGTCCCCTCTCTCTGACCCCCCTCTCTCTGCCCCCCGCTCTGTCCCCCCCTCTCTGTCCCCCTCTCTCTCTGTACCCCCTCTCTCTGTACCCCCTCTCTCTGTCCCCCCTCTCTCTGTTCTCCCTCTCTCTGTCCCCCTCTCTCTGTCCCTCCTCTCTCTGCACCCCCCTCTGTCGCCTTCTCTCTGCCCCCACTCGGTCACCATCTGTCTGTCCCCTCTCCCTCTGTCACCTCTCGCTCTGTCCCCTCCCTCTGTCCCCCCTCCTTCTGTCCCCCTCTCTATCTGTCCTGCCCTGACTGTCCCCTCTCTTTATCGCACTCTCTCTGCCTCCTCTTTGTCCCCTCTCTCTCTCTGTCCCCCCTCTTTCTACCCCCTCTCTCTGTTGCCCCTCACTCTGTCCCACCTCTCTCTGGCCCCCTCTCTCTGTTCCCCCCTCATTCCCCCCGTCCCTCCCTCTGTCCCCTCTCTCCCTGTCACCCTCTCTCTCTGTGCCCCCTCTCTCTGTTCCCCCCTCTGTTCCCCCCCACGGTGTCCCCCCCTCTGTCCCCCTCTCTCTGTCACCCTCTCTCTGTCCCCCTCTCTGTTCCCCTCCTCTGTGTCCCCCCTCTGTTCCCCTCTCTCTGTCCCCTCTCTCTCTGTCCCCCTCTCTCTCTGTCCCCCTCTCTCTGTGTCCCTCTCTCTCTCTGCCCCCTCGCACTGTTCCCCGCTCTCTGTCCCCCATCTCTATCGCCCTCTCTCTGCCCCTCTCTCTCCCCCACTCTGTACCCTCCATCTGTCACCCTCCCTCTGTCCCCCTCCCTCTGTTATCCCTCTCTCTGTCCCCCCCTCTCTGTCCCCCCTCTCTGTCCCCTTCTCTCTGCCCCCCCCACTCTGGTCCCCCCCGTCCCCCCCTCTGTCCTCTCTCTCTCTGTCCCCTCTCTCTCTGTCCCTCTCTCTCTCTATCCCTCTCTCTCTCTGCCCCCCTCTCTCTGCCCCCTCGCTCTGTTCCCCGCTCTCTGTCCCCCATCTCTATCACCCTCTCTCTGCCCCTCTCTCTCCCCCACTCTGTACCCTCCATCTGTCTCCCTCCCTCTGTCCCCCTCCCTCTGTCCCCCTTCCTCTGTTCTCCCTCTCTCTGCCCCCCCATTCTGGTCCCCCTGTCCCCTCTCTCTGTCCCCTCTCTCTCTGCCCCCTCTCTCTGCCCCCTCGCTCTGTTCCCTCTCTCTCTGCTCCCACTTTCTCTGTCTCCCTCATTCTGACCCCCTCTCTCTGCCCCCCCTCTGAAACCCTCTCTCTCTGTCCCTCTCTCTCACTGCCCCCCTCTCTCTGCACCCTCGCTTTGTTCCCCGCTCTCTGTCCCCCCATCTCTATCGCCCTCTCTCTGCCCCCTCTCTGTCACTGTCTCTCTGCCCCCTCTCTCAGTCCACCCTCTCTCTGTCCCAAACCTCTGTCCCCCCCTCTCTGTAGCCCTCTCTCTGCCCCCTGTCAGTCACCATCTCTCTGTCCCCCCCCCCCTCTCCACCCCTCTCTGTCGCCCGCTCTCTGCCCCCTCTTCGTCACCATCTCTCTGTACTCACTCGGTCTTTCCCCCTCCCTCTGTCCCCCTCTCTCTGTCCCCCTCTCTCTGTCCCCCTCCGTCTGTCCCCCTCTCTCTGTACCTCCCTCTCTGTCCCCCCCTCGCTCTGTAGCCCCTCTCTCTGTCCCCCCTCTCTCTGTCCCCCTCTCTCTGTCCCCCTCCGTCTGTCCCCCTCTCTCTGTACCTCCCTCTCTGTCCCCCCTCGCTCTGTAGCCCCTCTCTCTGTCCCCCCTCTCTCTGTACCCCACTCTCTCTGTTCCCCCCTCTCTCTGACCCCCTCTCTCTCTGTTCCCCTCTCTCTGACCCCTCTCTCTGTCCCCCTCTCTCTGTCGCCATATCTGTCACCGTCTCTCTGTCGCGCTCTCTCTGTCCACCTCTCTCTCTGTTCCCATCTCTCTCTGTCCCCCCCCTCTCTGTCCTCCCTCTCTGTCCCCATCTCTCTGTCCCCCTCTCTCTGTCACCCCTCTCTGTCTCCGGGCACTCTGTCCCCCCTCCCTCTGTCGCCCTCTTTCTGTTCCCCCTCTCTCTGTCGCCCTCTTTCTGATCCCCTCTCTCTCTGTCCCCCTCTCTCTGTCCCACTTCTCTCTGTCGCCCTCTTTCTGACCCCCACTATCTCTGACCCCCCTCTCTGTCCCCCTCTCTCTGCCCCCTCTCTCTGTCCCCCTCTCTGTCCCGTCTCTCTGTCCCACTCTCTCTGTCCCTCCTCACTCTGCCCCTCTCTCTGTCCCCCTCTCTCTGTCCCCCACTCTCTCTGTTCCCCCCTCTCTCTGACCCCCTCTCTCTCTGTCCCACTCTCTCTGTCCACCCCTCTCTATGTAGCCCCTCTCTCTGCCCCCCTCTCTCTGTCCCCCACTCTCTCTGTTCCCCCCTCTCTCTGACCCCCTCTCTCTCTGTCCCCCTCTCTCTGTCGCCATATCTGTTGCCGTCTCTCTGTCCCTCTCTCTCTGTCCACCCCTCTCTCTGTCCCCATCTCGCTCTGTCCCCCCCTCTCTGCCCCCCCTCTGTCCCCCTCTCTCTCTGTCCCCCTCTCTGTCCCCCCCTCTGTCCCCCTCTCTCTCTGTCCCCCTCTCTGTCCCCCCTCTCTGCCCCCTCTCTGTCACCGTCTCTCTGTCCCCGCTCACTCTGTCCCCTTCTCTCTGTCCCCACGTCCCGCTGTCCCCCTCTTTCTGTCCCACTCTCTCTGTCGCCCTCTTTCTGTCCCACTCTCTCTGACCCCTCTCTCTGTGCCCCTCTCTCTCTCCCCCACACTGTACCCCCCTCTCTGTCCCCCAATCACTGTCGCTACTCCCTCTGACCCCCTCTACCTCCCCCTCTTTCCGTCCCCTCTATCTGACCCCATCTATCACCCACACTCTCTGTGCCCCTCTCTCGCTGTACCTTCTCTCTGTCCCCTCTCTCTCTGTTCCCGCTCTCTGTCCCCCCTATCTATGTCCCCCCTCTCTCTGTCCCCCCCTCTCTCTGCCCCCTCTCTCTCTGTCCCTCTTTCTCTGACCCCCACTCTCTGTCCACCACTCTCTGTCCCCCTCTCTCTAACCCCCAATTTCTGTCCCCCACACTCTGTCTCCTCCTCTCTCTGACCCCCTCTAACTCCCTCACTCAATGTGACCCTCTCTCGGTCGCCTACTCTCTGCCCCCCCCCTCTCTGTCCCCGCCTCCCTCTGTCCCCCTCTTTCAGTCCCACTCTCTCTGTTCCCCCCTCTCTGTCCCCCTCTCTCTGTCCCCCCCTCTCTGTCCCCCTCTCTCTCTGTCCCCATTTCTCTCTGTCCCCATCTCTCTCTGTCCCCCTCTTTCTGTCCCCCTCTCTCTCTGCCCACTCTCTCTGTCCCCCTCTCTCTGCACCCCCTCTCTGTCCCCCCTCTCTGTCCCTCTCTCTCTCTCTGTCCCTCTCTGTCCCCCTCTCTCTCTGTCCCCGTCTCTCTGTCCCTCCTTCTCACTGTCCCCCTCTCTCTGTCCCCCTCTCTCTGTTCACTCTCTCTCTCTGCCCCTGTGCTCTCTCTGTCCGCATCTCTTTCTGTCCCCCCTCTCTATCTCTCCTCTCTCTGTCCACTCCCTCTCCGTCCACCCCTCCCCCCGTTCCCCACTCAGTCCATCCCCCTCTCTCTGTTCCCCCAGTCTCTGTCCCCGGCTCACTGTCCCCCTCTCTCTGACGAACTCTCTCTCCCCAACTCTGTACCCCTCTCTCAGTCCCCCACACTCTGTCCCCCCTCCCTCTGTCCCGCTCCCTCTGTCCCCGCTCACTCTGTCCCACTCTTTCTGTCCCCCTCTCTCTGTCCCCCTCACTCTGTCCCCTTCTCTCTGTCCCCGCGTCCCTCTGTCCCCCTCTTTCTGTCCCACTCTCTCTGTCCCCCCTCTCTGTCCCCCTCTCTCTGTCCCCCTCTCTCTCTGTCCCCCTCTCTCTGTCCCCCTCTCTCTCTGTCCCCCTCTCTCTGTCCCCCTCTCTCTGTCCCCCTCTTTCTGCCCCCTCTCTCTGTCCCCCTCTCTCTCTCCCCCTCTCTCTCTGTCCCCCTCTCTCTGTCCCCCTCTCTCTGTGCCCTCTCTCTGTCCCACTCTCTCTGTAGCCCTCTCTCTCCCCCTCCCTCTCCCCCACTCTGTCACCCACTCTCTGTGCACCCACTCTCTTTCCCCCCTCCCTATGATCCCCTCTGTCTCCCGCTCTCTCGGTATCCCCCCTCCCTCTGTCCCCCTCTTCTGCCCCCTTTCTGCCCCCCCCGTCCCCGTCTCTCTGTCCCCATGCTCTCTCTGTCCCCATCTCTTACTGTCCCCCCTCTCCCTCCACTCTCTGTCCTCTCCCTTTCTGTACCGCACGACCCCAACTGTCCCCCTCGCTCTGACCCTCTCTCTGTCCCCCTCTCTCTGTCCCCGCTCTCTGTCCCCCGCTCTCTGTCCCCCTCTCTCTGTCCCCCCGCACTCTGTCCCCCCTCTCTCTGTCCCCCTGTCTCTTTCACACTCTCTCTTTCACCCTATCTCTGTCCACCCCTCTCTGTCCCCCTCTCTCTGTCGCCCCTCCCAGTCACCATCTCTCTACCCCCCCTCCCTCTGTCCCCCTCGCTCTGTCCTCCTCTCTCTGTCCCCCTCCGTCTGTCCCCTCTCTCTGAACCTCCCTCTCTGTCCTCCCTCTCTCTGTAGCCCCTCTCTCTGTCCCCCCTTTCTCTGTCCCCACGTCCCTCTGTCCCCCTCTCTCTCTGTCCCCCTCTCTCTGTCCCCCTCTCTTTGTCCCCCTATCTCTGCCCCCTCTCTGTTCCCTCTCTCTCTGTCCCCCTCTCTCTCTGTCCCCCTCCCTCTGTCCCCCTCTCTCTGTCCCCTCTCTCTGTCCCCCTCTCTCTCTGTCCCCTTCTCTCTATCCCCCTCTCTCTCTGTCCCACTCTTTCTGTCCCCCTCTCTCTGTCCCCCTCTCTCTCTCTGCCCCCCTCTCTCTGTCCCCGCTCACTCTGTCCCCTTCTCTCTGTCCCCGCGTCCCTCTGTCCCCCTCTTTCTGTCCCACTCTCTCTGTACCCCTCTCTCTCTGTCCCCCTCTCTCTGTCCCCCTCTCTCTGTCCCCCTCTCTCTCTGTCCCCCTCACTCTGTCCCCCTTTTTCAGCCCCATCTCTCTCTGTCCACCCTCTCTGTCCCACTCTGTCTGCCTCCTCTCTGTCCCACTCTTTCTGTCCCCCTCTCTCTGTCCCCCTCTCTCTCTCTGTCCCCCCCTCTCTGTCCTCCTCTCTCTCTGTCCCCCTCTCTCTGTAGCCCCTCTCTCTGACCCCCCTCTCTCTCTGTCCCCATCTCTCTCTGACCCCCTCTCTCTGTAGCCCCTCTCTCTGACCCCCCTCTCTCTGTCCCCCTCTCTCTCTGTCCCCCTCTCTCTCTGTCTCCCCCTCCCTCTGTCCCCCTCTCTCTGTCCTCCTCTCTCTCTGTCCCCCTCTCTCTCTGTCCCCCCCTCCCGCTGTCCCACTCTCTCTGTCCCCATCTCTCTCCGGCCCCCTCTCTCTGCCCCCTCTCTCTCTGCCCACTCTCTCTGTCCCCCTCTCTCTGTCCCCCCCTCTCTGTCCCCTCTCTCTCTGTCCCCCTCTCTCTCTGTCTCCCCCTCCCTCTGTCCCCCTCTCTCTGTCCTCCTCTCTCTCTGTCCCCCTCTCTCTCTGTCCCCCTCTCTCTCTCTCCCCCCTCCCTCTGTCCCCCTCTCTCTGTCCTCCTCTCTCTCTGTCCCCCTCTCTCTCTGTCCCCCTCTCTCTCTGTCCCCCCCTCCCTCTGTCCCACTCTCTCTGTCCCCATCTCTCTCCGGCCCCCTCTCTCTGCCCACTCTCTCTGTCCCCTCTCTTTGCCCCCCTCTCTCTCTGCCCACTCTCTCTGTCCCCCCCTCTCTGTCCCCTCTCTCTGTCCCCCCCTCTCTCTGTCCCCCTCTCTCTCTGTTCCCATCTCTCTCTGTCCCTCCTTCTCGCTGTCCCCCTCTCTCTGCCCCCACTCTCTCTGTCCCCCTCTCTCTGTCCCACTCTCTCTGTCCCCCCTCTCTCTGTCCACCCCTCTCTTGTCCCCCTCTCTCTGTCGCCCTCTCTGTCACCGTCTCTCTGTCCTCCCTCGGTCTGTCCCCCTCCCTCTGACCCCCTCTCCCTCTGTCCCCCTCTCTCTGACCCCCCACTCTCTGTCCCCCTCTCTCTCTGTCCCCCTCTCTCTCTGTCCCCCTCTCTCTATCCCCCTCTCTCTGTCCCCCTCTCTCTGTCCCTCTCTCTCTCTGTCCCCGCTCACTCTGTCCCCTTCTCTCTGTCCCCGCGTCCCTCTGTCCCCCTCTTTCTGTCCCACTCTTTCTGTTCTCCTCTCTCTGCCCCCCACTCTTTCTGTCCCCCACTCTCTGTGCCCGCTCACTCTGTCCCCTTCTCTCTGTCCCCGCATCCCTCTGTCCCCCTCTTTCTGTCCCACTCTCTCTGTCCCCCCTCTCTGTCCCCCTCTCTCTGTCCCCCTCTCTCTCTGTCCCCCTCTCTCTGTCCCCCTCTCTCTGTCCCCCTCTTTCTCTGTCCCCCTCTCTCTGTCCCCCTCTCTCTGTTCCCCTCTTTCTGCCCCCTCTCTCTGTCCCCCTCTCTCTGTCCCCCTCTCTCTGTCCCCCTCTCTCTCTGCCCCCCTCTTTCTGTCCCCCTCTCTCTGTCCCCTCTCTCTGTCCCACTCTCTCTGTAGCCCTCTCTCTCCCCCTCCCTCTCCCCCACTCTGTCACCCTCTCTCTGTCCCCCTCTCTCTGTCCCCCTCTCTCTGACCCTCTCTCTGTCCCCCTCTCTCTGTCCCCCTCTCTCTGTCCCCGCTCTCTGTCCCCCTCGCTCTGTCCCCCTGTCTCTTTAACCCTCTCTCTGTCCACCCCTCTCTGTCCCCCTCTCTCTGTCGCCCTCTCTGTCACCGTCTCTCTGTCCTCCCTCCCTCTGTCCCCCTCTCTCTGTCCCCCTCTCTCTGTCGCCCCCTCTCTGTCCCCCTCTCTCTGCCCCCTCCCAGTCTCTCTGTCCCCGCATCCCGCTGACCCCCCTCTTTCTGTCCCACTCTCTCTGTCGCCCTCTTTCTGTCCCACTCTCTCTGCCCCACTCTCTCTCCCACACTGTACCCCCACTCTCTGCCCCCTCTCTCTCTGTCCCCGCGTCCCTCTGTCCCCCTCTTACTGTTCCACTCTATCTGTACGCCCCTCTCTGTCCACCTCTCTCTGTCCCCCTCTCTCTGTCCCCCTCTCTCTGACCCCCCTCTCTCCGTCTCCCTCTCTCTCTGTCCCCCTCTCTCTCTGTTCCCATCTCTCTCTGTCCCTCCTTCTCGCTGTCCCCCTCTCTCTCTGTCCCCTCTCTCTCTGTCCCCTTCTCTCTCTGTCCCCCCTCTCTCTGCCCCATCTCTCTCTGTCCCCCGTCTCTGTCCCACTCTCTCTGCCCCCTCTCTGTCACCGTCTCTCTGTCTCCGCTCACTCTGTCCCACTCTTTCTGTTCTCCTCTCTCTGTCCCTCTCTCTTTCTGTCCCCCACTCTCTGTCCCCGCTCACTCTGTCCCCGCGTCCCTTGTCCCCGCGTCCCTCTGTCCCCCTCTCTCTGTCCCCCCTCTCTGTCCCCCTCTCTCTCTGTCCCCCTCTCTCTCTGTCCCCCTCTCTCTCTGTCCCCCTCTCTCTGTCCCCCTCTCTCCGTCCCCCTCTCTCTGTCCCCCTCTCTCTGTCCCCCTCTCTCTGTCCCCTCTCTCTGTCCCACTCTCTCTGTCGCCCTCTCTCTCCACCTCCCTCTCCCCCACTCTGTCACCCACTCTCTGCCCCCCTCTCTCTGTCCCCCGCTCTCTGTCCCCCTCTATCTCTGTCCCCCTCTCTCTGTCCCCCTCTCTCTGTCCCCCTCTCACTGACCCCCTCTCTCTCTGTCCCCCTCTCTCTCTGTCCCCCTCTCTCTGTCCCCATCTCTCTCTGTCCCCCTCTTTCTGCCCACTCTCTCTGTCCCCCCTCTCTCTGTCCCCCTCTCTCTCTGCCCCATCTCTCTCTGTCCCCCTCTCTCTGTCCCACTCTCTGTCACCGTCTCTCTGTCACCGTCTCTCTGTCTCCGCTCACTCTGTCCCACTCTTTCTGTTCTCCTCTCTCTGTCCCCCTCTCTTTCTGTCCCCCTCTCTCTGTCCCCGCTCACTCTGTCCCCTTCTCTGTGTCCCCGCGTCCCTCTGTCCCCCTCTTTCTGTCCCACTCTCTCTGTCCCCCCTCTCTGTCCCCCTCTCTCTGTCCCCCTCTCTCTCTGTCCCTCTCTCTCTGTCCCCCTCTCTCTGTCCCCGTCTCTCTCTGTCCCCCTCTCTCTGTCCCCCTCTCTTTCTGCCCCCTCTCTCTGTCCCACTCTCTCTGTAGCCCTCTCTCTCCCCCTCCCTCTCCCCCACTCTGTCACCCTCTCTCTGTCCCCCTCTCTCTGTCCCCCTCTCTCTGACCCTCTCTCTGTCCCCCTCTCTCTGTCCCCCTCTCTCTGTCCCCGCTCTCTGTCCCCCTCGCTCTGTCCCCCTGTCTCTTTAACCCTCTCTCTGTCCACCCCTCTCTGTCCCCCTCTCTCTGTCGCCCTCTCTGTCACCGTCTCTCTGTCCTCCCTCCCTCTGTCCCCCTCTCTCTGTCCCCCTCTCTCTGTCGCCCCCTCTCTGTCCCCCTCTCTCTGCCCCCTCCCAGTCTCTCTGTCCCCGCATCCCGCTGACCCCCCTCTTTCTGTCCCACTCTCTCTGTCGCCCTCTTTCTGTCCCACTCTCTCTGCCCCACTCTCTCTCCCACACTGTACCCCCACTCTCTGCCCCCTCTCTCTCTGTCCCCGCGTCCCTCTGTCCCCCTCTTACTGTTCCACTCTATCTGTACGCCCCTCTCTGTCCACCTCTCTCTGTCCCCCTCTCTCTGTCCCCCTCTCTCTGACCCCCCTCTCTCCGTCTCCCTCTCTCTCTGTCCCCCTCTCTCTCTGTTCCCATCTCTCTCTGTCCCTCCTTCTCGCTGTCCCCCTCTCTCTCTGTCCCCTCTCTCTCTGTCCCCTTCTCTCTCTGTCCCCCCTCTCTCTGCCCCATCTCTCTCTGTCCCCCGTCTCTGTCCCACTCTCTCTGCCCCCTCTCTGTCACCGTCTCTCTGTCTCCGCTCACTCTGTCCCACTCTTTCTGTTCTCCTCTCTCTGTCCCTCTCTCTTTCTGTCCCCCACTCTCTGTCCCCGCTCACTCTGTCCCCGCGTCCCTTGTCCCCGCGTCCCTCTGTCCCCCTCTCTCTGTCCCCCCTCTCTGTCCCCCTCTCTCTCTGTCCCCCTCTCTCTCTGTCCCCCTCTCTCTCTGTCCCCCTCTCTCTGTCCCCCTCTCTCCGTCCCCCTCTCTCTGTCCCCCCTCTCTCTGTCCCCCTCTCTCTGTCCCCCTCTCTCTGTCCCCTCTCTCTGTCCCACTCTCTCTGTCGCCCTCTCTCTCCACCTCCCTCTCCCCCACTCTGTCACCCACTCTCTGCCCCCCTCTCTCTGTCCCCCGCTCTCTGTCCCCCTCTATCTCTGTCCCCCTCTCTCTGTCCCCCTCTCTCTGTCCCCCTCTCACTGACCCCCTCTCTCTCTGTCCCCCTCTCTCTCTGTCCCCCTCTCTCTGTCCCCATCTCTCTCTGTCCCCCTCTCTCTGTCGCCCTCTCTCTCCACCTCCCTCTCCCCCACTCTGTCACCCACTCTCTGCCCCCCTCTCTCTGTCCCCCGCTCTCTGTCCCCCTCTATCTCTGTCCCCCTCTCTCTGTCCCCCTCTCTCTGTCCCCCTCTCACTGACCCCCTCTCTCTCTGTCCCCCTCTCTCTCTGTCCCCCTCTCTCTGTCCCCATCTCTCTCTGTCCCCCTCTTTCTGCCCACTCTCTCTGTCCCCCCTCTCTCTGTCCCCCTCTCTCTCTGCCCCATCTCTCTCTGTCCCCCTCTCTCTGTCCCACTCTCTGTCACCGTCTCTCTGTCACCGTCTCTCTGTCTCCGCTCACTCTGTCCCACTCTTTCTGTTCTCCTCTCTCTGTCCCCCTCTCTTTCTGTCCCCCTCTCTCTGTCCCCGCTCACTCTGTCCCCTTCTCTGTGTCCCCGCGTCCCTCTGTCCCCCTCTTTCTCTGTCCCCCTCTCTCTGTCCCCCTCTCTCTGTTCCCCTCTTTCTGCCCCCTCTCTCTGTCCCCCTCTCTCTGTCCCCCTCTCTCTGTCCCCCTCTCTCTCTGCCCCCCTCTTTCTGTCCCCCTCTCTCTGTCCCCTCTCTCTGCCCCCCCTCACTCTGTCCCCCTCTCTCTGTCCCACTCTCTCTGTAGCCCTCTCTCTCCCCTTCTCTCTCCCCCACTCTGTCCCCCACTCTCTGTCCCCCTCTCTCTGTCCCCCTCTCTCTGTCCCCCCCTCTCTCTGTCCCCCTCTCTCTCTGTCCCCCTCTCTCTGTCCCCCTCTCTCTGTCCCCTCTCTCTGTCCCACTCTCTCTGTAGCCCTCTCTCTCCCCCTCCCTCACTCTGTCACCCACTCTCTGTGCCCCCACTCTGTTTCCCCCCTCCCTATGATCCCCTCTGTCTGCCGCTCTCTCGGTATCTCCCCTCCCTCTGTCCCCCTCTTTCTGCCCCCTTTCTGCCACCCCCCGTCCCCGTCTCTCTGTCCCCATGATCTCTCTGTCCCCATCTCTTACTGTCCCGCCTCTCCCTCCACTCTCTGTCCTCTCCCTTTCTGTACCGCACGACCCCAACTGTCCCCCTCTCTCTGACCCTCTCTCTGTCCCCCTCTCTCTGTCCCCGCTCTCTGTCCCCCGCTCTCTGTCCACCTCTCTCTGTCCCCCCTCTCTCTGTCCCACTCTCTCTGTCCCACTCTCTCTGTCGCCCTCTCTCTCCCCCTCCCTCTCCCCCACTCTGTCACCCACTCTCTGCCCCCCTCTCTCTGTCCCCCGCTCTCTGTCCCCCTCTATCTCTGTCCCCCTCTCTCTGTCCCCCTCTCTCTGTCCCCACTCTCTGTCCCCCGCTCTCTGTCCCCCTCTCTCTGTCCCCCTCTCTCTGTCCCCCCTCTCTCTGTCCCCCTCTCACTGACCCCCTCTCTCTCTGTCCCCCTCTCTCTCTGTCCCCCTCTCTCTGTCCCCATCTCTCTCTGTCCCCCTCTTTCTGCCCACTCTCTCTGTCCCCCCTCTCTCTGTCCCCCTCTCTCTCTGCCCCATCTCTCTCTGTCCCCCTCTCTCTGTCCCACTCTCTGTCACCGTCTCTCTGTCACCGTCTCTCTGTCTCCGCTCACTCTGTCCCACTCTTTCTGTTCTCCTCTCTCTGTCCCCCTCTCTTTCTGTCCCCCTCTCTCTGTCCCCGCTCACTCTGTCCCCTTCTCTGTGTCCCCGCGTCCCTCTGTCCCCCTCTTTCTGTCCCACTCTCTCTGTTCCCCCTCTCTGTCCCCCTCTCTCTGTCCCCCTCTCTCTCTGTCCCTCTCTCTCTGTCCCCCTCTCTCTGTCCCCGTCTCTCTCTGTCCCCCTCTCTCTGTCCCCCTCTCTTTCTGCCCCAGTCTCTCTGCCCCCCCCCCTCACTCTGTCCCCCTCTCTCTGTCCCCTCTCTCTGTCCCACTCTCTCTGTAGCCCTCTCTCTCCCCCTCTCTCTCCCCCACTCTGTCCCCCACTCTCTGTCCCCCTCTCTCTGTCCCCCTCTCTCTGTCCCCTCTCTCTGTCCCACTCTCACTGTAGCCCTCTCTCTCCCCCTCCCTCACTCTGTCACCCACTCTCTGTGCCCCCACTCTGTTTCCCCCCTCCCTATGATCCCCTCTGTCTGCCGCTCTCTCGGTATCTCCCCTCCCTCTGTCCCCCTCTTTCTGCCCCCTTTCTGCCACCCCCCGTCCCCGTCTCTCTGTCCCCATGATCTCTCTGTCCCCATCTCTTACTGTCCCGCCTCTCCCTCCACTCTCTGTCCTCTCCCTTTCTGTACCGCACGACCCCAACTGTCCCCCTCTCTCTGACCCTCTCTCTGTCCCCCTCTCTCTGTCCCCGCTCTCTGTCCCCCGCTCTCTGTCCACCTCTCTCTGTCCCCCCTCTCTCTGTCCCCCCTCTCTCTGTTCCCCGCTCTCTGTCCCCCTCTCTCTGTCCCCGCTCTCTGTACCCCTCTCTCTCTGTCCCCCCCTCTCTGCCCCATCTCTCTCTGTTCCCCGTCTCTGTCCCACTCTCTCTGCCCCCTCTCTGTCACCGTCTCTCTGTCCCCGCTCAATCTGTCCCACTCTTTCTGTTCTCCTCTCTCTGTCCCCCTCTCTTTCTGTCCCCCACTCTCTGTCCCCGCTCACTCTGTCCCCTTCTCTCTGTCCCCGCGTCCCTCTGTCCGCCTCTTTCTGTCCCACTCTCTCTGTCCCCCCTCTCTGTCCCCCTCTCTCTGTCCCCCTCTCTCTCTGTCCCCCTCTCTCTGTCCCCCTCTCTCTGTCACCCCCTCTCTCTGTCCCCCTCTCTCTGTCCCCCTCTCTCAGTCCCCCTCTCTCTGTCCCCATCTCTTACTGTCCCGCCTCTCCCTCCACTCTCTGTCCTCTCCCTTTCTGTACCGCACGACCCCAACTGTCCCCCTCTCTCTGACCCTCTCTTTGTCCCCCTCTCTCTGTCCCCGCTCTCTGTCCCCCTCTCTCTGTCCCCCCTCTCTCTGTCCCCCCTCTCTCTGTCCCCCTGTCTCTTTCACCCTCTCTCTTTCACCCTATCTCTGTCCACCCCTCTCTGTCCCCCTCTCTCTGTCGCCCTCTCTGTCACCGTCTCTCTGTCCTTCCTCGGTCTGTCCCCCTCCCTCTGTCCCCCTCTCTCTGTCCCCCTCTCTCTGTCCCCCCCTCTCTGTCCCCCTCTCTCTGCCCCCTCCCAGTCACCATCTCTCTGCCCCCCCTCCCTCTGTCCCCTTCTCTCTGTACCCGCATCCCGCTGACCCCCTCTTTCTGTCCCACTCTCTCTGTCGCCCACTTTCTGTCCCACTCTCTCTGTCCCCCTCTCTCTGTCCCCCTCTCTCTGCCCCACTCTCTCTCCCACACTGTACACCCACTCTCTGCCCCCTCTCTCTCTGTCCCCACGTCCTTCTGTCCCCCTCTTTCTGTCCCACTCTCTCAATCCCCCTCTCTCTGTCCCCCTCTCTCTGTCCTGCTCTCTCTCTGTCCCCCTCTCTCTGTCCCCCTCTCTCTGTCCCCCTCTCTCTCTGTCCCCCTCTCTCTGTCCCCTCTATCTGTCCCCCTCTCTCTATCCCACTCTTTCTGTTCTCCTCTCTCTGTCCCCTTCACTCTGTCCCCTTCTCTCTGTCCCCGCGTCCCTCTGTCCCCCTCTTTCTGTCCCACTCTCTCTGTCCCCCCTCTCTGTCCCCCTCTCTCTGTCCCCCTCTCTCTCTGTCCCCGCTCACTCTGTCCCCTTCTCTCTGTCCCCGCGTCCCTCTGTCCCCCTCTTTCTGTCTCACTCTCTCTGTCCCCCCTCTCGGTCCCCGTCTCTCTGTCCCCCTCTCTCTCTGTTCCGCTCTCTCTGTCCCCCACTCTCTGTCCCCCTCTCTCTCTGTCCCCCTCTCTCTCTGTCCCCCTCTCTCTCTGTCCCCCTCTCTCTGTCCCCCTCTCTCTGTCCCCCTCTCTCTGTCCCCCTCTCTCTCTGCCCCCCTCTCTCTGTCCCACTCTCTCTGTCCCCCTCTCTCTCTGTCCCGCTCTCTCTGTCCCCCTCTCTCTGTCCCCTCTCTCTGTCCCACTCTCTCTGTAGCCCTCTCTCTCCCCCTCCCTCTCCCCCACTCTGTCACCCACTCTCTGTCCCCCTCTCTCTGTCCCCCTCTCTCTGTCCCACTCTCTCTGTCCCCCTCTCTCTCTGTCCCGCTCTCTCTGTCCCCCTCTCTCTGTCCCCTCTCTCTGTCCCACTCTCTCTGTAGCCCTCTCTCTCCCCCTCCCTCACTCTGTCACCCACTCTCTGTGCCCCCACTCTCTTTCCCCCCTCCCTATGACCCCCTCTGTCTCCCGCTCTCTCGGTCCCCCCTCTCCCTCTGTCCCCTCTTTCTGCCCCCTTTCTGCCCCCGACCGTCCCCGTCTCTCTGTCCCCATGCTCTCTCTGTCCCCATCTCTTACTGTCCCCCCTCTCCCTCCACTCTCTGTCCTCTCCCTTTCTGTACCGCACAACCCCAACTGTCCCCCTCTCTCTGACCCTCTCTCTGTCCCCCTCTCTCTGTCCCCGCTCTCTGTCCCCCCCTCTCTGTCCCCCTCTCTCTGTCCCCCCTCTCTCTCTGTCCCCCCTCTCTCTGTCCCCCTGTCTCTTTCACCCACTCTCTTTCACCCTATCTCTGTCCACCCCTCTCTGTCCCCCTCTCTCTGTCGCCCTCTCTGTCACCGTCTCTCTGTCCTCCCTCGGTCTGTCCCCCTCCCTCTGTCCCCCTCTCTCTGTCCCCCTCTCTCTGTCCCCCCCTCTCTGTCCCCCTTTCTCTGCCCACTCCCAGTCACCATCTCTCTGCCCCCCCCTCCCTCTGTCCCCTTCTCTCTGTCCCCGCATCCCGATGACCCCCTCTTTCTGTCCCACTCTCTCTGTCGCCCTCTTTCTGTCTCACTCTCTCTGTCCCCCTCTCTCTGCCCCACTCTCTCTCTGTCCTCGCGTCCCTCTGTCCCCCTCTTTCTGTCCCCCTCTCTCTGTCCCCCTCTCTTTCTGTCCCCCTCTCTCTCTGTCCCCGCGTCCCTCTGTCCCCCTCTTTCTATCCCACTCTCTCTGTCCCCCTTCTCTGTCCCCCTCTCTCTGTCCCCCTCTCTCTCTGTCCACCTCTCTTTGTCCCCCTCTCTCTGTCCCCCTCTCTCTCTGTCCCCCTCTCTCTGTCCCCCTCTCTCTGTCCCCCTCTCTCTCTTCCCCCCTCTCTCTGCCCCCCTCTCTCTGTCCCCCTCTCTCTGTCCCCCTCTCTCTCTGTCCCCCTCTCTCTCTGTAGCCCTCTCTCTCCTCCTCCCTCACTCTGTCACCCACTCTCTGTGCCCCCACTCTCTTTCCCCCCTCCCTATGACCCCCTCTGTCTCCCGCTCTCTCAGTCCCCCCCATCTCTCTGTCCCCCTCTTTCTGCCCCCTTACTGCCCCCCCCCCCCCGTCCCCGTCTCTCTGTCCCCATGCTTTCTCTGTCCCCATCTCTTACTGTCCCCCTCTCCCTCCACTCTCTGTCCTCTCCCTTTCTGTACCGCACGACCCCAACTGTCCCCCTCTCTCTGTGCCTCTCTCTGTCCCCCATTCTCTGTCCCCGCTCTCTGTCCCCCTCACTCTGTCCCCCGCTCTCTGTCCCCCTCTCTCTGTCCCCCCTCTCTCTGTCCCCCCTCTCTCTGTGCCCCTGTCTCTTTCACCCTCTCTCTTTCTCCCAATCTCTGTCCCCGTCTCTCTGTCCCCCTCTCTCTCTGTCCCCCTCTCTCTCTGTCTCCCTCTCTCTCTGACCCCCTCTCTCTCTGTCTCCCTCTCTCTCTGTCCCCCTCTCTGTCCCCCTCTCTCTCTGTCCCCCTCTTTCTGCCCCCACTCTCTGTCCCCCCTCTCTCTGTCCCCCCTCTCTCTGTCCCCCTCTCTCTCTGTCCCCCTCTCTCTCTGTCCCCCCTCTCTCTGTCCCCCTCTCTCTCTGTCCCCCTCTCTCTGTCCCCCCTCTCTCTGTCCCCCTCTCTCTCTGTCCCCCTCTCTCTCTGTCCCCCTCTCTCTGTCCCCCTCTCTCTCTGTCCCCCCTCTCTCTGCCCCATCTCTCTCTGTCCCCCGTCTCTGTCCCACTCTCTCTGCCCCCTCTCTGTCACCGTCTCTCTGTCCCCGCTCAATCTGTCCCACTCTTTCTGTTCTCCTCTCTCTGTCCCTCTCTCTTTCTGTCCCCCACTCTCTGTCCCCGCTCACTCTGTCCCCTTCTCTCTGTCCCCGCGTCCCTCTGTCCCCCTCTTTCTGTCCCACTCTCTCTGTCCCCCCTCTCTGCCCCCCTCTCTCTGTCCCCCTCTCTCTGTCCCCCTCTCTCTCTGTCCCCCTCTCTCTGTCCCCCTCTCTCTGTCCCCCTCTCTCTGTCCCTCTCTCTCTGTCCCCCTCTCTCTCTGTCCCCCTCTCTCTGTCCCCCTCTCTCTGTCCCCCTCTCTCTGTCCCTCTCTCTCTCTGCCCCCCTCTCTCTGTCCCCCTCTCTCTGTCCCCTCTCTCTGTCCCACTCCCTCTATAGCCCTCTCTCTCCCCCTCCCTCTCCCCCACTCTGTCACCCACTCTCTGTCCCCCTCTCTCTGTCCTCCTCTCTCTGTCCCCCTCTCTCTCTGCCCCCCTCTCTCTGTCCCCCTCTCTCTGTCCCCCTCTCTCTGTCCCCTCACTCTGTCACCCACTCTCTGTGCCCCCACTCTCTTTCCCCCCTCCCTATGACCCCCTCTGTCTCCCGCTCTCTCGGTCCCCCCCATCCCTCTGTCCCCCGCTTTCTGCTCCCTTTCTGCCTCCCCCGTCCCCGTCTCTCTGTCCTCATGCTTTCTCTGTCCCCATCTCTTACTGTCCCCCTCTCTCTGCCCCATCTCTCTCTGTCCCCCGTCTCTGTCCCACTCTCTCTGCCCCCTCTCTGTCACCGTCTCTCTGTCCCCTCTCTCTCTGTTCCCGCTATCTGTCCCCCCTATCTATGTCCCCCCTCTCTCTGTCCCCCCCTCTCTCTGCCCCCTCTCTCTCTGTCCCTCTTTCTCTGACCCCCACTCTCTGTCCACCACTCTCTGTCCCCCTCTCTCTGTCCCCCTCTCTCTAACCCCCAATTTCTGTCCCCCACACTCTGTCTCCTCCTCTCTCTGACCCCCTCTAACTCCCTCACTCAATGTGACCCTCTCTCGGTCGCCTACTCTCTGCCCCCCCCCTCTCTGTCCCCGCGTCCCTCTGTCCCCCTCTTTCAGTCCCACTCTCTCTGTTCCCCCCTCTCTGTCCCCCTCTCTCTGTCCCCCCCTCTCTGTCCCCCTCTCTCTCTGTCCCCATTTCTCTCTGTCCCCATCTCTCTCTGTCCCCCTCTTTCTGTCCCCCTCTCTCTCTGCCCACTCTCTCTGTCCCCCTCTCTCTGCACCCCCTCTCTGTCCCCCCTCTCTGTCCCTCTCTCTCTCTCTGTCCCTCTCTGTCCCCCTCTCTCTCTGTCCCCGTCTCTCTGTCCCTCCTTCTCACTGTCCCCCTCTCTCTGTCCCCCTCTCTCTGCTCACTCTCTCTCTCTGCCCCTGTGCTCTCTCTGTCCGCATCTCTTTCTGTCCCCCCTCTCTATCTCTCCTCTCTCTGTCCACTCCCTCTCCGTCCACCCCTCCCCCCGTTCCCCACTCAGTCCATCCCCCTCTCTCTGTTCCCCCAGTCTCTGTCCCCGGCTCACTGTCCCCCTCTCTCTGACGAACTCTCTCTCCCCAACTCTGTACCCCTCTCTCAGTCCCCCACACTCTGTCCCCCCTCCCTCTGTCCCGCTCCCTCTGTCCCCGCTCACTCTGTCCCACTCTTTCTGTCCCCCTCTCTCTGTCCCCCTCACTCTGTCCCCTTCTCTCTGTCCCCGCGTCCCTCTGTCCCCCTCTTTCTGTCCCACTCTCTCTGTCCCCCTCTCTCTGTCCCCCTCTCTCTCTGTCCCCCTCTCTCTGTCCCCCTCTCTCTCTGTCCCCCTCTCTCTGTCCCCCTCTCTCTGTCCCCCTCTTTCTGCCCCCTCTCTCTGTCCCCCTCTCTCTCTCCCCCTCTCTCTCTGTCCCCCTCTCTCTGTCCCCCTCTCTCTGTGCCCTCTCTCTGTCCCACTCTCTCTGTAGCCCTCTCTCTCCCCCTCCCTCTCCCCCACTCTGTCACCCACTCTCTGTGCACCCACTCTCTTTCCCCCCTCCCTATGATCCCCTCTGTCTCCCGCTCTCTCGGTATCCCCCCTCCCTCTGTCCCCCTCTTCTGCCCCCTTTCTGCCCCCCCCGTCCCCGTCTCTCTGTCCCCATGCTCTCTCTGTCCCCATCTCTTACTGTCCCCCCTCTCCCTCCACTCTCTGTCCTCTCCCTTTCTGTACCGCACGACCCCAACTGTCCCCCTCGCTCTGACCCTCTCTCTGTCCCCCTCTCTCTGTCCCCGCTCTCTGTCCCCCGCTCTCTGTCCCCCTCTCTCTGTCCCCCCGCACTCTGTCCCCCCTCTCTCTGTCCCCCTGTCTCTTTCACACTCTCTCTTTCACCCTATCTCTGTCCACCCCTCTCTGTCCCCCTCTCTCTGTCGCCCCTCCCAGTCACCATCTCTCTACCCCCCCTCCCTCTGTCCCCCTCGCTCTGTCCTCCTCTCTCTGTCCCCCTCCGTCTGTCCCCTCTCTCTGAACCTCCCTCTCTGTCCTCCCTCTCTCTGTAGCCCCTCTCTCTGTCCCCCCTTTCTCTGTCCCCACGTCCCTCTGTCCCCCTCTCTCTCTGTCCCCCTCTCTCTGTCCCCCTCTCTTTGTCCCCCTATCTCTGCCCCCTCTCTGTTCCCTCTCTCTCTGTCCCCCTCTCTCTCTGTCCCCCTCCCTCTGTCCCCCTCTCTCTGTCCCCTCTCTCTGTCCCCCTCTCTCTCTGTCCCCTTCTCTCTATCCCCCTCTCTCTCTGTCCCACTCTTTCTGTCCCCCTCTCTCTGTCCCCCTCTCTCTCTCTGCCCCCCTCTCTCTGTCCCCGCTCACTCTGTCCCCTTCTCTCTGTCCCCGCGTCCCTCTGTCCCCCTCTTTCTGTCCCACTCTCTCTGTACCCCTCTCTCTCTGTCCCCCTCTCTCTGTCCCCCTCTCTCTGTCCCCCTCTCTCTCTGTCCCCCTCACTCTGTCCCCCTTTTTCAGCCCCATCTCTCTCTGTCCACCCTCTCTGTCCCACTCTGTCTGCCTCCTCTCTGTCCCACTCTTTCTGTCCCCCTCTCTCTGTCCCCCTCTCTCTCTCTGTCCCCCCCTCTCTGTCCTCCTCTCTCTCTGTCCCCCTCTCTCTGTAGCCCCTCTCTCTGACCCCCCTCTCTCTCTGTCCCCATCTCTCTCTGACCCCCTCTCTCTGTAGCCCCTCTCTCTGACCCCCCTCTCTCTGTCCCCCTCTCTCTCTGTCCCCCTCTCTCTCTGTCTCCCCCTCCCTCTGTCCCCCTCTCTCTGTCCTCCTCTCTCTCTGTCCCCCTCTCTCTCTGTCCCCCCCTCCCGCTGTCCCACTCTCTCTGTCCCCATCTCTCTCCGGCCCCCTCTCTCTGCCCCCTCTCTCTCTGCCCACTCTCTCTGTCCCCCTCTCTCTGTCCCCCCCTCTCTGTCCCCTCTCTCTCTGTCCCCCTCTCTCTCTGTCTCCCCCTCCCTCTGTCCCCCTCTCTCTGTCCTCCTCTCTCTCTGTCCCCCTCTCTCTCTGTCCCCCTCTCTCTCTCTCCCCCCTCCCTCTGTCCCCCTCTCTCTGTCCTCCTCTCTCTCTGTCCCCCTCTCTCTCTGTCCCCCTCTCTCTCTGTCCCCCCCTCCCTCTGTCCCACTCTCTCTGTCCCCATCTCTCTCCGGCCCCCTCTCTCTGCCCACTCTCTCTGTCCCCTCTCTCTGCCCCCCCCTCTCTCTGCCCACTCTCTCTGTCCCCCTCTCTCTGTCCCCCCCTCTCTGTCCCCTCTCTCTGTCCCCCCCTCTCTCTGTCCCCCTCTCTCTCTGTTCCCATCTCTCTCTGTCCCTCCTTCTCGCTGTCCCCCTCTCTCTGCCCCCACTCTCTCTGTCCCCCTCTCTCTGTCCCACTCTCTCTGTCCCCCCTCTCTCTGTCCACCCCTCTCTTGTCCCCCTCTCTCTGTCGCCCTCTCTGTCACCGTCTCTCTGTCCTCCCTCGGTCTGTCCCCCTCCCTCTGACCCCCTCTCCCTCTGTCCCCCTCTCTCTGACCCCCCACTCTCTGTCCCCCTCTCTCTCTGTCCCCCTCTCTCTCTGTCCCCCTCACTCTGTCCCCCTTTTTCAGCCCCATCTCTCTCTGTCCACCCTCTCTGTCCCACTCTGTCTGCCTCCTCTCTGTCCCACTCTTTCTGTCCCCCTCTCTCTGTCCCCCTCTCTCTCTCTGTCCCCCCCTCTCTGTCCTCCTCTCTCTCTGTCCCCCTCTCTCTGTAGCCCCTCTCTCTGACCCCCCTCTCTCTCTGTCCCCATCTCTCTCTGACCCCCTCTCTCTGTAGCCCCTCTCTCTGACCCCCCTCTCTCTGTCCCCCTCTCTCTCTGTCCCCCTCTCTCTCTGTCTCCCCCTCCCTCTGTCCCCCTCTCTCTGTCCTCCTCTCTCTCTGTCCCCCTCTCTCTCTGTCCCCCCCTCCCGCTGTCCCACTCTCTCTGTCCCCATCTCTCTCCGGCCCCCTCTCTCTGCCCCCTCTCTCTCTGCCCACTCTCTCTGTCCCCCTCTCTCTGTCCCCCCCTCTCTGTCCCCTCTCTCTCTGTCCCCCTCTCTCTCTGTCTCCCCCTCCCTCTGTCCCCCTCTCTCTGTCCTCCTCTCTCTCTGTCCCCCTCTCTCTCTGTCCCCCTCTCTCTCTCTCCCCCCTCCCTCTGTCCCCCTCTCTCTGTCCTCCTCTCTCTCTGTCCCCCTCTCTCTCTGTCCCCCTCTCTCTCTGTCCCCCCCTCCCTCTGTCCCACTCTCTCTGTCCCCATCTCTCTCCGGCCCCCTCTCTCTGCCCACTCTCTCTGTCCCCTCTCTCTGCCCCCCCCTCTCTCTGCCCACTCTCTCTGTCCCCCTCTCTCTGTCCCCCCCTCTCTGTCCCCTCTCTCTGTCCCCCCCTCTCTCTGTCCCCCTCTCTCTCTGTTCCCATCTCTCTCTGTCCCTCCTTCTCGCTGTCCCCCTCTCTCTGCCCCCACTCTCTCTGTCCCCCTCTCTCTGTCCCACTCTCTCTGTCCCCCCTCTCTCTGTCCACCCCTCTCTTGTCCCCCTCTCTCTGTCGCCCTCTCTGTCACCGTCTCTCTGTCCTCCCTCGGTCTGTCCCCCTCCCTCTGACCCCCTCTCCCTCTGTCCCCCTCTCTCTGACCCCCCACTCTCTGTCCCCCTCTCTCTCTGTCCCCCTCTCTCTCTGTCCCCCTCTCTCTATCCCCCTCTCTCTGTCCCCCTCTCTCTGTCCCTCTCTCTCTCTGTCCCCGCTCACTCTGTCCCCTTCTCTCTGTCCCCGCGTCCCTCTGTCCCCCTCTTTCTGTCCCACTCTTTCTGTTCTCCTCTCTCTGCCCCCCACTCTTTCTGTCCCCCACTCTCTGTGCCCGCTCACTCTGTCCCCTTCTCTCTGTCCCCGCATCCCTCTGTCCCCCTCTTTCTGTCCCACTCTCTCTGTCCCCCCTCTCTGTCCCCCTCTCTCTGTCCCCCTCTCTCTCTGTCCCCCTCTCTCTGTCCCCCTCTCTCTGTCCCCCTCTTTCTCTGTCCCCCTCTCTCTGTCCCCCTCTCTCTGTTCCCCTCTTTCTGCCCCCTCTCTCTGTCCCCCTCTCTCTGTCCCCCTCTCTCTGTCCCCCTCTCTCTCTGCCCCCCTCTTTCTGTCCCCCTCTCTCTGTCCCCTCTCTCTGTCCCACTCTCTCTGTAGCCCTCTCTCTCCCCCTCCCTCTCCCCCACTCTGTCACCCTCTCTCTGTCCCCCTCTCTCTGTCCCCCTCTCTCTGACCCTCTCTCTGTCCCCCTCTCTCTGTCCCCCTCTCTCTGTCCCCGCTCTCTGTCCCCCTCGCTCTGTCCCCCTGTCTCTTTAACCCTCTCTCTGTCCACCCCTCTCTGTCCCCCTCTCTCTGTCGCCCTCTCTGTCACCGTCTCTCTGTCCTCCCTCCCTCTGTCCCCCTCTCTCTGTCCCCCTCTCTCTGTCGCCCCCTCTCTGTCCCCCTCTCTCTGCCCCCTCCCAGTCTCTCTGTCCCCGCATCCCGCTGACCCCCCTCTTTCTGTCCCACTCTCTCTGTCGCCCTCTTTCTGTCCCACTCTCTCTGCCCCACTCTCTCTCCCACACTGTACCCCCACTCTCTGCCCCCTCTCTCTCTGTCCCCGCGTCCCTCTGTCCCCCTCTTACTGTTCCACTCTATCTGTACGCCCCTCTCTGTCCACCTCTCTCTGTCCCCCTCTCTCTGTCCCCCTCTCTCTGACCCCCCTCTCTCCGTCTCCCTCTCTCTCTGTCCCCCTCTCTCTCTGTTCCCATCTCTCTCTGTCCCTCCTTCTCGCTGTCCCCCTCTCTCTCTGTCCCCTCTCTCTCTGTCCCCTTCTCTCTCTGTCCCCCCTCTCTCTGCCCCATCTCTCTCTGTCCCCCGTCTCTGTCCCACTCTCTCTGCCCCCTCTCTGTCACCGTCTCTCTGTCTCCGCTCACTCTGTCCCACTCTTTCTGTTCTCCTCTCTCTGTCCCTCTCTCTTTCTGTCCCCCACTCTCTGTCCCCGCTCACTCTGTCCCCGCGTCCCTTGTCCCCGCGTCCCTCTGTCCCCCTCTCTCTGTCCCCCCTCTCTGTCCCCCTCTCTCTCTGTCCCCCTCTCTCTCTGTCCCCCTCTCTCTCTGTCCCCCTCTCTCTGTCCCCCTCTCTCCGTCCCCCTCTCTCTGTCCCCCTCTCTCTGTCCCCCTCTCTCTGTCCCCCTCTCTCTGTCCCCTCTCTCTGTCCCACTCTCTCTGTCGCCCTCTCTCTCCACCTCCCTCTCCCCCACTCTGTCACCCACTCTCTGCCCCCCTCTCTCTGTCCCCCGCTCTCTGTCCCCCTCTATCTCTGTCCCCCTCTCTCTGTCCCCCTCTCTCTGTCCCCCTCTCACTGACCCCCTCTCTCTCTGTCCCCCTCTCTCTCTGTCCCCCTCTCTCTGTCCCCATCTCTCTCTGTCCCCCTCTTTCTGCCCACTCTCTCTGTCCCCCCTCTCTCTGTCCCCCTCTCTCTCTGCCCCATCTCTCTCTGTCCCCCTCTCTCTGTCCCACTCTCTGTCACCGTCTCTCTGTCACCGTCTCTCTGTCTCCGCTCACTCTGTCCCACTCTTTCTGTTCTCCTCTCTCTGTCCCCCTCTCTTTCTGTCCCCCTCTCTCTGTCCCCGCTCACTCTGTCCCCTTCTCTGTGTCCCCGCGTCCCTCTGTCCCCCTCTTTCTGTCCCACTCTCTCTGTCCCCCCTCTCTGTCCCCCTCTCTCTGTCCCCCTCTCTCTCTGTCCCTCTCTCTCTGTCCCCCTCTCTCTGTCCCCGTCTCTCTCTGTCCCCCTCTCTCTGTCCCCCTCTCTTTCTGCCCCAGTCTCTCTGCCCCCCCTCACTCTGTCCCCCTCTCTCTGTCCCACTCTCTCTGTAGCCCTCTCTCTCCCCCTCTCTCTCCCCCACTCTGTCCCCCACTCTCTGTCCCCCTCTCTCTATCCCCCTCTCTCTGTCCCCCCCTCTCTCTGTCCCCCTCTCTCTCTGTCCCCCTCTCTCTGTCCCCCTCTCTCTGTCCCCTCTCTCTGTCCCACTCTCACTGTAGCCCTCTCTCTCCCCCTCCCTCACTCTGTCACCCACTCTCTGTGCCCCCACTCTGTTTCCCCCCTCCCTATGATCCGCTCTGTCTGCCGCTCTCTCGGTATCTCCCCTCCCTCTGTCCCCCTCTTTCTGCCCCCTTTCTGCCACCCCCCGTCCCCGTCTCTCTGTCCCCATGATCTCTCTGTCCCCATCTCTTACTGTCCCGCCTCTCCCTCCACTCTCTGTCCTCTCCCTTTCTGTACCGCACGACCCCAACTGTCCCCCTCTCTCTGACCCTCTCTCTGTCCCCCTCTCTCTGTCCCCGCTCTCTGTCCCCCGCTCTCTGTCCACCTCTCTCTGTCCCCCCGCACTCTGTCCCCCGCTCTCTGCCCCATCTCTCTCTGTTCCCCGTCTCTGTCCCACTCTCTCTGTCGCCCTCTCTCTCCCCCTCCCTCTCCCCCACTCTGTCACCCACTCTCTGCCCCCCTCTCTCTGTCCCCCGCTCTCTGTCCCCCTCTATCTCTGTCCCCCTCTCTCTGTCCCCCTCTCTCTGTCCCCACTCTATGTCCCCCGCTCTCTGTCCCCCTCTCTCTGTCCCCCTCTCTCTGTCCCCCCTCTCTCTGTCCCCCTATCACTGACCCCCTCTCTCTCTGTCCCCCTCTCTCTCTGTCCCCCTCTCTCTGTCCCCATCTCTCTCTGTCCCCCTCTTTCTGCCCACTCTCTCTGTCCCCCCTCTCTCTGTCCCCCTCTCTCTCTGCCCCATCTCTCTCTGTCCCCCTCTCTCTGTCCCACTCTCTGTCACCGTCTCTCTGTCACCGTCTCTGTCTCCGCTCACTCTGTCCCACTCTTTCTGTTCTCCTCTCTCTGTCCCCCTCTCTTTCTGTCCCCCTCTCTCTGTCCCCGCTCACTCTGTCCCCTTCTCTGTGTCCCCGCGTCCCTCTGTCCCCCTCTTTCTGTCCCACTCTCTCTGTTCCCCCTCTCTGTCCCCCTCTCTCTGTCCCCCTCTCTCTCTGTCCCTCTCTCTCTGTCCCCCTCTCTCTGTCCCCGTCTCTCTCTGTCCCCCTCTCTCTGTCCCCCTCTCTTTCTGCCCCAGTCTCTCTGCCCCCCCCCCTCACTCTGTCCCCCTCTCTCTGTCCCCTCTCTCTGTCCCACTCTCTCTGTAGCCCTCTCTCTCCCCCTCTCTCTCCCCCACTCTGTCCCCCACTCTCTGTCCCCCTCTCTCTGTCCCCCTCTCTCTGTCCCCCTCTCTCTCTGTCCCCCTCTCTCTGTCCCCCTCTCTCTGTCCCCTCTCTCTGTCCCACTCTCACTGTAGCCCTCTCTCTCCCCCTCCCTCACTCTGTCACCCACTCTCTGTGCCCCCACTCTGTTTCCCCCCCCCTATGATCCCCTCTGTCTGCCGCTCTCTCGGTATCTCCCCTCCCTCTGTCCCCCTCTTTCTGCCCCCTTTCTGCCACCCCCCGTCCCCGTCTCTCTGTCCCCATGATCTCTCTGTCCCCATCTCTTACTGTCCCGCCTCTCCCTCCACTCTCTGTCCTCTCCCTTTCTGTACCGCACGACCCCAACTGTCCCCCTCTCTCTGACCCTCTCTCTGTCCCCCATTCTCTGTCCCCGCTCTCTGTCCCCCGCTCTCTGTCCACCTCTCTCTGTCCCCCCTCTCTCTGTCCCCCCTCTCTCTGTCCCCCGCTCTCTGTCCCCCTCTCTCTGTCCCCGCTCTCTGTACCCCTCTCTCTCTGTCCCCCCCTCTCTGCCCCATCTCTCTCTGTTCCCCGTCTCTGTCCCACTCTCTCTGCCCCCTCTCTGTCACCGTCTCTCTGTCCCCGCTCAATCTGTCCCACTCTTTCTGTTCTCCTCTCTCTGTCCCCCTCTCTTTCTGTCCCCCACTCTCTGTCCCCGCTCACTCTGTCCCCTTCTCTCTGTCCCCGCGTCCCTCTGTCCGCCTCTTTCTGTCCCACTCTCTCTGTCCCCCCTCTCTGTCCCCCTCTCTCTGTCCCCCTCTCTCTCTGTCCCCCTCTCTCTGTCCCCCTCTCTCTGTCACCCCCTCTCTCTGTCCCCCTCTCTCTGTCCCCCTCTCTCAGTCCCCCTCTCTCTGTCCCCATCTCTTACTGTCCCGCCTCTCCCTCCACTCTCTGTCCTCTCCCTTTCTGTACCGCACGACCCCAACTGTCCCCCTCTCTCTGACCCTCTCTTTGTCCCCCTCTCTCTGTCCCCGCTCTCTGTCCCCCTCTCTCTGTCCCCCCTCTCTCTGTCCCCCCTCTCTCTGTCCCCCTGTCTCTTTCACCCTCTCTCTTTCACCCTATCTCTGTCCACCCCTCTCTGTCCCCCTCTCTCTGTCGCCCTCTCTGTCACCGTCTCTCTGTCCTTCCTCGGTCTGTCCCCCTCCCTCTGTCCCCCTCTCTCTGTCCCCCTCTCTCTGTCCCCCCCTCTCTGTCCCCCTCTCTCTGCCCCCTCCCAGTCACCATCTCTCTGCCCCCCCTCCCTCTGTCCCCTTCTCTCTGTACCCGCATCCCGCTGACCCCCTCTTTCTGTCCCACTCTCTCTGTCGCCCAATTTCTGTCCCACTCTCTCTGTCCCCCTCTCTCTGTCCCCCTCTCTCTGCCCCACTCTCTCTCCCACACTGTACACCCACTCTCTGCCCCCTCTCTCTCTGTCCCCACGTCCTTCTGTCCCCCTCTTTCTGTCCCACTCTCTCAATCCCCCTCTCTCTGTCCCCCTCTCTCTGTCCCGCTCTCTCTCTGTCCCCCTCTCTCTGTCCCCCTCTCTCTGTCCCCCTCTCTCTCTGTCCCCCTCTCTCTGTCCCCCTCTATCTGTCCCCCTCTCTCTATCCCACTCTTTCTGTTCTCCTCTCTCTGTCCCCTTCACTCTGTCCCCTTCTCTCTGTCCCCGCGTCCCTCTGTCCCCCTCTTTCTGTCCCACTCTCTCTGTCCCCCCTCTCTGTCCCCCTCTCTCTGTCCCCCTCTCTCTCTGTCCCCGCTCACTCTGTCCCCTTCTCTCTGTCCCCGCGTCCCTCTGTCCCCCTCTTTCTGTCTCACTCTCTCTGTCCCCCCTCTCGGTCCCCGTCTCTCTGTCCCCCTCTCTCTCTTTTCCGCTCTCTCTGTCCCCCACTCTCTGTCCCCCTCTCTCTCTGTCCCCCTCTCTCTCTGTCCCCCTCTCTCTCTGTCCCCCTCTCTCTGTCCCCCTCTCTCTGTCCCCCTCTCTCTGTCCCCCTCTCTCTCTGCCCCCCTCTCTCTGCCCCCCTCTCTCTGTCTCCCTCTCTCTGTCCCCTCTCTCTGTCCCACTCTCTCTGTCCCACTCTCTCTGTCCCCCTCTCTCTCTGTCCCGCTCTCTCTGTCCCCCTCTCTCTGTCCCCTCTCTCTGTCCCACTCTCTCTGTAGCCCTCTCTCTCCCCCTCCCTCTCCCCCACTCTGTCACCCACTCTCTGTCCCGCTCTCTCTGTCCCCCTCTCTCTGTCCCCTCTCTCTGTCCCACTCTCTCTGTAGCCCTCTCTCTCCCCCTCCCTCACTCTGTCACCCACTCTCTGTGCCCCCACTCTCTTTCCCCCCTCCCTATGACCCCCTCTGTCTCCCGCTCTCTCGGTCCCCCCTCTCCCTCTGTCCCCTCTTTCTGCCCTCTTTCTGCCCCCTTTCTGCCCCCGACCGTCCCCGTCTCTCTGTCCCCATGCTCTCTCTGTCCCCATCTCTTACTGTCCCCCCTCTCCCTCCACTCTCTGTCCTCTCCCTTTCTGTACCGCACAACCCCAACTGTCCCCCTCTCTCTGACCCTCTCTCTGTCCCCCTCTCTCTGTCCCCGCTCTCTGTCCCCCCCTCTCTGTCCCCCTCTCTCTGTCCCCCTCTCTCTCTCTGTCCCCCCTCTCTCTGTCCCCCTGTCTCTTTCACCCACTCTCTTTCACCCTATCTCTGTCCACCCCTCTCTGTCCCCCTCTCTCTGTCGCCCTCTCTGTCACCGTCTCTCTGTCCTCCCTCGGTCTGTCCCCCTCCCTCTGTCCCCCTCTCTCTGTCCCCCTCTCTCTGTCCCCCCCTCTCTGTCCCCCTTTCTCTGCCCACTCCCAGTCACCATCTCTCTGCCCCCCCCTCCCTCTGTCCCCTTCTCTCTGTCCCCGCATCCCGATGACCCCCTCTTTCTGTCCCACTCTCTCTGTCGCCCTCTTTCTGTCTCACTCTCTCTGTCCCCCTCTCTCTGCCCCACTCTCTCTCTGTCCCCGCGTCCCTCTGTCCCCCTCTTTCTGTCCCCCTCTCTCTGTCCCCCTCTCTTTCTGTCCCCCTCTCTCTCTGTCCCCGCGTCCCTCTGTCCCCCTCTTTCTATCCCACTCTCTCTGTCCCCCTTCTCTGTCCCCCTCTCTCTGTCCCCCTCTCTCTCTGTCCACCTCTCTTTGTCCCCCTCTCTCTGTCCCCCTCTCTCTCTGTCCCCCTCTCTCTGTCCCCCTCTCTCTGTCCCCCTCTCTCTCTTCCCCCCTCTCTCTGCCCCCCTCTCTCTGTCCCCCTCTCTCTGTCCCCCTCTCTCTGTCCCCCTCTCTCTCTGTCCCCCTCTCTCTCTGTAGCCCTCTCTCTCCTCCTCCCTCACTCTGTCACCCACTCTCTGTGCCCCCACTCTCTTTCCCCCCTCCCTATGACCCCCTCTGTCTCCCGCTCTCTCGGTCCCCCCCATCTCTCTGTCCCCCTCTTTCTGCCCCCTTACTGCCCCCCCCCCGTCCCCGTCTCTCTGTCCCCATGCTTTCTCTGTCCCCATCTCTTACTGTCCCCCTCTCCCTCCACTCTCTGTCCTCTCCCTTTCTGTACCGCACGACCCCAACTGTCCCCCTCTCTCTGTGCCTCTCTCTGTCCCCCATTCTCTGTCCCCGCTCTCTGTCCCCCTCACTCTGTCCCCCGCTCTCTGTCCCCCTCTCTCTGTCCCCCCTCTCTCTGTCCCCCCTCTCTCTGTGCCCCTGTCTCTTTCACCCTCTCTCTTTCTCCCAATCTCTGTCCCCGTCTCTCTGTCCCCCTCTCTCTCTGTCCCCCTCTCTCTCTGTCTCCCTCTCTCTCTGTCCCCCTCTCTGTCCCCCTCTCTCTCTGTCCCCTTCTTTCTGCCCCCACTCTCTGTCCCCCCTCTCTCTGTCCCCCTCTCTCTCTGTCCCCCTCTCTCTCTGTCCCCCTCTCTCTGTCCCCCTCTCTCTCTGTCCCCCCTCTCTCTGCCCCATCTCTCTCTGTCCCCCGTCTCTGTCCCACCCTCTCTGCCCCCTCTCTGTCACCGTCTCTCTGTCCCCGCTCAATCTGTCCCACTCTTTCTGTTCTCCTCTCTCTGTCCCTCTCTCTTTCTGTCCCCCACTCTCTGTCCCCGCTCACTCTGTCCCCTTCTCTCTGTCCCCGCGTCCCTCTGTCCCCCTCTTTCTGTCCCACTCTCTCTGTCCCCCCTCTCTGCCCCCCTCTCTCTGTCCCCCTCTCTCTCTGTCCCCCTCTCTCTGTCCCCCTCTCTCTGTCCCCCTCTCTCTGTCCCTCTCTCTCTGTCCCCCTCTCTCTGTTCCCCTCTCTCTCTGTCCCCCTCTCTCTGTCCCCCTCTCTCTGTCCCCCTCTCTCTGTCCCCCTCTCTCTGTCCCTCTCTCTCTCTGCCCCCCTCTCTCTGTCCCCCTCTCTCTGTCCCCTCTCTCTGTCCCACTCCCTCTATAGCCCTCTCTCTCCCCCTCCCTCTCCCCCACTCTGTCACCCACTCTCTGTGCCCCCACTCTCTTTCCCCCCTCCCTATGACCCCCTCTGTCTCCCGCTCTCTCGGTCCCCCCCATCCCTCTGTCCCCCGCTTTCTGCTCCCTTTCTGCCTCCCCCGTCCCCGTCTCTCTGTCCTCATGCTTTCTCTGTCCCCATCTCTTACTGTCCCCCTCTCTCTGTCCCCCTCTCTCTCTGTCCCCCCTCTCTCTGCCCCATCTCTCTCTGTCCCCCGTCTCTGTCCCACTCTCTCTGCCCCCTCTCTGTCACCGTCTCTCTGTCCCCGCGTCCCTCTGTCCCCCTCTTTCTGTCCCCCTCTCTCTGTCCCCCTCTCTTTCTGTCCCCCTCTCTCTCTGTCCCCGCGTCCCTCTGTCCCCCTCTTTCTATCCCACTCTCTCTGTCCCCCTTCTCTGTCCCCCTCTCTCTGTCCCCCTCTCTCTCTGTCCCCCTCTCTTTGTCCCCCTCTCTCTGTCCCCTCTCTCTCTCTGTCCCCCTCTCTCTGTCCCCCCCTCTCTGTCCCCCTCTCTCTGTCCCCCCTCTCTGTCCCCTGCTCTCTGTCCCCCTCTCTCTGTCCCCCCTCTCTCTGTCCCCCCTCTCTCTGTGCCCCTGTCTCTTTCAACCTCTCTCTTTCACCCAATCTCTGTCCCCGTCTCTCTGTCCCCCTCTCTCTCTGTCCCCCTCTCTCTGACCCCCTCTCTCTCTGTCTCCCTCTCTCTCTGTCCCCCACTCTCTGTCCCCGCTCACTCTGTCCCCTTCTCTCTGTCCCCGCGTCCCTCTGTCCCCCTCTTTCTGTCCCACTCTCTCTGTTCCCCCTCTCTGTCCCCCTCTCTCTGTCCCCCTCTCTCTCTGTCCCCCTCTCTCTCTGTCCCCCTCTCTCTGTCCCCCTCTCTCTGTCCCCCTCTCTCTGTCCCCCTCTCTCTCTTCCCCCCTCTCTCTGCCCCCCTCTTTCTGTCCCCCTCTCTCTGTCCCCCTCTCTCTGTCCCCTCTCTCTGTCCCACTCTCTCTGTAGCCCTCTCTCTCCCCCTCCCTCACTCTGTCACCCACTCTCTGTGCCCCAACTCTCTTTCCCCCCTCCCTATGACCCCCTCTGTCTCCCGCTCTCTCTGTCCCCCCCCCCCGTCCCCATCTTTCTGCCCCCTTTCTGCCCCCCCGTCCCCGTCTCTCTGTCCCCATGCTTTCTCTGTCCCCATCTCTTACTGTCCCCCTCTCGCTCCATTCTCTGTCCTCTCCCTTTCTGTACCGCACGACCCCAACTGTCCCCCTCTCTCTGACCCTCTCTCTGTCCCCCTCTCTCTGTCCCCGCTCTCTGTCCCCCTCACTCTGTCCCCCGCTCTCTGTCCCCCTCTCTCTGTCCCCCCTCTCCTTGTCCCCCCTCTCTCTTTGCCCCTGTCACTTTCACCCTCTCTCTTTCACCCAATCTCTGTCCCCGTCTCTCTGTCCCCCTCTCTCTCTGTCCCCCTCTCTCTGACCCCCTCTCTCTCTGTCTCCCTCTCTCTCTGTCCCCCTCTCTCTGACCCCCTCTCTCTCTGTCTCCCTCTCTCTCTGTCCCCCTCTCTGTCCCCCTCTCTCTCTGTCCTCCTCTTTCTGCCCACTCTCTCTGTCCCCCCTCTCTCTGTCCCCCTCTCTCTCTGTCCCCCTCTCTCTCTGTCCCCCTCTCTCTGTACCCCTCTCTCTCTGTCCCCCCCTCTCTCTGCCCCATCTCTCTCTGTCCCCCGTCTCTGTCCCACTCTCTCTGCCCCCTCTCTGTCACCGTCTCTCTGTCCCCGCTCAATCTGTCCCACTCTTTCTGTTCTCCTCTCTCTGTCCCCCTCTCTTTCTGTCCCCCACTCTATGTCCCCGCTCACTCTGTCCCCTTCTCTCTGTCCCCGCGTCCCTCTGTCCCCCTCTTTCTGTCCCACTCTCTCTGTCACCCCTCTCTGTCCCCCTCTCTCTGTCCCCCTCTCTCTCTGTCCCCCTCTCTCTGTCCCCCTCTCTCTGTCCCCCTCTCTCTGTCCCCCTCTCTCTGTCCCTCTCTCTCTCTGCCCCCCTCTCTCTGTCCCCCCTCTCTCTGTCCCTCTCTCTCTGCCCCCCTCTCTCTGTCCCCCTCTCTCTGTCCCCTCTCTCTGTCCCACTCTCTCTGTAGCCCTCTCTCTCCCCCTCCCTCTCCCCCACTCTGTCACCCACTCTCTGTCCCCCTCTCTCTGTCCTCCTCTCTCTGTCCCCCTCTCTCTCTGCCCCCCTCTCTCTGTCCCCCTCTCTCTGTCCCCTCTCTCTGTCCCACTCTCTCTGTAGCCCTCTCTCTCCCCCTCCCTCACTCTGTCACCCACTCTCTGTGCCCCCACTCTCTTTCCCCCCTCCCTATGACCCCCTCTGTCTCCCGCTCTCTCGGTATCCCCCCTCCCTCTGTCCCCCTCTTTCTGCCCCCTTTCTGCCCCCTCCGTCCCCGTCTCTCTGTCCCCATGCTCTCTCTGTCCCCATCTCTTACTGTCCCCCCTCTCCCTCCACTCTCTGTCCTCTCCCTTTCTGTACCGCACGACCCCAACTGTCCCCCTCGCTCTGACCCTCTCTCTGTCCCCCTCTCTCTGTCAACGCTCTCTGTCCCCCGCTCTCTGTCCACCTCTCTCTATCCCCCCTCTCTCTGTCCCCCCTCTCTCTGTACCCCTGTCTCTTTCACCCTCTCTCTTTCACCCTATCTCTGTCAACCCCTCTCTGTCCCCCTCTCTCTGTCGCCCTCTCTGTCACCGTCTCTCTGTCCTCCCTCGGTCTGTCCCCTCCCTCTGTCCCCCTCTCTCTGTCCCCCTCTCTCTGTCCCCCCCTCTCTGTCCCCCTCTCTCTGCCCCCTCCCAGTCACCATCTCTCTGCCCCCCCATCTCCCTCTGTCCCCTTCTCTCTGTCCCCGCATCCCGCTGACCCCCACTTTCTGTCCCACTCTCTCTGTCGCCCTCTTTCTGTCCCACTCTCTCTGTCCCCATCTCTCTGTCCCCCTCTCTCTGCCCCACTCTCTCTCCCACACTGTACCCCCACTCTCTGCCCCCTCTCTCTCTGTCCCCGCGTCCCTCTGTCCCCCTCTTTCTGTCCCACTCTCTCTGTCCTCCCCTCTCTGTCCCCCTCTCTCTGTCCCCCTCTCTCTCTGTCCCCCTCTCTCTGACCCCCCTCTCTCTGTCCCCCTCTCTCTCTGTCCCCATCTCTCTCTGGCCCCCTCTCTCTGCCCCCCTCTCTCTCTGCCCACTCTCTCTGTCCCCCTCTCTCTCTGCCCACTCTCTCTGTCACCCTCTCTCTGACCCCCCTCTCTCTGTCCCCCTCTCTCTCTGTCTCCCTCTCTCTCTGTTCCCTTCTCTCTCTGTCCCCCTCTCTCTGTCCCACTCTCTCTGTTCACTCTCTCTCTCTGTCCCGGTGCTCTCTCTGTCCGCATCTCTTTCTGTCCCCCCTCTCTATCTCTCCCCTCTCTGCCCCCCTCTCTGTCCCTCTCTCTCTCTGTCCCCCCTCTCTCTGTCCCACTCTCTCTGTCCCACACTCTCTCTGTCCCACTCTCTCTGTCCCACACTCTCTCTCTGTCCCGGTGCTCTCTCTGTCCCCCTCTCTCTGTCCCACTCTCTCTGTCCCTCTCTCTCTCTGCCCCCCCTCTCTCTGTCCCACTCTCTCTGTCCCACACTCTCTCTGTCCCACTCTCTCTGTCCCACACTCTCTCTCTGTCCCGGTGCTCTCTCTGTCCGCATCTCTTTCTGTCCCCCCTCTCTATCTCTCCTCTCTCCGTCCACTCCCTCTCCGTCCACCCCTCCCCCCGTTCCCCACTCAGTCCATCCCCCTCTCTCTGTTCCCCAGTCTCTGTCCCCGGCTCACTGTCCCCCTCTCTCTGACGGACTCTCTCTCCCCAACTCTGTACCCCTCTCTCAGTCCCCCACTCTCGGTCCCCCCTCCCACTGTCCCGCTCCCTCTGTCCCCTCTCTCTCTGCCCCATCTCTCTCTGTCTCCTCTCTCTGTCCCTCTCTCTCTCTGTCGCCCTCTCTCTGTCCCCGCTAAATCTGTCCCCTTCTCTCTGTCCCCGCGGCCCTCTGTCCCCCTCTTTCTGTCCCCCTCTCTCTGCCCCCCCCCCTCTGTCCCCCCTCCCTCTGTCCCACTCTCTCTGCCCCCTCTCTGTCACCGTCTCTCTGTCCCCGCTCACTCTGTCCCCCTCTCTCTGTCCCCCTCTCTCTTTCTCTGTCCCCCTCTCTCTTTCCCCGCTCACTCTGTCCCCTTCTCTCTGTCCCCGCGTCCCTCTGTCTCCCGCTTTCTGTCCCACTCTGTCTGTCCCCCCTCTCTGTCCCCCTCTCTCTCTGTCCCCCTCTCTCTGTCCCCCTCTCTCTGTCCCCCTCTCTCTCTGTCCCCCTCTCTCTGTCCCCCTCTCTCTCTGTCCCCCTCTCTCTGTCCCCCTCTCTCTGTCCCCTCTCTCTGTCCCACTCTCTCTGTTGCCATCCCTCTCCCCCTCCCTCTCCCCCACTCTCACTCTGTCACCCACTCTCTGTGCCACCACTCTCTGTCCCCCCCTCCCTATGACCCCCTCTATCTTCCACTCTCTCGGTCCCCCCCTCCCTCTGTCCCCCTCTTTCTGCATCCTTTCTGCCCCCCATGTCCCCGTCTCTCTGTCCCCATGCTCTCTCTGTCCCCATCTCTTACTGTCCCCCCCTCCCTCCACTCTCTGTCCTCTCCCTTTCTGTACCGCACGACCCCATCTGTTCCCCTCTCTCTGACACTCTCTCTGTCCCCCACTCTCTGTCCCCCTCTCTCTGTCCCCGCTCTCTGTCCCCCTCCCTCTGTCCCCCTCCCTCTGTCCCCCTCCCTCTGTCCCCCTTCTCTCTGTCACCCCTCTCTCTCTGTCCCCCTCTCTTTGTCCGCCTCTCTCTGTCCCCCTCTCTCTGTCACCGTCTCTCTGTCCTCCCCCTGTCTGTCCCCCTCTCTCTGCCCCCCTTTCTCTGACACCCCCTCTTACCCCCACTCTGTAACCCTCTCTGTCCCCACTCCCTCTGACCCCCTCTATCTTCTCCACTCTCTGTGCCCCTCTCTCTTTCCCCCCTCTCTGTCCCCTTCTTTGTGTCCCCTCTCTGTCCCCCTCTCTCTCTGTCCCCCTCTCTCTCTGTCCCCCCATCTCTACCACCCTCTCTCTGCCCCTTCTCTGACACTGTCTCTCTGTCCTCCCTCTCTCTGTCCCCGTCTCTTCCCCCCCCCCCAGTCCATCCTCTCTGTCCCAAACCTCTGTCCCCCCCTCTCTGTCGCCCGATCTCTGCCCCCTCTCACTCACCATCTCTTTGTTCCCCCCCGTCCACCCTTCTCTGTCCCCCTCTCTCTGTCCCCCTCTCTCTGTCGCCCTCTCTGTCCCCCTCTCTCTGTCCCCCCTCCCTCTGTCCCCCTCTCTCTGTCCCCCTCCTTCTGTCCCCCTCTCTCTGTCGCCCTCTTTCTGACCCCCTTTCTCTGTCCCCCTCTCTCTGTCCCCCTCCCTCTGTCCTCCTCTCTCTGTCCCCCTCTCTCTGTTGCCTTATCTGTCACCGTCTCTCTGTCCCCCACTCTCTGTCTCCCTTCTCTCTGACCCCCTCTATCTCCCTCACTCTCTGTGGCCCTCTCTCTGTCGCCAACTCTCTGCCCCCCTCTCCCTCCCCGCCTCTCTCTGTCCCCCTCTCTGTCCCCCTCTCTCTCTGTCCCCCTCTCTCTCTGTCCCCCCCTCTCTGTCCCCCTCTCTGTCCCCCTCTCTCTCTGTCCCCCTCTCTCTCTGTCCCCATCTCTCTCTGTCCCCCTCTCTCTCTGTCCCACCCACTCTGTCCCCCTCTCTCTCTGTCCCTCCTCTCTGTCCCCCTCTCTCTCTGTCCCTCTCTCTCTGTCCCCCTCTCTGTTCCTCTCTCTCTGTCCCCCTCTCTGTCCCCCATTTCTCTGTCCCCCTCTCTCTCCCACCTGCCTCTCTCTGCCCTCCTCTCTCTGCCCCCCTTTCTCTGACACCCTCTCTTTCCCCCACTCTGTAACCCTCTCTCTGTCCCCACTCCCTCTGACCCCCTCTCTCTTCCCCACTCTCTGTCCCCCACTCTCCGTCCCCCTTTCTCTGTCCCGCGCTCTCTGTCTCCCTCTCTCTGTCCCCCAGCTCTCTGTCTCCCCCGCTCTCTGTCCCCTCTCTCTCTCTTTCCCGCCATCTCTCTGTACACCCTCTCTTTCCCCTCTCTCTCTGTCCCGCTCTCTCTCTGTCCGCCTCTCTCTGTCCCCCTCGCTCTCTGTCCCCCCTCTCTGTCCCCCTCTCTCTCTCTGACCCCTCTCTCTATTTCCCCCCCTCTCTGTCCCCCAGCTGTCTGTCTGCCCCGCTCTCTGTCCCCTCTCTCTCTCTCTGTACCCCCTCTCTCTGCCCCCCTCTCTCTGTCCCCCCTCTCTCTGTCCCCCTCTCTCTGTCCCCCTCTCTCTGTTCCCCTCTCTCTCTGTCCCCCTCTCTCTCTGTCCCTCTCTCTGTCCCCGCCTCTCTCTGTCCCCCTCTCTCTGTCCCCCTCTCTCTGTCCCTCCTCTCTCTGTCCGCCTCTCTCTGTCCCCCTCTCTCTGTCCCCCCGCTCTCTCTGTCCCACTCTCTCTCTGTCCCCCTCTCTCTGTCTCCCTCTCTCTCTGTCCCCCTCTCTCTGTCCCCCTCTCTCTCTGTCCCCCTCTCTCTCTCTGTTCCCCTCTCTCTGTCCCCTCTCTCTGCCCCGGTCTCTGTCCCCCTCTCTCTGTTGCCTTCTCTCTGCCCACTCTCTGCCCCCTCTCTCTGCCCCCCTCACTCTCTACCATTCTGTCCCCCACTCTCTGTCCCCCGCTCTCTGTCCCCCTCTCTCTCTGACCCCTCTCTCTCTGTGCCCCCTATCTCTGTCCACCCTCCATCTGTCCCCCCTCTCTCTGCCCCCCTCTCTCTGTCCCCCCTCTCTCTGTCCCCCTCTCTCTGTCCCCCTCTCTCTGTCCCCCCTCTCTCTCTGTTCTCCCTCTCTCTGTTCTCCCTCTCTCTGTCCCCTCTCTGTGTCCCCCTCTCTCTGCCCCCCTCTCTCTGTACCCCTCTCTCTGCCCCCCTCTCTCTGTCCCCCTCTCTCTGTTCTCCCTCTCTCTCTGTTCTCCCTCTCTCTGTCGCCTCTCTCTGTCCCCTTCTCTCTGTCCCCCTCTCTCTGTCCCCCTCTCTCTGTCCCCCTCTCTCTCTGTCCCCCTCTCTCTGTCCCCCTCTCTCTCGGTCCCCCTCTCTCTCTGTCCCCCTCTCTCTCTCTGTCCCCCTCTCTCTCTGTTCTCCCTCTCTCTGTCCCTCCTCTCTCTGCCCCCACTCTGTCACCATCTCTCTGTCCCCCCTCTCTCTCTGTTCTCCCTCTCTCTGTTCTCCCTCTCTCTGTCCCCTCTCTCTGTCCCCCTCTCTCTGTCCCCCTCTCTCTGTCCCCCTCTCTCTGTCCCCCTCTCTCTCTGTCCCCCTCTCTCTGTCCCCCTCTCTCTCTGTCCCCCTCTCTCTCTGTCCCCCTCTCTCTCTGTCCCCCTCTCTCTCTGTTCTCCCTCTCTCTGTCCCTCCTCTCTCTGCCCCTACTCTGTCACCATCTCTCTGTCCCCCCTCTCTCTGTCCCCCCTCTCTCTGCCCCCTCTCTCTGTCCCCCCTCTCTCTGTCCCCCTCTCTCTGTCCCCCTCTCTCTGTTCCCCTCTCTCTCTGTCCCCCTCTCTCTCTGTCCCTCTCTCTGTCCCCGCCTCTCTCTGTCCCCCTCTCTCTGTCCCCCTCTCTCTGTCCCTCCTCTCTCTGTCCCCCTCTCTCTGTCCCCCTTCTCTGTCTCCCTCTCTCTCTGTCCCCCTCTCTCTCTCTGTTCCCCTCTCTCTGTCCCCTCTCTCTGCCCCGGTCTCTGTCCCCCTCTCTCTGTTGCCTTCTCTCTGCCCACTCTCTGTCCCCCTAACTCTGCCCCCCTCAATCTCTACCATTCTGTCCCCCACTCTCTGTCCCCCTCTCTCTGTACCCCTCTCTCTCTGTCCCCAGTCTCTCTGCCCCCCACTCTTTCCCCCTCTCTCTGTCCCCCTCTCTCTCTGACCCCTCTCTCTCTGTGCCCCCTATCTCTGTCCCCCCTCTCTCTGTCCCCCCTCTCTCTGCCCCCCTCTCTCTGTCCCCCCTCTCTCTGTCCCCCTCTCTCTGTCCCCCTCTCTCTGTCCCCCCTCTCTCTCTGTTCTCCCTCTCTCTGTTCTCCCTCTCTCTGTCCCCTCTCTGTGTCCCCCTCTCTCTGCCCCCATCTCCCTGTCCCCCTCTCTCTGCCCCCCTCTCTCTGTCCCCCTCTCTCTGTTCTCCCTCTCTCTCTGTTCTCCCTCTCTCTGTCCCCTGTCTCTGTCCCCCTCTCTCTGTCCCCCTCTCTCTGTCCCCCTCTCTCTGTCCCCCTCTCTCTCTGTCCCCCTCTCTCTGTCCCCCTCTCTCTCGGTCCCCCTCTCTCTCTGTCCCCCTCTCTCTCTGTCCCCCCTCTCTCTGTTCTCCCTCTCTCTGTCCCTCCTCTCTCTGCCTCCACTCTGTCACCATCTCTCTGTCCCCCCTCTCTCTCTGTTCTCCCTCTCTCTGTTCTCCCTCTCTCTGTCCCCTCTCTCTGTCCCCCTCTCTCTGTCCCCCTCTCTCTGTCCCCCTCTCTCTGTCCCCCTCTCTCTCTGTCCCCCTCTCTCTGTCCCCCTCTCTCTCTGTCCCCCTCTCTCTCTGTCCCCCTCTCTCTCTGTCCCCCTCTCTCTCTGTTCTCCCTCTCTCTGTCCCTCCTCTCTCTGCCCCCACTCTGTCACCATCTCTCTGTCCCCCCTCTCTCTCTGTCCCCCTCTCTCTGCCCCCCTCTCTCTGTCCCCCTCTCTCTGCCCCCCTCTCTCTGTCCCCCTCTCTCTGTCCCCCTCTCTCTGTCCCCCTCTCTCTCTGTCCCCCTCTCTCTCTGTCCCCCTCTCTCTCTGTCCCCCTCTCTCTCTGTTCTCCCTCTCTCTGTCCCTCCTCTCTCTGCCCCCACTCTGTCACCATCTCTCTGTCCCCTCTCCCTCTGTTCCCTCTCGCTCTGTCCCCCTCTCTCTGCATCCCCACTCTGGTCCCCCCCCTCCCCCCTCTGTCCTCTCTCTCTCTGTCCCCTCTCTCTCTGTCCCCTCTCTCTCTATCCCTCTCTCTCTCTGACCCCCTCTCCCTGCCCCCTCGCTCTGTTCTCCGCTCTCTGTTCCCCCATCTCTATCGCCCTCTCTCTGTCCCCCCCCCATCACCGTCTCTCTGCCCCCTCTCAGTCACCGTCTCTCTGTTCCCCCCCGTCCACCCCTCTCTGTCGCCCGCTCTCTGCCCCCTCTCGTCACAGTTTCTCTGTCCCCCCTCTCTCTGCCCCCTCGTTTCCCCCTCTCTCGGTCCCCCCCTCATTGTCCCCTCTCAGTCACCGTCTCTCTGTTCGCCCCCCCGTCCCCCCTCCCTCTGTCCCCCCCTCTCTGTAGCCCTCTCTCTGCCCCCTCTCACTCACCATCTCTTTGTTCCCCCCCGTCCACCCTTCTCTGTCCCCCTCTCTCTGTCGCCCTCTCTGTCCCCCTCTCTCTGTCCCCCCTCCCTCTGTCCCCCTCTCTCTGTCCCCCTCCTTCTGTCCCCCTCTCTCTGTCGCCCTCTTTCTGACCCCCTTTCTCTGTCCCCCTCTCTCTGTCCCCCCTCTCTCTGTCACCCTCTTTCTGACCACGTCTCTCTCTGTCCCCCCTCCCTCTGTCCCCCCTCCCTCTGTCCCCCTCCCTCTGCCCCCCTCTCTCTGTCCCCCTCTCTCTCTGTCCCCCTCTCTCTGTCCCCCTCTCTCTCTGTCCCCCTCTCTCTCTGTCCCCCTCTCTCTCTGTCCCCCTCTCTCTCTGTTCTCCCTCTCTCTGTCCCTCCTCTCTCTGCCCCCACTCTGTCACCATCTCTCTGTCCCCCCTCTCTCTCTGTTCTCCCTCTCTCTGTCCCCCTCTCTCTGCCCCCCTCTCTCTGTTCCCCTCTCTCTGCCCCCCTCTCTCTGTCCCCCTCTCTCTGTCCCCCTCTCTGTCTGTCCCCCTCTCTCTCTGTTCTCCCTCTCTCTGTTCTCCCTCTCTCTGTCCCCTCTCTCTGCCCCCCTCTCTCTGCCCCCCTCTCTCTGTCCCCCTCTCTCTGTCCCCCTCTCTCTCTGTCCCCCTCTCTCTGTCCCCCTCTCTCTCTGACCCCTCTCTCTCTGTCCCCCTCTCTCTCTGTCCCCCTCTCTCTCTGTTCTCCCTATCTCTGTCCCTCCTCTCTCTGCCCCCACTCTGTTAACATCTCTCTGTCCCCCCTCTCTCTCTGTTCTCCCTCTCTCTGTTCTCCCTCTCTCTGTCCCCTCTCTCTGTCCCCCTCTCTCTGTCCCCCTCTCTCTGTCCCCCTCTCTCTGTCCCCCTCTCTCTCTGTCCCCCTCTCTCTGTCCCCCTCTCTCTCTGTCCCCCTCTCTCTCTGTCCCCCTCTCTCTCTGTCCCCCTCTCTCTGTCCCCCTCTCTCTCTGTCCCCCTCTCTCTCTGTCCCCCTCTCTCTCTGTCCCCCTCTCTCTCTGTTCTCCCTCTCTCTGTTCCTCCTCTCTCTGCCCCCACTCTGTCACCATCTCTCTGTCCCCTCTCCCTCTGTTCCCTCTCGCTCTGTCCACCTCTCTCTGCATCCCCACTCTGGTCCCCCCCCTCCCCCCTCTGTCCTCTCTCTCTCTGTCCCCTCTCTCTCTGTCCCCTCTCTCTCTATCCCTCTCTCTCTCTGACCCCCTCTCCCTGCCCCTCGCTCTGTTCCCCGCTCTCTGTTCCCCCATCTCTATCGCCCTCTCTCTGTCCCCCCCCATCACCGTCTCTCTGCCCCCTCTCAGTCAGCGTCTCTCTGTTACCCCCCGTCCACCCCTCTCTGTCGCCCGCTCTCTGCCCACTCTCTGTCACAGTTTCTCTGTCCTCCCTCTCTCTGCCCCCTCGTCCCCCCCTCTCTCGGTCCCCCCCCCTCACTGTCCCCTCTCAGTCACCGTCTCTCTGTTCGCCCCCCCGTCCCCCCTCTCTCTGTCCCCCCTCTCTGTCGCCCTCTCTCTGCCCCCTCTCACTCACCATCTCTTTGTTCCCCCCCGTACACCCTTCTCTGTCCCCCTCTCTCTGTCGCCCTCTCTGTCCCCCTCTCTCTGTCCCCCCTCCCTCTGTCCCCCTCTCTCTGTCCCCCTCCTTCTGTCCCCCTCTCTCTGTCGCCCTCTTTCTGACCCCCTTTCTCTGTCCCCCTCTCTCTGTCCCCCCTCTCTCTGTCACCCTCTTTCTGACTCCGTCTCTCTCTGTCCCCCCTCCCTCTGTTCCCCCTCCCTCTGTCCCCCTCCCTCTGCCCCCCTCTCCCTGTCCCCCTCTCTCTGTCCCCCCCTCTCTGCTCCCCCATCTGTCCCCCTCTCTCTGTCCTCCTCTCTCTGTCCCCCTCTCTCTGTCCCCCTCTCTCTGTCCTCCTCTCTCTGTCCCCCTCTCTCTGTTGCCTTATCTGTCACCGTCTCTCTGTCCCCCACTCTCTGTCTCCCTTCTCTCTGACCCCCTCTATCTCCCTCACTCTCTGTGGCCCTCTCTCTGTCGCCAACTCTCTGCCCCCCTCTCCCTCCCCGCCTCTCTCTGTCCCCTTCTCTGTCCCCCTCTCTCTCTGTCCCCCTCTCTCTCTGTCCCCATCTCTCTCTGTCCCCCTCTCTCTCTGTCCCACCCACTCTGTCCCCCCCTCTCTCTGTCCCTCTCTCTCTGTCCCCTCTCTGTTCCTCTCTCTCTGTCCCCCTCTTTGTCCCCCATTTCTCTGTCCCCCTCTCTCTCCCACCTGCCTCTCTCTGCCCTCCTCTCTCTGCCCCCCTTTCTCTGACTCCCTCTCTTTCCCCCACTCTGTAACCCTCTCTCTGTCCCCACTCCCTCTGACCCCCACTATCTTCCCCACTCTCCGTCCCCCTCTCTCTGTCCCGCGCTCTCTGTCTCCCTCTCTCTGTCCCCCAGCTCTCTGTCTCCCCCGCTCTCTGTCCCCTCTCTCTCTCTCTTTCCCGCCCTCTCTCTGTCCCCCCTCTCTTTCCCCTCTCTCTCTGTCCCGCTCTCTCTCTGTCCGCCTCTCTCTGTCCCCCTCGCTCTCTGTCCCCCCTCTCTGTCCCCCTCTCTCTCTCTGACCCCTCTCTCTATTTCCCCCCCTCTCTGTCCCCCAGCTGTCTGTCTGCCCCGCTCTCTGTCCCCTCTCTCTCTCTCGCTTTCCCGCCCTCTCTCTGTCCCCCCTCTCTTCCCCCCTCTCTCTCTGTCCCACTCTCTCTCTGTCCCCCTCTCTCTGTCTCCCTCTCTCTCTGTCCCCCCCTCTCTGTCCCCCTTCTCTGTCCCCCTCTCTCTCTGTCCCCCTCTCTCTCTCTGTTCCCCTCTCTCTGTCCCCTCTCTCTGCCCCGGTCTCTGTCCCCCTCTCTCTTTCCCCTCTCTCTCTGTCCCGCTCTCTCTCTGTCCGCCTCTCTCTGTCCCCCTCGCTCTCTGTCCCCCCTCTCTGTCCCCCTCTCTCTCTCTGACCACTCTCTCTATTTCCCCCCCTCTCTGTCCCCCAGCTGTCTGTCTGCCCCGCTCTCTGTCCCCTCTCTCTCTCGCTTTCCCGCCCTCTCTCTGTCCCCCCTCTCTTTCCCCCTCTCTCTCTGTCCCGCTCTCTCTCTGTCCCCCTCTCTCTGTCTCCCTCTCTCTCTGTCCCCCTCTCTCTGTCCCCCTTCTCTGTCCCCCTCTCTCTCTGTCCCGCTCTCTCTCTGTCCCCCTCTCTCTGTTCCCCTCTCTCTGTCCCCTCTCTCTGCCCCGGTCTCTGTCCCCCTCTCTCTGTCCCCCTCTCTCTGTCCCCCCTCTCTTTCCCCCTCTCTCTCTGTCCCGCTCTCTCTCTGTCCCCCTCTCTCTGTTCCCCTCTCTCTGTCCCCTCTCTCTGCCCCGGTCTCTGTCCCCCTCTCTCTGTTGCCTTCTCTCTGCCCACTCTCTGTCCCCCTCTCTCTGCCCCCTCACTCTCTACCATTCTGTCCCCCACTCTCTGTCCCCCTCTCTCTGTACCCCTCTCTCTCTGTCCCCAGTCTCTCTGCCCCCCACTCCTCCCCCCTCTCTCTGTCCCCCTCTCTCTCTGTCCCCCTCTCTCTCTGTCCCCCTATCTCTGTCCCCCCTCTCTCTGTCCCCCCTCTCTCTGCCCCCCTCTCTCTGTCCCCCCTCTCTCTGTCCCCCTCTCTCTGTCCCTCTCTCTCTGTTCCCCTCTCTCTGTCCCCCTCTCTCTCTCCCCCTCTCTCTGTCCCCACCTCTCTCTGTCCCCCTCTCTCTGTCCCCCTCTCTCTGTCCCTCCTCTCTCTGTCCGCCTCTCTCTGTCCCCCTCTCTCTGTCCCCCCTCTCTCTCTGCCCCCTCTCTCTCTGTCCCCCTCTCTCTGTCCCCTCTATCATTCCCCTCTCTCTCTGTACACCCTTTCTCTGCCCCCCTCTCCCCTGTCCCTCCTTTCTCTGTCCCCCCTCTCTGTCCCCACTCTCTGTCCCCCTCTCTCTGTCCCCCTCTCTCTGTCTGCCTCTCTCTCTGTCGCCCTCTCTCTGTCCCTCCTCTCTCTGTCCCCCTCTCTCTGTCCCCCTCTTTCTCTGTCCCCCTCTCTCTCTGTCCCCCCTCTCTCTCTGTTCTCCCTCTCTCTGTTCTCCCTCTCTCTGTCCCCTCTCTCTGTCCCCCTCTCTCTGTCCCCCTCTCTCTGTCCCCCTCTCTCTGTCCCCCTCTCTCTCTGTCCCCCTCTCTCTGTCCCCCTCTCTCTCTGTCCCCCTCTCTCTCTGTTCTCCCTCTCTCTGTTCTCCCTCTCTCTGTCCCCTCTCTCTGTCCCCCTCTCTCTGCCCCCCTCTCTCTGTCCCCCTCTCTCTGTCCCCCTCTCTCTCTGTCCCCCTCTCTCTGTCCCCCCCTCTCTGCTCCCCCATCTGTCCCCCTCTCTCTGTCCTCCTCTCTCTGTCCCCCTCTCTCTGTTGCCTTATCTGTCACCGTCTCTCTGTCCCCCCACTCTCTGTCTCCCTTCTCTCTGACCCCCTCTATCTCCCTCACTCTCTGTGGCCCTCTCTCTGTCGCCAACTCTCTGCCCCCCTCTCCCTCCCCGCCTCTCTCTGTCCCCCTCTCTCTCTGTCCCCCTCTCTCTCTGTCCCCATCTCTCTCTGTCCCCCTCTCTCTCTGTCCCACCCACTCTGTCCCCCTCTCTCTCTGTCCCTCCTCTCTGTCCCCCTCTCTCTCTGTCCCTCTCTCTCTGTCCCCCTCTCTGTCCCCCTCTCTCTGTCCCCCTCTCTGTCCCCCATTTCTCTGTCCCCCTCTCTCTCCCACCTGCCTCTCTCTGCCCTCCTCTCTCTGCCCCCCTTTCTCTGACACCCTCTCTTTCCCCCACTCTGTAACCCTCTCTCTGTCCCCACTCCCTCTGACCCCCGCTATCTTCCCCACTCTCCGTCCCCCTCTCTCTGTCCCGCGCTCTCTGTCTCCCTCTCTCTGTCCCGCGCTCTCTGTCTCCCTCTCTCTGTCCCCCAGCTCTCTGTCTCCCCCGCTCTCTGTCCCCTCTCTCTCTCTCTTTCCCGCCCTCTCTCTGTCCCCCCTCTCTTTCCCCTCTCTCTCTGTCCCGCTCTCTCTCTGTCCGCCTCTCTCTGTCCCCCTCGCTCTCTGTCCCCCCTCTCTGTCCCCCTCTCTCTCTCTGACCCCTCTCTCTATTTCCCCCCCTCTCTGTCCCCCAGCTGTCTGTCTGCCCCGCTCTCTGTCCCCTCTCTCTCTCGCTTTCCCGCCCTCTCTCTGTCCCCCCTCTCTTTCCCCCTCTCTCTCTGTCCCGCTCTCTCTCTGTCCCCCTCTCTCTGTCTCCCTCTCTCTCTGTCCCCCTCTCTCTGTCCCCCTTCTCTGTCCCCCTCTCTCTCTGTCCCCCTCTCTCTCTCTGTTCCCCTCTCTCTGTCCCCTCTCTCTTGCCCGGTCTCTGTCCCCCTCTCTCTGTTGCCTTCTCTCTGCCCACTCTCTGTCCCCCTCTCTCTGCCCCCCCTCACTCTCTACCATTCTGTCCCCCACTCTCTGTCCCCCTCTCTCTGTACCCCTCTCTCTCTGTCCCCAGTCTCTCTGTCCCCACTCCTCCCCCCTCTCTCTGTCCCCCTCTCTCTCTGTCCCCCTCTCTCTCTGTCCCCCTATCTCTGTCCCCCCTCTCTCTGTCCCCCCTCTCTCTGCCCCCCTCTCTCTGTCCCCCCTCTCTCTGTCCCCCTCTCTCTGTCCCCCTCTCTCTGTTCCCCTCTCTCTGTCCCCCTCTCTCTCTGTCCCTCTCTCTGTCCCCGCCTCTCTCTGTCCCCCTCTCTCTGTCCCCCTCTCTCTGTCCCTCCTCTCTCTGTCCGCCTCTCTCTGTCCCCCTCTCTCTGTCCCCCCTCTCTCTCTGCCCCCTCTCTCTCTGTCCCCCTCTCTCTGTCCCCTCTATCATTCCCCTCTCTCTCTGTACACCCTTTCTCTGTCCCCCTCTCCCCTGTCCCTCCTTTCTCTGTCCCCCCTCTCTGTCCCCACTCTCTGTCCCCCTCTCTCTGTCTGCCTCTCTCTCTGTCGCCCTCTCTCTGTCCCTCCTCTCTCTGTCCCCCTCTCTCTGTCCCCCTCTCTCTCTGTCCCCCTCTCTCTCTGTCCCCCTCTCTCTCTGTTCTCCCTCTCTCTGTCCCCTCTCTCTGTCCCCCTCTCTCTGTCCCCCTCTCTCTGTCCCCCTCTCTCTGTCCCCCTCTCTCTCTGTCCCCCTCTCTCTCTGTCCCCCTCTCTCTCTGTCCCCCTCTCTCTCTGTTCTCCCTCTCTCTGTCCCTCCTCTCTCTGCCCCCACTCTGTCACCATCTCTCTGCCCCCCCTCTCTCTCTGTTCTCCCTCTCTCTGTTCTCCCTCTCTCTGTCCCCTCTCTCTGTCCCCCTCTCTCTGCCACCCTCTCTCTGTCCCCCTCTCTCTGTCCCCCTCTCTCTCTGTCCCCCTCTCTCTGTCCCCCCCTCTCTGCCCCCCTCACTCTCTACCATTCTGTCACCCACTCTCTGTCCCCCTCTCTCTGTACCCCTCTCTCTCTGTCCCCAGTCTCTCCGTCCCCCTATCTCTGTCCCCCCTCTCTCTGTCCCCCCTCTCTCTGCCCCCCTCTCTCTGTCCCCCCTCTCTCTGTCCCCCTCTCTCTGTCCCCCTCTCTCTGTTCCCCTCTCTCTCTGTCCCCCTCTCTCTCTGTCCCTATCTCTGTCCCCGCCTCTCTCTGTCCCCCTCTCTCTGTCCCTCCTCTCTCTGTCCGCCTCTCTCTGTCCCCCTCTCTCTGTCCCCCCTCTCTCTCTGCCCCCTCTCTCTCTGACCCCCTCTCTCTGTCCCCTCTCTCAGTCCCCTCTCTCTCTGTACACCCTTTCTCTGTCCCCCTCTCCCTGTCCCACCTTTCTCTGTCCGGCCTCTCTGTCCCCCCTCTCTGTCCCCCTCTCTCTGTCCCCCTCTCTCTGTCTGCCTCTCTCTCTGTCGCCCTCTCTCTGTCCCTCCTCTCTCTGTCCCCCTCTCTCTGTCCCCCTCTCTCTCTGTCCCCCTCTCTCTCTGTCCCCCTATCTCTCTGTTCTCCCTCTCTCTGTTCTCCCTCTCTCTGTCCCCTCTCTCTGTCCCCTCTCTCTGTCCCCCTCTCTCTGTACCCCTCTCTCTCTGTCCCCAGTCTCTCCGTCCCCCTATCTCTGTCCCCCCTCTCTCTGTCCCCCCTCTCTCTGCCCCCCTCTCTCTGTCCCCCCTCTCTCTGTCCCCCTCTCTCTGTCCCCCTCTCTCTGTTCCCCTCTCTCTCTGTCCCCCTCTCTCTCTGTCCCTATCTCTGTCCCCGCCTCTCTCTGTCCCCCTCTCTCTGTCCCCCTCTCTCTGTCCCTCCTCTCTCTGTCCGCCTCTCTCTGTCCCCCTCTCTCTGTCCCCCCTCTCTCTCTGTCCCCTCTCTCTCTGACCCCCTCTCTCCGTCCCCCTCTCTCTGTCCCCCTCTCTCTCTGTCCCCCTCTCTCTCTGTCCCCCTCTCTCTCTGTTCTCCCTCTCTCTGTCCCTCCTCTCTCTGCCCCCACTCTGTCACCATCTCTCTGTCCCCCCTCTCTCTCTGTTCTCCCTCTCTCTGTTCTCCCTCTCTCTGTCCCCTCTCTCTGTCCCCCTCTCTCTGCCACCCACTCTCTGTCCCCCTCTCTCTGTCCCCCTCTCTCTCTGTCCCCCTCTCTCTGTCCCCCCCTCTCTGCCCCCCTCACTCTCTACCATTCTGTCCCCCACTCTCTGTCCCCCTCTCTCTGTACCCCTCTCTCTCTGTCCCCAGTCTCTCCGTCCCCCTATCTCTGTCCCCCCTCTCTCTGTCCCCCCTCTCTCTGCCCCCCTCTCTCTGTCCCCCCTCTCTCTGTCCCCCTCTCTCTGTCCCCCTCTCTCTGTTCCCCTCTCTCTCTGTCCCCCTCTCTCTCTGTCCCTATCTCTGTCCCCGCCTCTCTCTGTCCCCCTCTCTCTGTCCCCCTCTCTCTGTCCCTCCTCTCTCTGTCCGCCTCTCTCTGTCCCCCTCTCTCTGTCCCCCCTCTCTCTCTGTCCCCTCTCTCTCTGACCCCCTCTCTCTGTCCCCTCTCTCAGTCCCCTCTCTCTCTGTACACCCTTTCTCTGTCCCCCTCTCCCTGTCCCTCCTTTCTCTGTCCGGCCTCTCTGTCCCCCCTCTCTGTCCCCCTCTCTCTGTCCCCCTCTCTCTGTCCCCCTCTCTCTCTGTCCCCCTCTCTCTCTGTCCCCCTATCTCTCTGTTCTCCCTCTCTCTGTTCTCCCTCTCTCTGTCCCCTCTCTCTGTCCCCCTCTCTCTGTCCCCCTCTCTCTGTCCCCCTCTCTCTCAGTCCCCCTCTCTCTGTCCCCCCTCTCTCTGTCCCCCTCTCTCTGTCCCCCTCTCTCTCTGTCCCCCTCTCTCTGTCCCGCTCTCTCTCTGTCCCCCTCTCTCTGTTCCCCTCTCTCTCTGTCCCCCTCTCTCTCTGTTCTCCCTCTCTCTGTCCCTCCTCTCTCTGCCCCCACTCTGTCACCATCTCTCTGTCCCCCCTCTCTCTCTGTTCTCCCTCTCTCTGTTCTCCCTCTCTCTGTCCCCTCTCTCTGTCCCCCTCTCTCTGCCCCCCTCTCTCTGTCCCCCTCTCTCTTTCCCCTCTCTCTCTGTCCCGCTCTCTCTCTGTCCGCCTCTCTCTGTCCCCCTCGCTCTCTGTCCCCCCTCTCTGTCCCCCTCTCTCTCTCTGACCCCTCTCTCTATTTCCCCCCCTCTCTGTCCCCCAGCTGTCTGTCTGCCCCGCTCTCTGTCCCCTCTCTCTCTCGCTTTCCCGCCCTCTCTCTGTCCCCCCTCTCTTTCCCCCTCTCTCTCTGTCCCGCTCTCTCTCTGTCCCCCTCTCTCTGTCTCCCTCTCTCTCTGTCCCCCTCTCTCTGTCCCCCTTCTCTGTCCCCCTCTCTCTCTGTCCCCCTCTCTCTCTCTGTTCCCCTCTCTCTGTCCCCTCTCTCTGCCCCGGTCTCTGTCCCCCTCTCTCTGTTGCCTTCTCTCTGCCCACTCTCTGTCCCCCTCTCTCTGCCCCCCTCACTCTCTACCATTCTGTCCCCCACTCTCTGTCCCCCTCTCTCTGTACCCCTCTCTCTCTGTCCCCAGTCTCTCTGTCCCCACTCCTCCCCCCTCTCTCTGTCCCCCTCTCTCTCTGTCCCCCTATCTCTGTCCCCCCTCTCTCTGTCCCCCCTCTCTCTGCCCCCCTCTCTCTGTCCCCCCTCTCTCTCTGTCCCCCTCTCTCTGTCCCCCTCTCTCTGTTCCCCTCTCTCTGTCCCCCTCTATCTCTGTCCCTCTCTCTGTCCCCGCCTCTCTCTGTCCCCCTCTCTCTGTCCCCCTCTCTCTGTCCCTCCTCTCTCTGTCCGCCTCTCTCTGTCCCCCTCTCTCTGTCCCCCCTCTCTCTCTGCCCCCCTCTCTCTCTGTCCCCCTCTCTCTGTCCCCTCTATCATTCCCCTCTCTCTCTGTACACCCTTTCTCTGTCCCCCTCTCCCCTGTCCCTCCTTTCTCTGTCCCCCCTCTGTGTCCCCACTCTCTGTCCCCCTCTCTCTGTCCCCCTCTCTCTGTCTGCCTCTCTCTCTGTCGCCCTCTCTCTGTCCCTCCTCTCTCTGTCCCCCTCTCTCTGTCCCCCTCTCTCTCTGTCCCCCTCTCTCTCTGTTCTCCGTCTCTCTGTTCTCCCTCTCTCTGTCCCCTCTCTCTGTCCCCCTCTCCCTGTCCCCCTCTCTCCGTCCCCCTCTCTCTGTCCCCCTCTCTCTCTGTCCCCCTCTCTCTCTGTCCCCCTCTCTCTCTGTTCTCCCTCTCTCTGTCCCTCCTCTCTCTGCCCCCACTCTGTCACCATCTCTCTGTCCCCCCTCTCTCTCTGTTCTCCCTCTCTCTGTTCTCCCTCTCTCTGTCCCCTCTCTCTGTCCCCCTCTCTCTGCCCCCCTCTCTCTGTCCCCCTCTCTCTGTCCCCCTCTCTCTCTGTCCCCCTCTCTCTGTCCCCCCCTCTCTGCCCCCCTCACTGTCTACAATTCTGTCCCCCACTCTCTGTCCCCCTCTCTCTGTACCCCTCTCTCTCTGTCCCCAGTCTCTCTGTCCCCCTATCTCTGTCCCCCCTCTCTCTGTCCCCCCTCTCTCTGCCCCCCTCTCTCTGTCCCCCCTCTCTCTGTCCCCCTCTCTCTGTCCCCCTCTCTCTCTGTCCCTATCTCTGTCCCCGCCTCTCTCTGTCCCCCTCTCTCTGTCCCCCTCTCTCTGTCCCTCCTCTCTCTGTCCGCCTCTCTCTGTCCCCCTCTCTCTGTCCCCCCTCTCTCTCTGCCCCCTCTCTCTCTGTCCCCCTCTCTCTGTCCCCTCTCTCAGTCCCCTCTCTCTCTGTACACCCTTTCTCTGTCCCGCTCTCCCTGTCCCTCCTTTCTCTGTCCGGCCTCTCTGTCCCCCCTCTCTGTCCCCCTCTCTCTGTCCCCCTCTCTCTGTCTGCCTCTCTCTCTGTCGCCCTCTCTCTGTCCCTCCTCTCTCTGTCCCCCTCTCTCTGTCCCCCTCTCTCTCTGTCCCCCTCTCTCTCTGTCCCCCTATCTCTCTGTTCTCCCTCTCTCTGTTCTCCCTCTCTCTGTCCCCCTCTCTCTGTCCCCCTCTCTCTCTGTCCCCCTCTCTCTGTCCCCCCTCTCTCTGTCCCCCTCTCTCTGTCCCCCTCTCTCTGTTCCCCTCTCTCTCTGTCCCCCTCTCTCTCTGTTCTCCCTCTCTCTGTCCCTCCTCTCTCTGCCCCCACTCTGTCACCATCTCTCTGTCCCCCCTCTCTCTCTGTTCTCCCTCTCTCTGTTCTCCCTCTCTCTGTCCCCTCTCTCTGCCCCCCTCTCTCTGTCCCCCTCTCTCTGTCCCCCTCTCTCTCTGTCCCCCTCTCTCTCTGTTCTCCCTCTCTCTGTTCTCCCTCTCTCTGTCCCCTCTCTCTGTCCCCCTCTCTCTGTCCCCCTCTCTCTGTCCCCCTCTCTCTGTCCCCCTCTCTCTCTGTCCCCCTCTCTCTGTCCCCCTCTCTCTCTGCCCCCCCCTCTCTCTGTCCCCCTCTCTCTCTGTCCCCCTCTCTCTCTGTTCTCCCTCTCTCTGCCCCCACTCTGTCACCATCTCTCTGTCCCCCCTCTCTCTGTTCTCCCTCTCTCTGTTCTCCCTCTCTCTGTCCCCTCTCTCTGTCCCCCCCCTCTCTGTCCCCCTCTCTCTGTCCCTCCTCTCTCTGTCCGCCTCTCTCTGTCCCCCTCTCTCTGTCCCCCCTCTCTCTCTGCCCCCTCTCTCTCTGTCCCCCTCTCTCTGTCCCCTCTATCATTCCCCTCTCTCTCTGTACACCCTTTCTCTGTCCCCCTCTCCCCTGTCCCTCCTTTCTCTGTCCCCCCTCTCTGTCCCCACTCTCTGTCCCCCTCTCTCTGTCTGCCTCTCTCTCTGTCGCCCTCTCTCTGTCCCTCCTCTCTCTGTCCCCCTCTCTCTGTCCCCCTCTCTCTCTGTCCCCCTCTCTCTCTGTCCCCCTCTCTCTCTGTTCTCCCTCTCTCTGTCCCCTCTCTCTGTCCCCCTCTCTCTGTCCCCCTCTCTCTGTCCCCCTCTCTCTGTCCCCCTCTCTCTCTGTCCCCCTCTCTCTCTGTCCCCCTCTCTCTCTGTCCCCCTCTCTCTCTGTTCTCCCTCTCTCTGTCCCTCCTCTCTCTCCTCCTCTCTCTCTGCCCCCACTCTGTCACCATCTCTCTGCCCCCCCTTCTCTCTCTGTTCTCCCTCTCTCTGTTCTCCCTCTCTCTGTCCCCTCTCTCTGTCCCCCTCTCTCTGCCACCCTCTCTCTGTCCCCCTCTCTCTGTCCCCCTCTCTCTCTGTCCCCCTCTCTCTGTCCCCCCTCTCTGCCCCCCTCACTCTCTACCATTCTGTCACCCACTCTCTGTCCCCCTCTCTCTGTACCCCTCTCTCTCTGTCCCCAGTCTCTCCGTCCCCCTATCTCTGTCCCCCCTCTCTCTGTCCCCCTCTCTCTGCCCCCCTCTCTCTGTCCCCCCTCTCTCTGTCCCCCTCTCTCTGTCCCCCTCTCTCTGTTCCCTCTCTCTCTGTCCCCCTCTCTCTCTGTCCCTATCTCTGTCCCCGCCTCTCTCTGTCCCCCTCTCTCTGTCCCCCTCTCTCTGTCCCTCCTCTCTCTGTCCGCCTCTCTCTGTCCCCCTCTCTCTGTCCCCCCTCTCTCTCTGCCCCCTCTCTCTCTGACCCCCTCTCTCTGTCCCCTCTCTCAGTCCCCTCTCTCTCTGTACACCCTTTCTCTGTCCCCCTCTCCCTGTCCCTCCTTTCTCTGTCCGGCCTCTCTGTCCCCCCTCTCTGTCCCCTCTCTCTGTCCCCCTCTCTCTGTCTGCCTCTCTCTCTGTCGCCTCTCTCTGTCCCTCCTCTCTCTGTCCCCCTCTCTCTGTCCCCCTCTCTCTCTGTCCCCCTCTCTCTCTGTCCCCTATCTCTCTGTTCTCCCTCTCTCTGTTCTCCCTCTCTCTGTCCCCTCTCTCTGTCCCCTCTCTCTGTCCCCCTCTCTCTGTCCCCTCTCTCTCTGTCCCCCTCTCTCTGTCCCCCCTCTCTCTGTCCCCCTCTCTCTGTCCCCCTCTCTCTCTGTCCCCCTCTCTCTGTCCCCCTCTCTCTCTGTCCCCCTCTCTCTCTGTCCCCCTCTCTCTCTGTTCCCCCTCTCTCTCTGTTCTCCCCTCTCTCTGTCCCTCCTCTCTCTGCCCCCACTCTGTCACCATCTCTCTGTCCCCCCTCTCTCTCTGTTCTCCCTCTCTCTGTTCTCCCTCTCTCTGTCCCCTCTCTCTGTCCCCCTCTCTCTGCCACCCATTCTCTGTCCCCTCTCTCTGTCCCCCTCTCTCTCTGTCCCCCTCTCTCTGTCCCCCCCTGTCTGCCCCCCTCACTCTCTACCATTCTGTCCCCCACTCTCTGTCCCCCTCTCTCTGTACCCCTCTCTCTCTGTCCCAGTCTCTCCGTCCCCCTATCTCTGTCCCCCCTCTCTCTGTCCCCCCTCTCTCTGCCCCCCTCTCTCTGTCCCCCCTCTCTCTGTACCCCTCTCTCTCTGTCCCCAGTCTCTCCGTCCCCCTATCTCTGTCCCCCCTCTCTCTGTCCCCCCTCTCTCTGCCCCCCTCTCTCTGTCCCCCCTCTCTCTGCCCCCCTCTCTCTGTCCCCCTCTCTCTGTCCCCCACTCTCTGTCCCCCTCTCTCGTACCCCTCTCTCTCTGTCCCCAGTCTCTCCGTCCCCCTATCTCTGTCCCCCCTCTCTCTGTCCCCCCTCTCTCTGCCCCCTCTCTCTGTCCCCCTCTCTCTGTACCCCTCTCTCTCTGTCCCCAGTCTCTCCGTCCCCCTATCTCTGTCCCCCCTCTCTCTGTCCCCCCTCTCTCTGCCCCCTCTCTCTGTCCCCCCTCTCTCTGCCCCCCTCTCTCTGTCCCCCCTCTCTCTGTCCCCCTCTCTCCTGTCCCCCTCTCTCTGTTCCCCTCTCTCTCTGTCCCCCCTCTCTCTCTGTCCCCTATCTCTGTCCCCGCCTCTCTCTGTCCCCCTCTCTCTGTCCCCCTCTCTCTGTCCCTCCTCTCTCTGTCCGCCTCTCTCTGTCCCCCTCTCTCTGTCCCCCTCTCTCTCTGTCCCCTCTCTCTCTGACCCCCTCTCTCCGTCCCCCTCTCTCTGTCCCCCTCTCTCTCTGTCCCCCTCTCTCTCTGTCCCCCTCTCTCTCTGTTCTCCCTCTCTCTGTCCCTCCTCTCTCTGCCCCCCACTCTGTCACCATCTCTCTGTCCCCCCCTCTCTCTCTGTTCTCCCTCTCTCTGTTCTCCTCTCTCTGTCCCCTCTCTCTGTCCCCTCTCTCTGCCACCCACTCTCTGTCCCCTCTCTCTGTCCCCCCTCTCTCTCTGTCCCCCTCTCTCTGTCCCCCCCTCTCTGCCCCCCTCACTCTCTACCATTCTGTCCCCCACTCTCTGTCCCCCTCTCTCTGTACCCCTCTCTCTCTGTCCCCAGTCTCTCCGTCCCCCTATCTCTGTCCCCCCTCTCTCTGTCCCCCCTCTCTCTGCCCCCCTCTCTCTGTCCCCCTCTCTCTGTCCCCCTCTCTCTGTCCCCCTCTCTCTGTTCCCCTCTCTCTCTGTCCCCCTCTCTCTCTGTCCTATCTCTGTCCCCGCCTCTCTCTGTCCCCCTCTCTCTGTCCCCCTCTCTCTGTCCCTCCTCTCTCTGTCCGCCTCTCTCTGTCCCCCTCTCTCTGTCCCCCCTCTCTCTCTGTCCCCCTCTCTCTCTGACCCCTCTCTCTGTCCCCTCTCTCAGTCCCCTCTCTCTCTGTACACCCTTTCTCTGTCCCCCTCTCCCTGTCCCTCCTTTCTCTGTCCGGCCTCTCTGTCCCCCCTCTCTGTCCCCCTCTCTCTGTCCCCCTCTCTCTGTCCCCCTCTCTCTCTGTCCCCCTCTCTCTCTGTCCCCCTATCTCTCTGTTCTCCCTCTCTCTGTTCTCCCTCTCTCTGTCCCCTCTCTCTGTCCCCCTCTCTCTGTCCCCCTCTCTCTGTCCCCCTCTCTCTCAGTCCCCCTCTCTCTGTCCCCCCTCTCTCTGTCCCCCTCTCTCTGTCCCCCTCTCTCTCTGTCCCCCTCTCTCTGTCCCGCTCTCTCTCTGTCCCCCTCTCTCTGTTCCCCTCTCTCTCTGTCCCCCTCTCTCTCTGTTCTCCCTCTCTCTGTCCCTCCTCTCTCTGCCCCCACTCTGTCACCATCTCTCTGTCCCCCCTCTCTCTCTGTTCTCCCTCTCTCTGTTCTCCCTCTCTCTGTCCCCTCACTCTGTCCCCCTCTCTCTGCCCCCCTCTCTCTGTCCCCCTCTCTCTTTCCCCTCTCTCTCTGTCCCGCTCTCTCTCTGTCCGCCTCTCTCTGTCCCCCTCGCTCTCTGTCCCCCCTCTCTGTCCCCCTCTCTCTCTCTGACCCCTCTCTCTATTTCCCCCCCTCTCTGTCCCCCAGCTGTCTGTCTGCCCCGCTCTCTGTCCCCTCTCTCTCTCGCTTTCCCGCCCTCTCTCTGTCCCCCCTCTCTTTCCCCCTCTCTCTCTGTCCCGCTCTCTCTCTGTCCCCCTCTCTCTGTCTCCCTCTCTCTCTGTCCCCCTCTCTCTGTCCCCCTTCTCTGTCCCCCTCTCTCTCTGTCCCCCTCTCTCTCTCTGTTCCCCTCTCTCTGTCCCCTCTCTCTGCCCCGGTCTCTGTCCCCCTCTCTCTGTTGCCTTCTCTCTGCCCACTCTCTGTCCCCCTCTCTCTGCCCCCCTCACTCTCTACCATTCTGTCCCCCACTCTCTGTCCCCCTCTCTCTGTACCCCTCTCTCTCTGTCCCCAGTCTCTCTGTCCCCACTCCTCCCCCCTCTCTCTGTCCCCCTCTCTGTCCCCCTCTCTCTCTGTCCCCCTATCTCTGTCCCCCCTCTCTCTGTCCCCCCTCTCTCTGCCCCCCTCTCTCTGTCCCCCCTCTCTCTCTGTCCCCCTCTCTCTGTCCCCCTCTCTCTGTTCCCCTCTCTCTGTCCCCCTCTATCTCTGTCCCTCTCTCTGTCCCCGCCTCTCTCTGTCCCCCTCTCTCTGTCCCCCTCTCTCTGTCCCTCCTCTCTCTGTCCGCCTCTCTCTGTCCCCCTCTCTCTGTCCCCCCTCTCTCTCTGCCCCCTCTCTCTCTGTCCCCCTCTCTCTGTCCCCTCTATCATTCCCCTCTCTCTCTGTACACCCTTTCTCTGTCCCCCTCTCCCCTGTCCCTCCTTTCTCTGTCCCCCCTCTGTGTCCCCACTCTCTGTCCCCCTCTCTCTGTCCCCCTCTCTCTGTCTGCCTCTCTCTCTGTCGCCCTCTCTCTGTCCCTCCTCTCTCTGTCCCCCTCTCTCTGTCCCCCTCTCTCTCTGTCCCCCTCTCTCTCTGTTCTCCGTCTCTCTGTTCTCCCTCTCTCTGTCCCCTCTCTCTGTCCCCCTCTCTCTCTGTTCTCCCTCTCTCTGTTCTCCCTCTCTCTGTCCCCTCTCTCTGCCCCCCTCTCTCTGTCCCCCTCTCTCTGTCCCCCTCTCTCTCTGTCCCCCTCTCTCTCTGTTCTCCCTCTCTCTGTTCTCCCTCTCTCTGTCCCCTCTCTCTGTCCCCCTCTCTCTGTCCCCCTCTCTCTGTCCCCCTCTCTCTGTCCCCCTCTCTCTCTGTCCCCCTCTCTCTGTCCCCCTCTCTCTCTGCCCCCCCCTCTCTCTGTCCCCCTCTCTCTCTGTCCCCCTCTCTCTCTGTTCTCCCTCTCTCTGCCCCCACTCTGTCACCATCTCTCTGTCCCCCCTCTCTCTGTTCTCCCTCTCTATGTTCTCCCTCTCTCTGTCCCCTCTCTCTGTCCCCCCCCTCTCTGTCCCCCTCTCTCTGTCCCCCTCTCTCTGTCCCCCTCTCTCTCTGTCCCCCTCTCTCTGTCCCCCTCTCTCTCTGTCCCCCTCTCTCTCTGTCGCCCTCTCTCTCTGTCCCCCTCTCTCTCTGTTCTCCCTCTCTCTGTCCCTCCTCTCTCTGCCCCCACTCTGTCACCATCTTTCTGTCCCCCCTCTCTCTCTGTTCTCCCTCTCTCTGTTCTCCCTCTCTCTGTCCCCTCTCTCTGTCCCCCTCTCTCTGCCCCCCTCTCTCTGTCCCCCTCTCTTTGCCCCCCTCTCTCTGTCCCCCTCTCTCTGTCCCCCTCTCTCTCTGTCCCCCTCTCTCTGTCCCCCTCTCTCTCTGTCCCCCTCTCTCTCTGTCCCCCTCTCTCTCTGTCCCCCTCTCTCTCTGTTCTCACTCTCTCTGTCCCTCCTCTCTCTGCCCCCACTCTGTCACCATCTCTCTGTCCCCTCTCCCTCTGTTCCCTCTCGCTCTGTCCCCCTCTCTCTGCATCCCCACTCTGGTCCCCCCCTCCCCTCTCTGTCCTCTCTCTCTCTGTCCCCTCTCTCTCTGTCCCCTCTCTCTCTATCCCTCTCTCTCTCTGACCCCCTCTCCCTGCCCCCTCGCTCTGTTCCCCGCTCTCTGTTCCCCCATCTCTATCGCCCTCTCTCTGTCCCCCCCCCCATCACCGTCTCTCTGCCCCCTCTCAGTCACCGTCTCTCTGTTCCCCCCCGTCCACCCCTCTCTGTTGCCCGCTCTCTGCCCCCTCTCTGTCACAGTTTCTCTGTCCTCCCTCTCTCTGCCCCCTAGTCCCCCCCTCTCTCGGTCCCCCCCTCACTGTCCCCTCTCAGTCACCGTCTCTCTCTTCGCCCCCCCGTCCCCCCTCTCTCTGTCCCCTCCTTCACTGTCCCCTCTCTTTGCTGGCCTCTCTCTGCCCCGTCTCTCTGCCCCTTCTCTCTCTGCCCCCCCCCACTTTCTGCCCCCTCTCTCTGTCCCCCTCTCCGGTCGCCCCCCTCTGTTCCCCTCTCTCTCTCTGTACCCCATCTCTCTCTGACCCCTCTCTCTCTGACCCCCTCTCTCTCTGACCCCCCTCTCTCTCTGTACCCCCTCTCTCTGACCCCCTCTCTCTCTGTCCCCCCCGTCCCCCCCTCTCTGTCCCCCCTCTCTGTCTCCCTCTCTCTGCCCCCTCTCTCCGTTACAGTCTCTATCCTCCTTCTCTCTGTCCCACCTTTCTCTGTTCCCACTCTCTTTGTCCCTCCCTCTCTCTGTCCCCCTCTCTCTCTGTCCCCCCCTCTGTCCCCCTCTCTCTGTCCCCCCTCTCTGTCTCCCTCTCTCTGCCCCCTCTCTCTGTCACCGTCTCTCTATTCCCCCTTCTCTCTGTCCCACCTTTCTCTGTCCCCCTCTCTCTGTTGCCTCTTTCTGCCCCCTCTCTCTCTGACCCCCTCTATCTCCCCCGCTCTCTGTCGCCCTCTCTCTATTGCCCTCTCTCGCTGTCGCCCCTCTCTCTGTCCCACTCTCTCTGTCCCACTCTCTCTGCTCCTCCGACCCCTCTCTCTGTCCCCCCCTCTCTGTCCCCCTCTCTCTGTCCCCCTCTCTCTGTCTGCCTCTCTCTCTGTCGCCCTCTCTCTGTCCCTCCTCTCTCTGCCCCTCTCTCTGTCCCCCTCTCTCTCTGTCCCCCTCTCTCTCTGTCCCCCTCTCTCTCTGTCCCCCTCTCTCTCTGTCCCCCCTCTCTCTGTTCTCCCTCTCTCTGTCCCTCCTCTCTCTGTCCCCACTCTGTCACCATCTCTCTGTCCCCTCTCCCTCTGTTCCCTCTCACTCTGTCCCCCTCTCTCTGCATCCCCACTCTGCCCCCCCCCCTCCCCCCTCTGTCCTCTCTCTCTCTGTCCCCTCTCTCTCCGTCCCCCTCTCTCTCTATCCCTCTCTCTCTCTGACCCCCTCTCCCTGCCCCCTCGCTCTGTTCCCCGCTCTCTGTTCCCCCATCTCTATCGCCCTCTCTCTGTCACCCCCCTGTCACCGTCTCTCTGTCCCCTCTCGGTCACCGTCTCTCTGTTCCCCCCCGTCCACCCCTCTCTGTCGCCCGCTCTCTGCCCCCTCTCTGTCACAGTTTCTCTGTCCCCCCTCTCTCTGTCCCCCTCTTCCCCTCTCTCTCTGTCCCCCCTCACTGTCCCCTCTCAGTCACCGTCTCTCTGTTCGCACCCCGTCCCCCCTCTCTCTGTCCCCCTCTCTCTGTCTGCCTCTCTCTCTGTCGCCCTCTCTCTGTCCCTCCTCTCTCTGTCCCCCTCTCTCTGTCCCCCTCTCTCTCTGTCCCCCTCTCTCTCTGTTCTCCGTCTCTCTGTTCTCCCTCTCTCTGTCCCCTCTCTCTGTCCCCCTCTCCCTGTCCCCCTCTCTCTGTCCCCCTCTCTCTGTCCCCCTCTCTCTCTGTCCCCCTCTCTCTCTGTCCCCCTCTCTCTCTGTTCTCCCTCTCTCTGTCCCTCCTCTCTCTGCCCCCACTCTGTCACCATCTCTCTGTCCCCCCTCTCTCTCTGTTCTCCCTCTCTCTGTTCTCCCTCTCTCTGTCCCCTCTCTCTGTCCCCCTCTCTCTGCCCCCCTCTCTCTGTCCCCCTCTCTCTGTCCTCCTCTCTCTCTGTCCCCCTCTCTCTGTCCCCCCTTCTCTGCCCCCCTCACTGTCTACAATTCTGTCCCCCACTCTCTGTCCCCCTCTCTCTGTACCCCTCTCTCTCTGTCCCCAGTCTCTCTGTCCCCCTATCTCTGTCCCCCCTCTCTCTGTCCCCCCTCTCTCTGCCCCCCTCTCTCTGTCCCCCCTCTCTCTGTCCCCCTCTCTCTGTCCCCCTCTCTCTCTGTCCCTATCTCTGTCCCCGCCTCTCTCTGTCCCCCTCTCTCTGTCCCTCCTCTCTCTGTCCGCCTCTCTCTGTCCCCCTCTCTCTGTCCCCCCTCTCTCTCTGCCCCCTCTCTCTCTGTCCCCCTCTCTCTGTCCCCTCTCTCAGTCCCCTCTCTCTCTGTACACCCTTTCTCTGTCCCCCTCTCCCTGTCCCTCCTTTCTCTGTCCGGCCTCTCTGTCCCCCCTCTCTGTCCCCCTCTCTCTGTCCCCCTCTCTCTGTCTGCCTCTCTCTCTGTCGCCCTCTCTCTGTCCCTCCTCTCTCTGTCCCCCTCTCTCTGTCCCCCTCTCTCTCTGTCCCCCTCTCTCTCTGTCCCCCTATCTCTCTGTTCTCCCTCTCTCTGTTCTCCCTCTCTCTGTCCCCCTCTCTCTGTCCCCCTCTCTCTGTCCCCCTCTCTCTGTTCCCCTCTCTCTCTGTCCCCCTCTCTCTGTCCCCCCTCTCTCTGTCCCCCTCTCTCTGTCCCCCTCTCTCTGTTCCCCTCTCTCTCTGTCCCCCTCTCTCTCTGTTCTCCCTCTCTCTGTCCCTCCTCTCTCTGCCCCCACTCTGTCACCATCTCTCTGTCCCCCCTCTCTCTCTGTTCTCCCTCTCTCTGTTCTCCCTCTCTCTGTCCCCTCTCTCTGTCCCCCTCTCTCTGCCCCCCTCTCTCTGTCCCCCTCTCTTTGCCCCCCTCTCTCTGTCCCCCTCTCTCTGTCCCCCTCTCTCTCTGTCCCCCTCTCTCTGTCCCCCTCTCTCTCTGTCCCCCTCTCTCTCTGTCCCCCTCTCTCTCTGTCCCCCTCTCTCTCTGTTCTCCCTCTCTCTGTCCCTCCTCTCTCTGCCCCCACTCTGTCACCATCTCTCTGTCCCCTCTCCCTCTGTTCCCTCTCGCTCTGTCCCCCTCTCTCTGCATCCCCACTCTGGTCCCCCCTCCCCCCTCTGTCCTCTCTCTCTCTGTCCCCTCTCTCTCTGTCCCCTCTCTCTCTATCCCTCTCTCTCTCTGACCCCCTCTCCCTGCCCCCTCGCTCTGTTCCCCGCTCTCTGTTCCCCCATCTCTATCGCCCTCTCTCTGTCCCCCCCCCCATCACCGTCTCTCTGCCCCCTCTCAGTCACCGTCTCTCTGTTCCCCCCCGTCCACCCCTCTCTGTTGCCCGCTCTCTGCCCCCTCTCTGTCACAGTTTCTCTGTCCTCCCTCTCTCTGCCCCCTAGTCCCCCCCTCTCTCGGTCCCCCCCTCACTGTCCCCTCTCAGTCACCGTCTCTCTGTTCGCCCCCCCCGTCCCCCCTCTCTCTGTCCCCTCTCTTTGCTGGCCTCTCTCTGCCCCGCCTCTCTGCCCCTTCTCTCTCTGCCCCCCCCCACTTTCTGCCCCCTCTCTCTGTCCCCCTCTCTCTGTTCCCTCTCCGGTCGCCCCCCTCTGTTCCCCTCTCTCTCTCTGTACCCCATCTCTCTCTGACCCCTCTCTCTCTGACCCCCTCTCTCTCTGACCCCCCTCTCTCTCTGTACCCCCTCTCTCTGACCCCCTCTCTCTCTGTCCCCCCCGTCCCCCCCTCTCTGTCCCCCCTCTCTGTCTCCCTCTCTCTGCCCCCTCTCTCCGTTACAGTCTCTATCCTCCTTCTCTCTGTCCCACCTTTCTCTGTTCCCACTCTCTTTGTCCCTCCCTCTCTCTGTCCACCTCTCTCTCTGTCCCCCCCTCTGTCCCCCTCTCTCTGTCCCCCCTCTCTGTCTCCCTCTCTCTGCCCCCTCTCTCTGTCACCGTCTCTCTATTCCCCCTTCTCTCTGTCCCACCTTTCTCTGTCCCCCTCTCTCTGTTGCCTCTTTCTGCCCCCTCTCTCTCTGACCCCCTCTATCTCCCCCGCTCTCTGTCGCCCTCTCTCTATTGCCCTCTCTCGCTGTCGCCCCTCTCTCTGTCCCACTCTCTCTGTCCCACTCTCTCTGCTCCTCCGACCCCTCTCTCTGTCCCCCCCTCTCTGTCCCCCTCTCTCTGTCCCCCTCTCTCTGTCTGCCTCTCTCTCTGTCGCCCTCTCTCTGTCCCTCCTCTCTCTGCCCCTCTCTCTGTCCCCCTCTCTCTCTGTCCCCCTCTCTCTCTGTCCCCCTCTCTCTCTGTCCCCCTCTCTCTCTGTCCCCCCTCTCTCTGTTCTCCCTCTCTCTGTCCCTCCTCTCTCTGTCCCCACTCTGTCACCATCTCTCTGTCCCCTCTCCCTCTGTTCCCTCTCACTCTGTCCCCCTCTCTCTGCATCCCCACTCTGCCCCCCCCCCTCCCCCCTCTGTCCTCTCTCTCTCTGTCCCCTCTCTCTCCGTCCCCCTCTCTCTCTATCCCTCTCTCTCTCTGACCCCCTCTCCCTGCCCCCTCGCTCTGTTCCCCGCTCTCTGTTCCCCCATCTCTATCGCCCTCTCTCTGTCACCCCCCTGTCACCGTCTCTCTGTCCCCTCTCGGTCACCGTCTCTCTGTTCCCCCCCGTCCACCCCTCTCTGTCGCCCGCTCTCTGCCCCCTCTCTGTCACAGTTTCTCTGTCCCCCCTCTCTCTGTCCCCCTCTTCCCCTCTCTCTCTGTCCCCCCTCACTGTCCCCTCTCAGTCACCGTCTCTCTGTTCGCACCCCGTCCCCCCTCTCTCTGTCCCCTCTCTTTGCTGGCCTCTCTCTGCCCCGTCTCTCTGCCCCTTCTCTCTCTGGCCCCCCTCTTTCTGCCCCCTCTTTCTGCCCCCTCTCTCTGTCCCCCTTACTCTGTTCCCTCTCTGGTCCCACCCTCTGCCCCCCTCTGTTCCCCTCTCTCTCTGTACCCCCTCTCTCTCTGACCCCTCTCTCTCTGACCCCCTCGCTCTCTGACCCCCCTCTCTCTCTGTACCCCCTCTCTCTCTGTACCCCCTCTCTCTGACCCCCTCTCTCTCTGTCCCCCCCCGTCCCCCCTCTCTGTCCCCCCTCTCTGTCTCCCTCTCTCTGCCCCCTCTCTCTGTCACCGTCTCTCTATCCCCCCTTCTCTCTGTCCCACCTTTCTCTGTTCCCCCTCTCTTTGTCCCTCCCTCTCTCTGTCCCCCTCTCTCTCTGTCCCCCACTCTGTCCCCCCCTCTCTGTCCCCCCTCTCTGTCTCCCTCTCTCTGCCCCCTCTCTCTGTCACCGTCTGTCTATCCCCCTTCTCTCTGTCCCACCTTTCTCTGTTCCCCCTCTCTTTGTCCCTCCCTCTCTCTGTCCCCCTCTCTCTCCGTCCCCCCTCTCTCTCTGACCCCCTCTATCTCCCCCGCTCTCTGTCCCCCTCTCTCTGTTGCCCTCTCTCGCTGTCGCCCCTCTCTCTGTCCCACTCTCTCTGTCCCACTCTCTCTGCCCCCCGTCCCCTCTCTCTGTCCCCTCTCTCTCTGTTCCCCTCTCTCTATCCCCCTCTCTCTGTCCCCTCTCTCTCTCCCCTGCTCTTTGCCCCCCCTCTGTCTCCCTCTCTCTCTGTCCCCTCTCTCTGTCCCCCTCTCCCTATCCCCATCTCACTGTCCCCTCTCTCTCTCTCCCGCTCTCTGACCCCCTCTCTGTCATTCTCTCTTTCTGCCCCCTCTCTCTGCCCCCTCTCTCTCTGCCCCCCTCTATCTCTGACCCCCTCTCTCTGACCCCCGTCCCCCTCTCTCTGTGTCCTCTCTCTCTCCCCGCTCTCTGACCCCCTCTCTGTCGCCCGCTCTCTCTGTCCCCCCTCTCTCTGTCCCCCTCTCTCTCTGTCCCTCCCTCTCTGTTCTCCCCCTCTGTCCCCCCTCTCTCTGTCCCCTCTCTCTGTGTCCTCACTCTCTGTGTCCTCACTCTCTCCCCACTCTCTGACCCCCTCTCTGTCGCCCGCTCTCTCTGTCCCCCTCTCTCTCTCTCTGTCCCCCATTCTCTCCATCTCCCCACTCTCTGTCCCCCTCTGTCCCCTCTCTCTCCCACCCGCATCTCTCTATCCCTCCTCTTTGTCCCCCTCTCTCTCTGTCCCCCACTCTCTCAGTTCCGCTCTCTCTGTCCCCCCCCTCTCTGTCCCCCTCTCTCTCTATCCCCCTCTCTCTCTGTCCCCCTCTCTCTCTGTCCCCCTCTCTCTGTCCCCTCTATCTCTCCCTGTGTCTCTGCCCTCTCTCTGTCCCCCACTCTCTCCATCCCCCCACTCTCTGTACCCCTCTCTCTGTTCCCACTCTCTAACCCCCTCTATCTCCCCAACTCCCTGTCACCCTCTCTCTGCCCCTCTCTCTTTCCCCTCTCTCTCTGCCCCTCTCTCTCTGTCCTCCTCTCTCTGTCCCTCTCTCTCTGCCCCCTCACTCTGTCCCCCTCTGTCTGCCCCCCTCTGTCTGCCCCCATCGCTCTCTGCCCCTCTCTCTCTATCTCCCCCCACTCTCTGTTCCCCCTCTCTCTCTGCCCCTCTCTCTCTGCCCCTCTCTCTCTGGCCTCCTCTCTCTGTCCCCCTCTCTCTGTCTCCTCTATCTCTCCCTCTCTCGCTCTGCCCCCTCTCTGTCCCCCTCTCTCTCTGTCCCCCACTCTCTCCATCCACCCACTCTCTGTCCCCCTCTCTCTGTCACCTCTTTCTGCCCCCTTTCTCGCTGTCCCCCCTCTCTCTGTCCCCTCTCTCTCTATCCCCCTCTCTCTCTGTCCCCGTCTCTCTGCCCCATCTCTCTGTCCACCTCTCTCTGTCTCCTCTATCTCTCCCTCTCTCGCTCTGCCCCCTCTCTGTCCCCTCTCTCTCTGTCCCCCACTCTCTCCATCCACCCACTCTCTGTCCCCCTCTCTCTGACACCCCCTCTCTGACCCCCCCGTCTCCCTCACTCTGTACCCCTCTCTCTGTTCCCACTCTCTGACCCCTTCTATCTCCCCAACTCCCTGTCACCCTCTCTCTGCCCCTCTCTCTTTCCCCTCTCTCTCTGCCCCCCTCTCTCTTTCCCCTCTCTCTCTGCCCCCCTCTCTCTGTCCTCCTCTCTCTGTCCCTCTCTCTCTGCCCCCCGTCCCCTCTCTCTGTCCCCTCTCTCTCTGTCCCCTCTCTCTATCCCCCTCTATCTGTCCCCTCTCTCTCTCCCCTGCTCTTTGCCCCCCCTCTGTCTCCCTCTCTCTCTGTCCCCTCTCTCTGTCCCCCTCTCTCTATCCCCATCTCACTGTCCCCTCTCTCTCTCTCCCGCTCTCTGACCCCCTCTCTGTCATTCTCTCTTTCTGCCCCCTCTCTCTGCCCCCTCTCTCTCTGCCCCCCTCTATCTCTGACCCCCTCTCTCTGACCCCCGTCCCCCTCTCTCTGTGTCCTCTCTCTCTCCCCGCTCTCTGACCCGCTCTCTGTCGCCCGCTCTCTCTGTCCCCCCTCTCTCTGTCCCCCTGTCTCTCTGTCCCCCCCTCTCTGTTCTCCCCCTCTGTCCCCCCTCTCTCTGTCCCCCCTCTCTGTGTCCTCACTCTCTGTGTCCTCACTCTCTCCCCGCTCTCTGACCCCCTCTCTGTCGCCCGCTCTCTCTGTCCCCCTCTCTCTCTCTCTGTCCCCCACTCTCTCCATCTCCCCACTCTCTGTCCCCACTCTGTCACCATCTCTCTGTCCCCCCTCTCTCTCTGTTCTCCCTCTCTCTGTTCTCCCTCTCTCTGTCCCCCTCTCTCTGTCCCCCTCTCTCTCTGTCCCCCTCTCTCTGTCCCCCTCTCTCTCTGTCCCCCCCCTCTCTCTGTCCCCCTCTCTCTCTGTCCCCCTCTCTCTCTGTTCTCCCTCTCTCTGCCCCCACTCTGTCACCATCTCTCTGTCCCCCCTCTCTCTCTGTTCTCCCTCTCTCTGTTCTCCCTCTCTCTGTCCCCTCTCTCTGTCCCCCTCTCTCTGCCCCCCTCTCTCTGTCCCCCTCTCTCTGCCCCCCTCTCTCTGTCCCCCTCTCTCTGTCCCCCTCTCTCTCTGTCCCCCTCTCTCTGTCCCCCTCTCTCTCTGTCCCCCTCTCTCTCTCTGTCCCCCTCTCTCTCTGTCCCCCTCTTTCTCTGTTCTCCCTCTCTCTGTCCCTCCTCTCTCTGCCCCCACTCTGTCACCATCTCTCTGTCCCCTCTCCCTCTGTTCCCTCTCGCTCTGTCCCCCTCTCTCTGCATCCCCACTCTGGTCCCCCCCTCCCCCCTCTGTCCTCTCTCTCTCTGTCCCCTCTCTCTCTGTCCCCTCTCTCTCTATCCCTCTCTCTCTCTGACCCCCTCTCCCTGCCCCCTCGCTCTGTTCCCCGCTCTCTGTTCCCCCATCTCTATCGCCCTCTCTCTGTCACCCCCCTGTCACCGTCTCTCTGTCCCCTCTCAGTCACCGTCTCTCTGTTCCCCCCCGTCCACCCCTCTCTGTCGCCCGCTCTCTGCCCACTCTCTGTCACAGTTTCTCTGTCCCCCCTCTCTCTGTCCCCCTCTTCCCCTCTCTCTCTGTCCCCCCTCACTGTCCCCTCTCAGTCACCGTCTCTCTGTTCGCACCCCGTCCCCCCTCTCTCTGTCCCCTCTCTTTGCTGGCCTCTCTCTGCCCCGTCTCTCTGCCCCTTCTCTCTCTGGCCCCCCTCTTTCTGCCCCCTCTTTCTGCCCCCTCTCTCTGTCCCCCTCTCTCTGTTCCCTCTCTGGTCCCACCCTCTGCCCCCCTCTGTTCCCCTCTCTCTCTGTACCCCCTCTCTCTCTGACCCCTCTCTCTCTGACCCCCTCGCTCTCTGACCCCCCTCTCTCTCTGTACCCCCTCTCTCTGACCCCCTCTCTCTCTGTCCCCCCCCGTCCCCCCTCTCTGTCCCCCCTCTCTGTCTCCCTCTCTCTGCCCCCTCTCTCTGTCACCGTCTCTCTATCCCCCCTTCTCTCTGTCCCACCTTTCTCTGTTCCCCCTCTCTTTGTCCCTCCCTCTCTCTGTCCCCCTCTCTCTCTGTCCCCCACTCTGTCCCCCCCTCTCTGTCCCCCCTCTCTGTCTCCCTCTCTCTGCCCCCTCTCTCTGTCACCGTCTGTCTATCCCCCTTCTCTCTGTCCCACCTTTCTCTGTTCCCCCTCTCTTTGTCCCTCCCTCTCTCTGTCCCCCTCTCTCTCCGTCCCCCCTCTCTCTCTGACCCCCTCTATCTCCCCCGCTCTCTGTCCCCCTCTCTCTGTCGCCCCTCTCTCTGTCCCACTCTCTCTGTCCCACTCTCTCTGCCCCCCGTCCCCTCTCTCTGTCCCCTCTCTCTCTGTTCCCCTCTCTCTATCCCCCTCTCTCTGTCCCCCCTCTCTCTCCCCTGCTCTTTGCCCCCCCTCTGTCTCCCTCTCTCTCTGTCCCCTCTCTCTGTCCCCCTCTCTCTATCCCCATCTCACTGTCCCCTCTCTCTCTCTCCCGCTCTCTGACCCCCTCTCTGTCATTCTCTCTTTCTGCCCCCTCTCTCTGCCCCCTCTCTCTCTGCCCCCCTCTATCTCTGACCCCCTCTCTCTGACCCCCGCCCCCCTCTCTCTGTGTCCTCTCTCTCTCCCCGCTCTCTGACCCCCTCTCTGTCGCCCGCTCTCTCTGTCCCCCCTCTCTCTGTCCCCCTCTCTCTCTGTCCCTCCCTCTCTGTTCTCCCCCTCTGTCCCCCCTCTCTCTGTCCCCTCTCTCTGTGTCCTCACTCTCTGTGTCCTCACTCTCTCCCCACTCTCTGACCCCCTCTCTGTCGCCCGCTCTCTCTGTCCCCCTCTCTCTCTCTCTGTCCCCCATTCTCTCCATCTCCCCACTCTCTGTCCCCCTCTGTCCCCTCTCTCTCCCACCCGCATCTCTCTATCCCTCCTCTTTGTCCCCCTCTCTCTCTGTCCCCCACTCTCTCAGTTCCGCTCTCTCTGTCCCCCCTCTCTCTGTCCCCCCTCTCTCTGCCCCCCCCTCTCTGTCCCCCTCTCTCTCTATCCCCCTCTCTCTCTGTCCCCCTCTCTCTCTGTCCCCCTCTCTCTGTCCCCTCTATCTCTCCCTGTGTCTCTGCCCTCTCTCTGTCCCCCACTCTCTCCATCCCCCCACTCTCTGTACCCCTCTCTCTGTTCCCACTCTCTAACCCCCTCTATCTCCCCAACTCCCTGTCACCCTCTCTCTGCCCCTCTCTCTTTCCCCTCTCTCTCTGCCCCTCTCTCTCTGTCCTCCTCTCTCTGTCCCTCTCTCTCTGCCCCCTCACTCTGTCCCCCTCTGTCTGCCCCCCTCTGTCTGCCCCCATCGCTCTCTGCCCCTCTCTCTCTATCTCCCCCCACTCTCTGTTCCCCCTCTCTCTCTGCCCCTCTCTCTCTGCCCCTCTGTCTCTGGCCTCCTCTCTCTATCCCCCTCTCTCTGTCTCCTCTATCTCTCCCTCTCTCGCTCTGCCCCCTCTCTGTCCCCCTCTCTCTCTGTCCCCCACTCTCTCCATCCACCCACTCTCTGTCCCCCTCTCTCTGTCACCTCTTTCTGCCCCCTTTCTCGCTGTCCCCCCTCTCTCTGTCCCCTCTCTCTCTATCCCCCTCTCTCTCTGTCCCCCTCTCTCTGCCCCATCTCTCTGTCCCCCTCTCTCTGTCTCCTCTATCTCTCCCTCTCTCGCTCTGCCCCCTCTCTGTCCCCTCTCTCTCTGTCCCCCACTCTCTCCATCCACCCACTCTCTGTCCCCCTCTCTCTGACACCCCCTCTCTGACCCCCCCGTCTCCCTCACTCTGTACCCCTCTCTCTGTTCCCACTCTCTGACCCCCTCTATCTCCCCAACTCCCTGTCACCCTCTCTCTGCCCCTCTCTCTTTCCCCTCTCTCTCTGCCCCCCTCTCTCTTTCCCCTCTCTCTCTGCCCCCCTCTCTCTGTCCTCCTCTCTCTGTCCCTCTCTCTCTGCCCCCCGTCCCCTCTCTCTGTCCCCTCTCTCTCTGTTCCCCTCTCTCTATCCCCCTCTATCTGTCCCCTCTCTCTCTCCCCTGCTCTTTGCCCCCCCTCTGTCTCCCTCTCTCTCTGTCCCCTCTCTCTGTCCCCCTCTCTCTATCCCCATCTCACTGTCCCCTCTCTCTCTCTCCCGCTCTCTGACCCCCTCTCTGTCATTCTCTCTTTCTGCCCCCTCTCTCTGCCCCCTCTCTCTCTGCCCCCCTCTATCTCTGACCCCCTCTCTCTGACCCCCGTCCCCCTCTCTCTGTGTCCTCTCTCTCTCCCCGCTCTCTGACCCGCTCTCTGTCGCCCGCTCTCTCTGTCCCCCCTCTCTCTGTCCCCCTGTCTCTCTGTCCCCCCCTCTCTGTTCTCCCCCTCTGTCCCCCCTCTCTCTGTCCCCCCTCTCTGTGTCCTCACTCTCTGTGTCCTCACTCTCTCCCCGCTCTCTGACCCCCTCTCTGTCGCCCGCTCTCTCTGTCCCCCTCTCTCTCTCTCTGTCCCCCACTCTCTCCATCTCCCCACTCTCTGTCCCCACTCTGTCACCATCTCTCTGTCCCCCCTCTCTCTCTGTTCTCCCTCTCTCTGTTCTCCGTCTCTCTGTCCCCCTCTCTCTGTCCCCCTCTCTCTCTGTCCCCCTCTCTCTGTCCCCCTCTCTCTCTCTCCCCCCCCTCTCTCTGTCCCCCTCTCTCTCTGTCCCCCTCTCTCTCTGTTCTCCCTCTCTCTGCCCCCACTCTGTCACCATCTCTCTGTCCCCCCTCTCTCTCTGTTCTCCCTCTCTCTGTTCTCCCTCTCTCTGTCCCCTCTCTCTGTCCCCCTCTCTCTGCCCCCCTCTCTCTGTCCCCCTCTCTCTGCCCCCCTCTCTCTGTCCCCCTCTCTCTGTCCCCCTCTCTCTCTGTCCCCCTCTCTCTGTCCCCCTCTCTCTCTGTCCCCCTCTCTCTCTCTGTCCCCCTCTCTCTCTGTCCCCCTCTTTCTCTGTTCTCCCTCTCTCTGTCCCTCCTCTCTCTGCCCCCACTCTGTCACCATCTCTCTGTCCCCTCTCCCTCTGTTCCCTCTCGCTCTGTCCCCCTCTCTCTGCATCCCCACTCTGGTCCCCCCCTCCCCCCTCTGTCCTCTCTCTCTCTGTCCCCTCTCTCTCTCTGACCCCCTCTCCCTGCCCCCTCGCTCTGTTCCCCGCTCTCTGTTCCCCCATCTCTATCGCCCTCTCTCTGTCACCCCCCTGTCACCGTCTCTCTGTCCCCTCTCGGTCACCGTCTCTCTGTTCCCCCCCGTCCACCCCTCTCTGTCGCCCGCTCTCTGCCCCCTCTCTGTCACAGTTTCTCTGTCCCCCCTCTCTCTGTCCCCCTCTTCCCCTCTCTCTCTGTCCCCCCTCACTGTCCCCTCTCAGTCACCGTCTCTCTGTTCGCACCCCGTCCCCCCTCTCTCTGTCCCCTCTCTTTGCTGGCCTCTCTCTGCCCAGTCTCTCTGCCCCTTCTCTCTCTGGCCCCCCTCTTTCTGCCCCCTCTTTCTGCCCCCTCTCTCTGTCCCCCTCTCTCTGTTCCCTCTCTGGTCCCACCCTCTGCCCCCCTCTGTTCCCCTCTCTCTCTGTACCCCCTCTCTCTCTGACCCCTCTCTCTCTGACCCCCTCGCTCTCTGACCCCCCTCTCTCTCTGTACCCCCTCTCTCTGACCCCCTCTCTCTCTGTCCCCCCCCGTCCCCCCTCTCTGTCCCCCCTCTCTGTCTCCCTCTCTCTGCCCCCTCTCTCTGTCACCGTCTCTCTATCCCCCCTTCTCTCTGTCCCACCTTTCTCTGTTCCCCCTCTCTTTGTCCCTCCCTCTCTCTGTCCCCCTCTCTCTCTGTCCCCCACTCTGTCCCCCCCTCTCTGTCCCCCCTCTCTGTCTCCCTCTCTCTGCCCCCTCTCTCTGTCACCGTCTGTCTATCCCCCTTCTCTCTGTCCCACCTTTCTCTGTTCCCCCTCTCTTTGTCCCTCCCTCTCTCTGTCCCCCTCTCTCTCCGTCCCCCCTCTCTCTCTGACCCCCTCTATCTCCCCCGCTCTCTGTCCCCCTCTCTCTGTTGCCCTCTCTCGCTGTCGCCCCTCTCTCTGTCCCACTCTCTCTGTCCCACTCTCTCTGCCCCCCGTCCCCTCTCTCTGTCCCCTCTCTCTCTGTTCCCCTCTCTCTATCCCCCTCTCTCTGTCCCCTCTCTCTCTCCCCTGCTCTTTGCCCCCCCTCTGTCTCCCTCTCTCTCTGTCCCTTCTCTCTGTCCCCCTCTCTCTATCCCCATCTCACTGTCCCCTCTCTCTCTCTCCCGCTCTCTGACCCCCTCTCTGTCATTCTCTCTTTCTGCCCCCTCTCTCTGCCCCCTCTCTCTCTGCCCCCCTCTATCTCTGACCCCCTCTCTCTGACCCCCGTCCCCCTCTCTCTGTGTCCTCTCTCTCTCCCCGCTCTCTGACCCCCTCTCTGTCGCCCGCTCTCTCTGTCCCCCCTCTCTCTGTCCCCCTCTCTCTCTGTCCCTCACTCTCTGTTCTCCCCCTCTGTCCCCCCTCTCTCTGTCCCCTCTCTCTGTGTCCTCACTCTCTGTGTCCTCACTCTCTCCCCACTCTCTGACCCCCTCTCTGTCGCCCGCGCTCTCTGTCCCCCCCTCTCTCTCTCTGTCCCCCATTCTCTCCATCTCCCCACTCTCTGTCCCCCTCTGTCCCCTCTCTCTCCCACCCGCATCTCTCTATCCCTCCTCTTTGTCCCCCTCTCTCTCTGTCCCCCACTCTCTCAGTTCCGCTCTCTCTGTCCCCCCTCTCTCTGTCCCCCCTCTCTCTGCCCCCCCCTCTCTGTCCCCCTCTCTCTCTATCCCCCTCTCTCTCTGTCCCCCTCTCTCTCTGTCCCCCTCTCTCTGTCCCCTCTATCTCTCCCTGTGTCTCTGCCCTCTCTCTGTCCCCCACTCTCTCCATCCCCCCACTCTCTGTACCCCTCTCTCTGTTCCCACTCTCTAACCCCCTCTATCTCCCCAACTCCCTGTCACCCTCGCTCTGCCCCTCTCTCTTTCCCCTCTCTCTCTGCCCCTCTCTCTCTGTCCTCCTCTCTCTGTCCCTCTCTCTCTGCCCCCTCACTCTGTCCCCCTCTGTCTGCCCCCCTCTGTCTGCCCCCATCGCTCTCTGCCCCTCTCTCTCTATCTCCCCCCACTCTCTGTTCCCCCTCTCTCTCTGCCCCTCTCTCTCTGCCCCTCTGTCTCTGGCCTCCTCTCTCTGTCCCCCTCTCTCTGTCTCCTCTATCTCTCCCTCTCTCGCTCTGCCCCCTCTCTGTCCCCCTCTCTCTCTGTCCCCCACTCTCTCCATCCACCCACTCTCTGTCCCCCTCTCTCTGTCACCTCTTTCTGCCCCCTTTCTCGCTGTCCCCCCTCTCTCTGTCCCCTCTCTCTCTATCCCCCTCTCTCTCTGTCCCCCTCTCTCTGCCCCATCTCTCTGTCCACCTCTCTCTGTCTCCTCTATCTCTCCCTCTCTCGCTCTGCCCCCTCTCTGTCCCCTCTCTCTCTGTCCCCCACTCTCTCCATCCACCCACTCTCTGTCCCCCTCTCTCTGACACCCCCTCTCTGACCCCCCCGTCTCCCTCACTCTGTACCCCTCTCTCTGTTCCCACTCTCTGACCCCTTCTATCTCCCCAACTCCCTGTCACCCTCTCTCTGCCCCTCTCTCTTTCCCCTCTCTCTCTGCCCCCCTCTCTCTTTCCCCTCTCTCTCTGCCCCCCTCTCTCTGTCCTCCTCTCTCTGTCCCTCTCTCTCTGCCCCCCGTCCCCTCTCTCTGTCCCCTCTCTCTCTGTTCCCCTCTCTCTATCCCCCTCTATCTGTCCCCTCTCTCTCTCCCCTGCTCTTTGCCCCCCCTCTGTCTCCCTCTCTCTCTGTCCCCTCTCTCTGTCCCCCTCTCTCTATCCCCATCTCACTGTCCCCTCTCTCTCTCTCCCGCTCTCTGACCCCCTCTCTGTCATTCTCTCTTTCTGCCCCCTCTCTCTGCCCCCTCTCTCTCTGCCCCCCTCTATCTCTGACCCCCTCTCTCTGACCCCCGTCCCTCTCTCTCTGTGTCCTCTCTCTCTCCCCGCTCTCTGACCCACTCTCTGTCGCCCGCTCTCTCTGTCCCCCCTCTCTCTGTCCCCCTGTCTCTCTGTCCCCCCCTCTCTGTTCTCCCCCTCTGTCCCCCCTCTCTCTGTCCCCCCTCTCTGTGTCCTCACTCTCTGTGTCCTCACTCTCTCCCCGCTCTCTGACCCCCTCTCTGTCGCCCGCTCTCTCTGTCCCCCTCTCTCTCTCTCTGTCCCCCACTCTCTCCATCTCCCCACTCTCTGTCCCCACTCTGTCACCATCTCTCTGTCCCCCCTCTCTCTCTGTTCTCCCTCTCTCTGTTCTCCCTCTCTCTGTCCCCCTCTCTCTGTCCCCCTCTCTCTCTGTCCCCCTCTCTCTGTCCCCCTCTCTCTCTGTCCCCCCCCTCTCTCTGTCCCCCTCTCTCTCTGTCCCCCTCTCTCTCTGTTCTCCCTCTCTCTGCCCCCACTCTGTCACCATCTCTCTGTCCCCCCTCTCTCTCTGTTCTCCCTCTCTCTGTTCTCCCTCTCTCTGTCCCCTCTCTCTGTCCCCCTCTCTCTGCCCCCCTCTCTCTGTCCCCCTCTCTCTGCCCCCCTCTCTCTGTCCCCCTCTCTCTGTCCCCCTCTCTCTCTGTCCCCCTCTCTCTGTCCCCCTCTCTCTCTGTCCCCCTCTCTCTCTCTGTCCCCCTCTCTCTCTGTCCCCCTCTTTCTCTGTTCTCCCTCTCTCTGTCCCTCCTCTCTCTGCCCCCACTCTGTCACCATCTCTCTGTCCCCTCTCCCTCTGTTCCCTCTCGCTCTGTCCCCCTCTCTCTGCATCCCCACTCTGGTCCCCCCCTCCCCCCTCTGTCCTCTCTCTCTCTGTCCCCTCTCTCTCTGTCCCCTCTCTCTCTATCCCTCTCTCTCTCTGAACCCCTCTCCCTGCCCCCTCGCTCTGTTCCCCGCTCTCTGTTCCCCCATCTCTATCGCCCTCTCTCTGTACCCCCCCCCATCACCGTCTCTCTGCCCCCTCTCAGTCACCGTCTCTCTGTTCCCCCCCGTCCAGCCCTCTCTGTCGCCCGCTCTCTGCCCCCTCTCTGTCACAGTTTCTCTGTCCTCCCTCTCTCTGCCCCCTCGTCCCCCCCTCTCTCGGTCCCCCCCTCACTGTCCCCTCTCAGTCACCGTCTCTCTGTTCGCCCCCCCGTCCCCCCCTCTCTCTGTCCCCTCCTTCACTGTCCCCCCTCTTTGCTGGCCTCTCTCTGCCCCGTCTCTCTGCCCCTTCTCTCTCTGCGCCCCCCTATTTCTGCCCCCTCTCTCTGTCCCCCTCTCTCTGTTCCCTCTCTGGTCCCCCCCCTCTGCCCCCCTCTGTTCCCCTCTCTCTCTGTACCCCATCTCTCTCTGACCCCTCTCTCTGACCCCCTCTCTCTCTGACCCCCCTCTCTCTCTGTACCCCCTCTCTCTGACCCCCTCTCTCTCGGTCCCCCCCCGTCCCACCCTCTCTGACCCCCCTCTCTGTCTCCCTCTCTCTGCCCCCTCTCTCTGTTACCGTCTCTATTCCCCTTCTCTCTGTCCCACCTTTCTCTGTTCCCCCTCTCTTTGTCCCTCCCTCTCTCTGTCCCCCTCTCTCTCTGTTCCCCCCTCTGTCCCCCTCTCTCTGTCCCCCCTCTCTGTCTCCCTTTCTCTGCCCCCTCTCTCTGTCACCGTCTCTCTATCCCCCCTTCTCTCTGTCCCACCTTTCTCTGTCCCCCTCTCTCTCTGTCGCCCTCTCTCTGTTGCCTCTTTCTGCCCCCTCTCTCTCTGACCCCCTCTATCTCCCCCGCTCTCTGTCCCCCTCTCTCTATTGCCCTCTCTCGCTGTCGCCCCTCTCTCTGTCCCACTCTCTCTGTCCCACTCTCTCTGCTCCTCCGACCCCTCTCTCTGTCCCCCCCTCTCTGTCCCCCTCTCTCTGTCCCCCTCTCTCTGTCTGCCTCTCTCTCTGTCCCCCTCTCTCTCTGTCCCCCTCTCTCTCTGTCCCCCCCTCTCTCTGTTCTCCCTCTCTCTGTCCCTCCTCTCTCTGCCCCTCTCTCTGTCCCCCTCTCTCTGTCCCCCTCTCTCTGTCCCCCTCTCTCTGTCCCCCTCTCTCTCTATCCCCCTCTCTCTCTGTCCCCCTCTCTCTCTGTCCCCCTCTCTCTCTGTCCCCCCCTCTCTCTGTTCTCCCTCTCTCTGTCCCTCCTCTCTCTGCCCCCACTCTGTCACCATCTCTCTGTCCTCTCTCTCTCTGTCCCCTCTCTCTCCGTCCCCCTCTCTCTATCCCTCTCTCTCTCTGACCCCCTCTCCCTGCCCCCTCGCTCTGTTCCCCGCTCTCTGTTCCCCCATCTCTATCGCCCTCTCTCTGTCAACCCCTGTCACCGTCTCTCTGTCCCCTCTCGGTCACCGTCTCTCTGTTCCCCCCCGTCCACCCCTCTATGTCGCCCGCTCTCTGCCCCCTCTCTGTCACAGTTTCTCTGTCCCCCCTCTCTCTGTCCCCCTCATCCCCCCCTCTCTCTGTCCCCCCCTCACTGTCCCCTCTCAGTCACCGTCTCTCTGTTCGCACCCCCGTCCCCCCTCTCTCTGTCCCCCTCATCCCCCCCTCTCTCTGTCCCCTCCTTCACTGTCCCCTCTCTTTGCTGGCCTCTCTCTGCCCCGTCTCTCTGCCCCTTCTCTCTCTGGCCCCCCTCTTTCTGCCCCCTCTTTCTGCCCCCTCTCTCTGTACGCCTCTCTCTGTTCCCTCTCTGGTCCCACCCTCTGCCCCCCTCTGTTCCCCTCTCTCTCTGTACCCCCTCTCTCTCTGACCCCTCTCTCTCTGACCCCCTCCCTCTCTGACCCCCCTCTCTCTCTGTACCCCCTCTCTCTGACCCCCTCTCTCTCTGTCCCCCCCGTCCCCCCTCTCTGTCCCCCCTCTCTGTCTCCCTCTCTCTGCCCCCTCTCTCTGTCACCGTCTCTCTATCCCCCCTTCTCTCTGTCCCACCTTTCTCTGTTCCCCCTCTCTTTGCCCCTCCCTCTCTCTGTCCCCCTCTCTCTCCGTCCCCCCTCCCTCTCTGACCCCCTCTATCTCCCCCGCTCTCTGTCCCCCTCTCTCTGTTGCCCTCTCTCGCTGTCGCCCCTCTCTCTGTCCCACTCTCTCTGCCCCCCGTCCCCTCTCTCTGTCCCCTCTCTCTCTGCCCCCCTCTCTCTGTCCTCCTCTCTCTGTCCCTCTCTCTCTGCCCCCCGTCCCCTCTCTCTGTCCCCTCTCTCTCTGTTCCCCTCTCTCTATCCCCCTCTATCTGTCCCCTCTCTCTCTCCCCTGCTCTTTGCCCCCCCTCTGTCTCCCTCACTCTCTGGCCCCTCTCTCTGTCCCCCTCTCTCTATCCCCATCTCACTGTCCCCTCTCTCTCTCTCCCGCTCTCTGACCCCCTCTCTGTCATTCTCTCTTTCTGCCCCCTCTCTCTCTGCCCCCCTCTATCTCTGACCCCCTCTCTCTGACCCCCGTCCCCCTCTCTCTGTGTCCTCTCTCTCTCCCCGCTCTCTGACCCGCTCTCTGTCGCCCGCTCTCTCTGTCCCCCCTCTCTCTGTCCCCCTCTCTCTCTGTCCCCCCCTCTCTGTTCTCCCTCTCTGTCCCCCCTCTCTCTGTCCCCCTCTCTCTGTGTCCTCACTCTCTGTGTCCTCACTCTCTCCCCGCTCTCTGACCCCCTCTCTGTCGCCCGCTCTCTCTGTCCCCCTCTCTCTCTCTCTGTCCCCCACTCTCTCCATCTCCCCACTCTCTGTCCCCCTCTGTCCCCTCTCTCTCCCACCCGCATCTCTCTATCCCTCCTCTTTGTCCCCCTCTCTCTCTGTCCCCCACTCTCTCAGTTCCGCTCTCTCTGTCCCCCCTCTCTCTGTCCCCCCTCTCTCTGTCCCCCCCTCTCTGTCCCCCTCTCTCTCTATCCCCCTCTCTCTGTCCCCCTCTCTCTCTGTCCCCCTCTCTCTGTCCCCTCTATCTCTCCCTGTGTCTCTGCCCTCTCTCTGTCCCCCACTCTCTCCATCCCCCACTCTCTGTACCCCTCTCTCTGTTCCCACTCTCTAACCCCCTCTATCTCCCCAACTCCCTGTCACCCTCTCTCTGCCCCTCTCTCTTTCCCCTCTCTCTCTGCCCCTCTCTCTCTGTCCTCCTCTCTCTGTCCCCCTCTCTCTGCCCCCTCACTCTGTACCCCTCTGTCTGCCCCCCTCTGTCTGCCCCCATCGCTCTCTGCCCCTCTCTCTCTATCTCCCCCACTCTCTGTTCCTCCTCTCTCCCTGCCCCTCTCTCTCTGCCCCCCTGTCTCTGGCCTCCTCTCTCTTTGGCCCCCTCTCTCTCTATCCCCCTCTCTCTCTGTCCCCCTCTCTCTGCCCCCTCTCTCTGTCCCCCTCTCTCTGTCTCCTCTATCTCTCCCTCTCTCGCTCTGCCCCCTCTCTGTCCCCCTCTCTCTCTGTCCCCCACTCTCTCCATCCACGCACTCTCTGTCCCCCTCTCTCTGACACACCCTCTCTGACCCCCCCGTCTCCCTCACTGTGTACCCCTCTCTCTGTTCTCACTCTCTGACCCACTCTATCTCCCCAACTCTCTGTCACCCTCTCTCTGCCCCTCTCTCTTTCCCCTCTCTCTCTGCCCCCCTCTCTCTGTCCCCCTCTCTCTGTCCCTCTCTCCCTGCCCCCCTCTCTCTGTCCCCCTCTCTGTGCCCCTATCCCTCTCTGCCCCTCTCTCTCTGTCCCCCTCTCTCTGTCCCCCTCTCTCTCTGTCACCTCTTCCTGCCCCCTCTCTCGCTGTCCCCCCTCTCTCTGTCCCCTCTCTCTCTATCCCCCTCTCTCTCTCTGTCCCCCTCTCTCTGCCCCCTCTCTCTGTCCCCCTCTCTCTGTCCCCTCTCTCTCTATCCCCCTCTCTCTCTCTGTCCCCCTCTCTCTGTCCCCCTCTCTCTGTCTCCTCTATCTCTCCCTCTCTCGCTCTGCCCCCTCTCTGTCCCCTCTCTCTCTGTCCCCCACTCTCTCCATCCACCCACTCTCTGTCCCCCTCTCTCTGACACCCCCTCTCTGACCCCCCCGTCTCCCTCACTCTGTACCCCTCTCTCTGTTCCCACTCTCAGACCCCCTCTATCTCCCCAACTCCCTGTCACCCTCTCTCTGCCGCTCTCTCTTTCCCCTCTCTCTCTGCCCCCTCTCTCTTTCCCCTCTCTCTCTGCCCCCCTCTCTCTGTCCTCCTCTCTCTGTCCCTCTCTCTCTGCCCCCCGTCTCCTCTCTCTGTCCCCTCTCTCTCTGTTCCCCTCTCTCTATCCCCCTCTATCTGTCCCCTCTCTCTCTCCCCTGCTCTTTGCCCCCCCTCTGTCTCCCTCACTCTCTGGCCCCTCTCTCTGTCCCCCTCTCTCTATCCCCATCTCACTGTCCCCTCTCTCTCTCTCCCGCTCTCTGACCCCCTCTCTGTCATTCTCTCTTTCTGCCCCCTCTCTCTCTGCCCCCCTCTATCTCTGACCCCCTCTCTCTGACCCCCGTCCCCCTCTCTCTGTGTCCTCTCTCTCCCCGCTCTCTGAACCGCTCTCTGTCGCCCGCTCTCTCTGTCCCCCCTCTCTCTGTCCCCCTCTCTCTCTGTCCCCCCCTCTCTGTTCTCCCTCTCTGTCCCCCCTCTCTCTGTCCCCCTCTCTCTGTGTCCTCACTCTCTGTGTCCTCACTCTCTCCCCGCTCTCTGACCCCCTCTCTGTCGCCCGCTCTCTCTGTCCCCCTCTCTCTCTCTCTCTGTCCCCCACTCTCTCCATCCCCCCACTCTCTGTCCCCCTCTGTCCCCTCTCTCTCCCACCCGCATCTCTCTATCCCTCCTCTTTGTCCCCCTCTCTCTCTGTCCCCCACTCTCTCAGTTCCGCTCTCTCTGTCCCCCCTCTCTCTGTCCCCCCTCTCTCTGTCCCCCCCTCTCTGTCCCCCTCTCTCTCTATCCCCCTCTCTCTGTCCCCCTCTCTCTCTGTCCCCCTCTCTCTGTCCCCTCTATCTCTCCCTGTGTCTCTGCCCTCTCTCTGTCCCCCACTCTCTCCATCCCCCACTCTCTGTACCCCTCTCTCTGTTCCCACTCTCTAACCCCCTCTATCTCCCCAACTCCCTGTCACCCTCTCTCTGCCCCTCTCTCTTTCCCCTCTCTCTCTGCCCCTCTCTCTCTGTCCTCCTCTCTCTGTCCCCCTCTCTCTGCCCCCTCACTCTGTACCCCTCTGTCTGCCCCCCTCTGTCTGCCCCCATCGCTCTCTGCCCCTCTCTCTCTATCTCCCCCACTCTCTGTTCCTCCTCTCTCTCTGCCCCTCTCTCTCTGCCCCCCTGTCTCTGGCCTCCTCTCTCTTTGGCCCCCTCTCTCTCTATCCCCCTCTCTCTCTGTCCCCCTCTCTCTGCCCCCTCTCTCTGTCCCCCTCTCTCTGTCTCCTCTATCTCTCCCTCTCTCGCTCTGCCCCCTCTCTGTCCCCCTCTCTCTCTGTCCCCCACTCTCTCCATCCACGCACTCTCTGTCCCCCTCTCTCTGACACCCCCTCTCTGACCCCCCCGTCTCCCTCACTGTGTACCCCTCTCTCTGTTCTCACTCTCTGACCCACTCTATCTCCCCAACTCTCTGTCACCCTCTCTCTGCCCCTCTCTCTTTCCCCTCTCTCTCTGCCCCCCTCTCTCTGTCCCCCTCTCTCTGTCCCTCTCTCCCTGCCCCCCTCTCTCTGTCCCCCTCTCTGTGCCCCTATCCCTCTCTGCCCCTCTCTCTCTGTCCCCCTCTCTCTGTCCCCCTCTCTCTCTGTCCCCCTCTTTCTCTGTCCCCCTCTCTCTGTCCCCCTCTCTCTCTGTACCCCTCTCTCTGCCCCCCTCTCTCTGTCCCCCTCTCTCTGTCCCCCTCTCTCTGTCCCCCTCTCTCTCTGTTCCCCCTCTCTCTGTCCCCCTCTCTCTGTCCCCCTCTCTCTGTCCCCCCTCTCTCTGTCACCCTCTCTCTGTCCCCCTCTCTCTCTGTCCCCCTCTTTCTCTGTCCCCCTCTCTCTGTCCCCCTCTCTCTCTGTACCCCTCTCTCTGTACCCCTCTCTCTGTCCCCCTCTCTCTGTCCCCCTCTCTCTGTCCCCCCTCTCTCTGTCCCCCTCTCTCTGTCCCCCTCTCTCTGTCCCCCTCTCTCTCTGTCCCCCTCTCTCTCTGTCCCCCTCTCTCTGTCCCCTCTCTCTGTTCCCCCTCTCTCTGTCCCTCCTCTCTCTGCCCCCACTCTGTCACCATCTCTCTGTCCCCTCTCCCTCTGTTCCCTCTCGATCTGTCCCCCTCTCTCTGCCCCCCCCCCCGCCCCACTCTGGTCCCCCCTCCCCCCTCCCCCCTCTCTCTCTGTCCCCTCTCTCTCTGTCACCCTCTCTCTCTATCCGTCTCTCTCTCTCTGACCGCCTCTCTCTGCCCCCTCGCTCTGTTCCCCGCTCTCTGTTCCCCCATCTCCATCGCCCTCTCTCTGCCCCCTCTCAGTCACCGTCTCTCTGTCCCCCTCTCTCTGTCCCCGTCTCTCTGCCCCCTCTCAGTCACCGTCTCTCTGTTCGGCCACCCATCCACCCCTGTCTGTCGCCCGCTCTCTGCCCTCTCTGTCACAGTTTCTCTGTCCCCCCTCTCTCTGTCCCCCTCGTCCTCCCCTCTCTCTGTCCCCCCCTCACTGCACCCTCACTGTCACTGTCTCTCTCTGTTCCCCCTCTCTCTGTCCCCATCTCTCTCTGCCCCTCTCTCTATCTCCCCCACTCTCTGTTCCCCCTCTCTCTCTGCCCCCCCTGTCTCTGGCCTCCTCTCTCTCTGGCCCCCAGTCTCTGCCCCCCCTCTCTCTGTCCTCCTATCTGCCCCCCTCTCTCTGTCGCCTCTTTCTGCCCCCCTCTCTCTCTGTCCCCCTCTCTCTCTGACCCCCTCTCTCTCCCCCACTCTCTGTCCCCCTCTCTCTGTCGCTTTCTCTCTGACCCCCACTCTCTCACACCCGCCTCTCCCTGTACCACCTCACTTACCCCCCCCCCCCCCTCTGTCGGCCCTCTCTCTGTCGCCGTCTCTCTGTCCCCCTCTCTCTGCCCCCTCTCTCTCTGCCCCCTCTTTCTCTGCCCCCTCTCTCTCTGCCCCCTCTCTCTCTGTCACCCTCTCTCTGTCCCCATTTCTCTGTCCCCTCTCTCTCCCCCCGCTCTCTGACCCACTCTCTGTCGCCCTCACTCTGCCCTCTCTCTCTCTGCCCCCTCTCTGTCCCCCTCTCTCTCTGTCCCCCTCTCTCTCTCTATCCCCCGCTCTCTCTATCCCCCGCTTTCTCCATCCGCCCACTCTCTGTCCCCCTCTCTCTGACCCCCCTCTCTCCCCCACACGGTACCCCTCTCTCTCCCTCTGCCCCCTCTCTCTGTCACCGTCTCTCTGTCCCACCTTTCTCTGTTCCCCCTCTCTTTCCCCCCCTCTCTCTGTCCCCCCTCTCTCTGTCCCCCCCTCTCTCTGACCCCTTCTCTCTCTGTCCTCCTCTCTCTCTGTCCCCCTCTCTCTGTCCCCCTCTCTCTTTTCTCCTCACTCCTGTCCCCCTCACTCTGTCCCCTCTCTCTCTCCCCCGCTCTTTGACTCCCTCTCTGTCGCCCTCTCACTCTGCGCCCTCTCACTCTGCCCCCCTCTCTCTGTCCCCCTCTCTCTATCCCCCTCTCACTGCCCCCCCTCTCTCTCTCCCGCTCTCTGACCCCCTCTCTGTCACCCTTTCTATCTGCCCACTCTCTCTCTCTGCCCCCACTCTCTGTCCCCCTCTCTCTGACCCCCTCTCTCTCCCCCACTCTGTACCCCTCTCTCTGCCCCCCCTGTCACCGTCTTTCTATCCCCCCTTCTCTCTGTTCCCCCTTTCTCTGTTCCCCCTCTCTCTGTCCCCCTCTCTCTGTCCCCCCCTCTCTCTCTGGTCTCCCTCTCTCTGCCCCCTCTCTCTCTGCCCCCTCTCTCTCTGCCCCACATCTCTCTGCCCCCCCTCTCTCTGTCGCCCTCTCTCTGTCCCCATCTCTCTGTCCCCTCTCTCTCCCCCGCTCTCTGACCCGCTCTCTGTCGCCCTCTCTCTGCCCCCTCTCTCTCTGCCCCCCCTCTCTGTCCCCCTCTCTCTCTGTCCCCTCTCTCTCTCTATCCCCCACTCCCTTCATCCGCCCACTCTCTGTCCCCCTCTCTCTGACACCCCCTCTCTCCCCCACACTGTACCCCTCTCTCTCTCTCCCTCTGACCCCTCTCTCTGTCACCGTCTCTCTATCCCCCTTCTCTCTGTCCCACCTTTCTCTGTTCCCCCTCTCTTTGCCCCCCCTCTCTCTGTCCCCCCCTCTCTCTGTCCCCCCCTCTCTGACCCATTCTCTCTCTGTCCTCCTCTCTCTCTGTCCCCCTCTCTCTGTCTCCTCTTTCTGCCCCCTTCTCTCTCTGTCCCCCTCTCTCTCACTGACCCCCTCTCTCTCTGACCCCCTCTATCTCCCCCACTCTCTGTCCCCCTCTCTCTGTCGCCATCTCTCTGTCCCCCTCTCTCTCTGTCCCCTCTCTCTCTGACCCCTTCTCTCCCCCGCTCTCTGACCCCCTCTCTTTTGCCCTCTCTCTGCCCCCGCTCTTTCTGCCCCCGACCCCTCTCTCTGTCCCCCTCTCTCTGTTTCCCTCTCTCTGTTCTCCTCTCTCTGTTCTCCTCTCTCTGTCCCCCTCTCTCTGTCCCCCTCACTCCTGTCACCCTCACTCTGCCCCCCTCTCTCTGTCCCCCTCTCTCTATCCCCCTCTCTCTGCCCCCTCTCTCTCTCTCTCCCGCTCTCTGACCCCCTCTCTGTCACCCTTTCTCTCTGCCCCCTCTCTCCCTGCCCCCACTTTCTCTGCCCCCTCTCTGCCCCCCCACTCTCTGTCCCCCTCTCTCTGACCCCCTCTCTCTCTCCCACTCTGTACCCCTCTCTCTGTCTCCCTCTCTCTGCCCCCCCTCTCTGTCACCGTCTTTCTATCCCCCTCTCTCTGTCCCCTCTCTCTCTCCCCCGCTCTCTGACCCCCTCTCTGTTGCCCTCTCTCTCCCCCACTCTCTCTGCCCTCCGACCCCTCTGTCTGTCCCCCCCTCTCTCTCTGTCCCCCTCTCTCTGTCTCCCTCTCTCTGCCCCCCTCCCTGTCACCGTCTCTCTATTCCCCCTCCTCTCTGTTCCCCCTTTCTCTGTTCCCCCTCTCTCTGTCCCCCTCTCTCTCTGTCCCCCTCTCTCTCTCTGCCCCTCTCTCTCTGACCCCCTCTGTCTCTGACCCCCTCTCTCTCTGCCCCTCTCTCTCGGTACCCTCTCTTTCTGTCCCCCTCTCTCTCTGTACCCTCTCTCTGTCCCCCTCTCTCTCTGTACCCTCTCTCTCTGTCCCCCTCTCTCTTTGTCCTGCTCACTCTGTTCCACCCCTCTCTGTCCCACTCTCTTTTTCCCCCTCTCTCTCTCTGTCCCCTCTCTCTCTCTGTCCCCCCTCTCTCTGTCTCCCCTCTCTCTGTCTCCCCTCTCTCTGTCTCCCTCGCTCTCTGTCCCACTCTCTCTGTCCCCCTCTCTCTGTCACCCTCTTTCTGCTCCCTCTCTCTCTGTCCCACTCACTCTCTGTCCCCCCCTCTCTCTGTCCCCCCTCTCTCTGCCCCCCCCGTCACCGTCTTTATATCCCCCCTTCGCTCGGTTCCCCTTTTCTCTCTTCCCCCTCTCTCTGTCCCCCCTCTGTCTGTCCCCCTCTCTCTCTGTCCCCCTCTCTCTGTCCCCCCCTCTCTCTGTCCCCCCCTCTCTGTCCCCCCTCTCTCTGTCCCCCCTCTCTCTCTGACCCCCTCTATCTCCCCCACGCTCTGTCCCCTGCTCTCTGTCGCCCTCTCTCTGACCCCCACTCTCTCTGTCCCCCTCTCTCTCCCTGACCCCCTCTCTCTCTGACCCCCTCTATCTCCCCCGCTCCCTGTCCCCCCTCTCTCTGTTGCCCTCTCTCTGTTCCCCTCTCTCTGTCCCCCTGTCTCTTTTCCCCTCACTCCTGTCCCCCTCACTCTGTCCCCTCTCTCTCTCCCCCGCTCTTTGACCCCCTCTCTGTCGCCCTCTCTCTCTGCCCCCTCTCTCTGCCCCCCTCTCTCTGTCCCCTCTCTCTCTGCCCCCACTCTCTCTGCCCCCCTCTCTGTCCCCCCCACTCTCTGTCCCCCTCTCTCTGACCCCCTCTCTCTCCCCCACTCTGTACCCCTCTCTCTGTCTCCCTCTCTCTGCCCCCCCTCTCTGTCACCGTCTTTCTATCCCCCCTCTCTCTGTCCCCCCATCTCTCTGTCCCCCCCTCTCTCTGTCCCCCCTCTCTCTGTCCCCCCTCTCTCTGTCCCCTCTCTCTCTCTGACCCCCTCTCTCCCTGCCCCCTCTCTCTCTGTTCCCCTCTTTCTATCCCCATCTCACTGCCCCCTCTCTCTATCTCCCGCTCTCTAACCCCTTCTCTGTCATCCTCTCTTTCTGCCCCCTCTCTCTGCCCCCTCTCTCTGCCCCCCTCTGTCTGAACCCCGTCCCCGTCTCTGTCCCCCTCTCTCTCTGTCCCCCTCTCTCTGTTCCCCTCTCTCTGTTCCCCTCTCTCTGTCCCCCTCACTCTGTCCCCCCTCACTCTGTCCCCCTCTCTCTGTCCCCTCTCTCTCTCTATCCCCCACTCCCTTCATCCGCCCACTCTCTGTCCCCCTCTCTCTGACACCCCCTCTCTCCCACACACTGTACCCCTCTCTCTCTCTCCCTCTGACCCCTCTCTCTGTCACCGTCTCTCTATCCCCCTTCTCTCTGTCCCACCTTTCTCTGTTCCCCCTCTCTTTGCCCCCCCTCTCTCTGTCCCCCCCTCTCTCTGTCCCCCCTTCTCTGACCCATTCTCTCTCTGTCCTCCTCTCTCTCTGTCCCCCTCTCTCTGTCTCCTCTTTCTGCCCCCTTCTCTCTCTGTCCCCCTCTCTCTCACTGACCCCCTCTCTCTCTGACCCCCTCTATCTCCCCCACTCTCTGTCCCCCTCTCTCTGTCGCCATCTCTCTGTCCCCCTCTCTCTCTGTCCCCTCTCTCTCTGTCCCCTCTCTCTCCCACGCTCTCTGACCCCTTCTCTCCCCCGCTCTCTGACCCCCTCTCTTTTGCCCTCTCTCTGCCCCCGCTCTTTCTGCCCCCGACCCCTCTCTCTGTCCCCCTCTCTCTGTTTCCCTCTCTCTGTTCTCCTCTCTCTGTTCTCCTCTCTCTGTCCCCCTCTCTCTGTCCCCCTCACTCCTGTCACCCTCACTCTGCCCCCCTCTCTCTGTCCCCCTCTCTCTATCCCCCTCTCTCTGCCCCCTCTCTCTCTCTCTCCCGCTCTCTGACCCCCTCTCTGTCACCCTTTCTCTCTGCCCCCTCTCTCCCTGCCCCCACTTTCTCTGCCCCCTCTCTGCCCCCCCACTCTCTGTCCCCCTCTCTCTGACCCCCTCTCTCTCTCCCACTCTGTACCCCTCTCTCTGTCTCCCTCTCTCTGCCCCCCCTCTCTGTCACCGTCTTTCTATCCCACTCTCTCTGTCCCCTCTCTCTCTCCCCCGCTCTCTGACCCCCTCTCTGTTGCCCTCTCTCTCCCCCACTCTCTCTGCCCTCCGACCCCTCTGTCTGTCCCCCCCTCTCTCTCTGTCCCCCTCTCTCTGTCTCCCTCTCTCTGCCCCCCTCCCTGTCACCGTCTCTCTATTCCCCCTCCTCTCTGTTCCCCCTTTCTCTGTTCCCCCTCTCTCTGTCCCCCTCTCTCTCTGTCCCCCTCTCTCTCTCTGCCCCTCTCTCTCTGACCCCCTCTGTCTCTGACCCCCTCTCTCTCTGCCCCTCTCTCTCGGTACCCTCTCTTTCTGTCCCCCTCTCTCTCTGTACCCTCTCTCTGTCCCCCTCTCTCTCTGTACCCTCTCTCTCTGTCCCCCTCTCTCTTTGTCCTGCTCACTCTGTTCCACCCCTCTCTGTCCCACTCTCTTTTTCCCCCTCTCTCTCTCTGTCCCCTCTCTCTCTCTGTCCCCCCTCTCTCTGTCTCCCCTCTCTCTGTCTCCCCTCTCTCTGTCTCCCTCGCTCTCTGTCCCACTCTCTCTGTCCCCCTCTCTCTGTCACCCTCTTTCTGCTCCCTCTCTCTCTGTCCCACTCACTCTCTGTCCCCCCCTCTCTCTGTCCCCCCTCTCTCTGCCCCCCCCGTCACCGTCTTTATATCCCCCCTTCGCTCTGTTCCCCTTTTCTCTCTTCCCCCTCTCTCTGTCCCCCCTCTCTCTGTCCCCCTCTCTCTCTGTCCCCCTCTCTCTGTCCCCCCCTCTCTCTGTCCCCCCTCTCTCTGTCCCCCCTCTCTCTGTCCCCCCTCTCTCTCTGACCCCCTCTATCTCCCCCACGCTCTGTCCCCTGCTCTCTGTCGCCCTCTCTCTGACCCCCACTCTCTCTGTCCCCCTCTCTCTCCCTGACCCCCTCTCTCTCTGACCCCCTCTATCTCCCCCGCTCCCTGTCCCCCCTCTCTCTGTTGCCCTCTCTCTGTTCCCCTCTCTCTGTCCCCCTGTCTCTTTTCCCCTCACCCCTGTCCCCCTCACTCTGTCCCCTCTCTCTCTCCCCCGCTCTTTGACCCCCTCTCTGTCGCCCTCTCTCTCTGCCCCCTCTCTCTGCCCCCCTCTCTCTGTCCCCTCTCTCTCTGCCCCCACTCTCTCTGCCCCCCTCTCTGTCCCCCCCACTCTCTGTCCCCCTCTCTCTGACCCCCTCTCTCTCCCCCACTCTGTACCCCTCTCTCTGTCTCCCTCTCTCTGCCCCCCCTCTCTGTCACCGTCTTTCTATCCCCCCTCTCTCTGTCCCCCCATCTCTCTGTCCCCCCCTCTCTCTGTCCCCCCTCTCTCTGTCCCCCCTCTCTCTGTCCCCTCTCTCTCTCTGACCCCCTCTCTCCCTGCCCCCTCTCTCTCTGTTCCCCTCTTTCTATCCCCACCTCACTGCCCCCTCTCTCTATCTCCCGCTCTCTAACCCCTTCTCTGTCATCCTCTCTTTCTGCCCCCTCTCTCTGCCCCCTCTCTCTGCCCCCCTCTGTCTGAACCCCGTCCCCGTCTCTGTCCCCCTCTCTCTCTGTCCCCCTCTCTCTGTTCCCCTCTCTCTGTTCCCCTCTCTCTGTCCCCCTCACTCTGTCCCCCCTCACTCTGTCACCCTCTCTCTGTCCCCTTCTCTCTGATTCCCTCTCTCTATCCCCCTCTCTCTGTCCCCTCTCTTTCTCCCCCGCTCTTTGACCCCCTCTCTGTCGCCCTCTCTCTCTGCCCCCTCTCTCACTGCCCCCTCTGTCTGTCCCCCTCTCACAGTCCCCTCTCTCTCCCGCTCTCTGACCACCTCTCTGTTACCCTCTCTCTCTGTCCCCCTCTCTCTGTCCCCTCTCTCTCTGTCACCCCCTCTCTCTGTTCCCCCTCTCTCTGTTCCCCCTCTCTCTGTTCCCCCTCTCTCTGTCCCCCTCTCTCTGTGTACCCTCTCTCTCCCCGCTCTCTGACCCCCTCTCTGTCGCCCGCGCTCTCTGTCGCCCCTCTCTCTGTTGCCGTCTCTCTCTGTCCCCCTCTCTCTGCCCCCTCGCTCTCTCTGACCCCTCTCTCTCTTCCCCCTCTCTCTCTGCCCCACATCTCTCTGCCCCCTCTCTCTCTGTCGCCCTCTCTCTGTCCCCATCTCTCTGTCCCCCTCTCTCCCCCGCTCTCTGACCCGCTCTCTGTCGCCCTCTCTCTGCCCCCTCTCTCTCTGCCCCCCCTCTCTGTCCCCCTCTCTCTCTGTCCCCTCTCTCTCTCTATCCTCCACTCCCTTCATCCGCCCACTCTCTGTCCCCCTCTCTCTGACACCCCCTCTCTCCCCCACACTGTACCCCTCTCTCTCTCTCCCCCTGACCCCTCTCTCTGTCACCGTCTCTCTATCGCCCTTCTCTCTGTCCCACCTTTCTCTGTTCCCCCTCTCTTTGCCCCCCCTCTCTCTGTCCCCCCCTCTCTCTGTCCCCCCCTCTCTGACCCATTCTCTCTCTGTCCTCCTCTCTCTCTGTCCCCCTCTCTCTGTCTCCTCTTTCTGCCCCCTTCTCTCTCTGTCCCCCCCTCTCTCACTGACCCCCGCTCTCTCTGACCCCCTCTATCTCCCCCACTCTCTGTCCCCCACTCTCTGTCGCCATCTCTCTGTCCCCCTCTCTCTCTGTCCCCTCTCTCTCTGTCCCCCTCTATCTGTCCCCTCTCTCTCCCACGCTCTCTGACCCCTTCTCTCCCCCGCTCTCTGACCCCCTCTCTGTTGCCCTCTCTCTGCCCCCGCTCTCTCTGCCCCCGACCCCTCTCTCTGTCCCCCTCTCTCTGTTTCCCTCTCTCTGTTCTCCTCTCTCTGTCCCCCTCTCTCTGTCCCCCTCACTCCTGTCACCCTCACTCTGTCCCCTCTCTCTGCACCCCCCACTCTCTATCCCCCTCTCTGCCCCCTCTCTCTCTCTCCCGCTCTCTGACCCCCTCTCTGTCACCCTTTCTCTCTGCCCCCGCTCTCCCTGCCCCCACTTTCTCTGCCCCCTCTCTGCCCCCCCACTCTCTGTCCCCCTCTCTCTGACCCCCTCTCTCTCTCCCACTCTGTACCCCTCTCTCTGTCTCCCTCTCTCTGCCCCCCCTCTCTGTCACCGTCTTTCTATCCCCCTCTCTCTCTCCCCTCTCTCTCTGTCCCCCGCTCTCTGTCCCCTCTCTCTCTCCCCCGCTCTCTGACCCCCTCTCTGTTGCCCTCTCTCTCCCCCACTCTCTCTGCCCTCCGACCCCTCTGTCTGTCCCCCCCTCTCTCTCTGTCCCCCTCTCTCTGTCTCCCTCTCTCTGCCCCCCTCTCTGTCACCGTTTCTCTATTCCCCCTCCTCTCTGTTCCCCCTTTCTCTGTCCCCCTCTCTCTGTCCCCGTCTCTCTGTCCCCCACTCTCTCTGTCCCCCCTCTGCCCCCTCTCTCTCTCTGCCCCTCTCTCTCTGTCCCCCTCTCTGTCCCCATCTCTCTCTCTCTGCCCCCCTCTCTCTGCCCCTCTCTTTCTGTCCCCCTCTCTCTCTGTACCCTCTCTCTGTCCCCCTCTCTCTCGGTACCCTCTCTTTCTGTCCCCCTCTCTCTCTGTCCCTCTCTCTCTGTCCCCCCTCTCTCTGTCTCCCTCTCTCTGTCTCCCCTCTCTCTGTCTCCCTCGCACTCTGTCCCACTCTCTCTGTCCCCCCCTCTCTGTTGCCCTCTTTCTGCCCCATCTCTCTGCCCCCCTCTCTGTCCCCCCCTCTCTCTGTCCCCCCCCTCTGTCCCCCCCTCTCTCTGTTCCCCCTCTCTCTGCCCCCCTCTCTCTGACCCCCATCTCTGTCCCCCCCTCTCTCTCTCCCCGCTCTCTGACCCCCTCTCTGTCGCCCGCGCTCTCTGTCGCCCCTCTCTCTGTCGCCGTCTCTCTGTCCCCCTCTCTCTGCCCCCTTTCTCTCTCTTCCCCCTCTCTCTCTGCCCCCTCTCTCTCTGCCCCCCATCTCTCTGCCCCCCTCTCTCTGTCGCCCTCTCTCTGTCCCCCTCTCTCGGTCCCCTCTCTCTCCCCCGCTCTCTGACCCCTCTCTGTCGCCCTCTCTCTGCCCCCCCTCTCTCTGCCCCCCTCTCTGTCCCCCTCTCTCTCTGTCCCCCTCTCTCTCTCTATCCCCCACTCTCTCCATCCGCCCACTCTCTGTCCCCCTCTCTCTGACCCCCTCTCTCTCCCCCACACTGTACCCCTCTCTCTCTCTCCCTCTGCCCAATCTCTCTGTCACCGTCTCTCTATCCCCCCTTCTCTCTGTTCCCCCTCTCTTTGCCCCCCCCTCTCTCTGTCCCCCCCTCTCTGTCCCCCCCTCTCTGTCCCCTTCTCTCTCTGTCCTCCTCTCTCTCTGTCCCCCTCTCTCTGTCTCCTCTTTCTGCCCCCTTCTCTCTCTGTCCCCCTCTCTCTCACTGACCCCCTCTCTCTCTGACCCCCTCTATCTCCCCCACTCTCTGTCCCCCTCTCTCTGTCGCCGTCTCTCTGTCCTCCCCTCTCTCTGTCCCTCTCTCTCTATCCCCCTCTCACTGCTCCTCTCTCTCTCTCCCACTCTCTGACCCCCTCTCTGTCACCCTTTCTCTCTGCCCCCTCTCTCTCTGCCCCCACTCTCTCTGCCCCCCCACTCTCTGTCCCCCTCTCTCTGTCCCCCTCTCTCTGTCCCCCACTCTCTCTGTTCCCCCCCTCTGCCCCCCTCTCTCTCTCTCTGCCCCTCTTTCTCTGTCCCCATCTCTCTCTGTCCCCCTCTCTCTCTGCCCCTCTCTCTCTGACCCCCTCTCTCTCTGACCCCCTCTGTCTCTGACCCCCTCTCTCTCTCTGTCCCCCTCTCTCTTTGTCCCGCTCTCTCTGTTCCACCCCTCTCTGTCGCCCTCTCTCTGACCCCCCTCTGTCTGTCCCACTCTCTCTGTCCCCCTCTCTCTCTATGTCCCTCTCTCTCTCTACACCTCTCTCTCTCTGTCCCCTCTCTCTCTGTCCCCTCTCTCTCTGTCTCCCTCTCTCTCTGTCTCCCCTCTCTCTGTCTCCCTCGCTCTCTGTCTCCCCCACTCTGTCCCCCTCACTCTGTCACCCTCTTTCTGCCCCCTCTCTCTCTGTCCCCCTCACTCTCTGTCCCCCTCTCTCTGCCCCCCTCTATCTACTCCACTCTCTGTCCCCCTCTGTCTGTCGCCCTCTCTCTGACCCCCTCTCTCTCCCAACCGCCTCTCTCTCTCTCCCCCTTCTCTCTGTCGCCCTCTTTCTGTCCCCCTCTTTCTGACCCCGTCTCTCTCCCACCTGCCTCTCCCTCTGCCCCGCTCTCTGCTCCCTCTCTCTGTCGCCCTCTCTCTGTTCCCCTCTGTCTCCTACCCGCCTCTCTATATCCCCTCTCTTTGTCCCACTCTCTCTCTGTACCCCTCTCTCTGTTCCCTCTCTCTCTGTCCGCCTCTCTCTGCCATCTGCCTCTCTCTGACCGCCTCTCTCTCCCACCCGCCTCTCTCTCTGTACCCCTCTTTCTCTCCGCCTCTCTCTCTGTACCCCTCTCTCTGCCCCCCTCTCTCTGTTCCCCTTTCTCTCTGGCCCCCTCTCTGTCACCCTCTCTCTGCCCCCTTCTCTCTGCCCCTCTCTCTCTGTCCCCCTCTCTCTCTGTCCCCCTCTCTCTCTCTGTCCCCCACTCTCTCCATCCCCCCACTCTCTGTCCCCCTCTCTCCCCCCACTCTGTACCCCTCTCTGTCCCCCACTCTCTATCCCCCTCTTTCTGTCCCCTATATCTCCCCCTCTCTCTGTCCTCCTCTCTCTGTCCCCTATCTCTCTCCCCCGCTCTCTGACCCCCTCTCTGTTACCCTCTCTCTGCCCCCTTCTCTCTGTCCCCCTCTCTCTCTGTCCCCCTCTCTCTCTGTCCCCCACTCTTTCCATCCCCACACTCTCTGTCCCCCTCTCTCTGACCCCCTCTCTCCCCACCACTCTGTACCCTCTCTGTCCCCCACTCTCTGTCTCCCTCTCTCTGTCCCCTCTATCTTCCCCTCTCTCTGTCCCCCTCTCTCTGTCCCCTCTATCTCCCCCTCTCTCTCTGTCCCCCTCGCTCTGTCCCCTATCTCTCTTCCCCGCTCTCTGACCCCCTCTCTGTTACCCTCTCTCTGCCCCCTTCTCTCTGTCCCCCTCTCTCTCTGTCCCCCTCTCTCTCTGTCCCCCACTCTTTCCATCCCCACACTCTCTGTCCCCCTCTCTCTGACCCCCTCTCTCCCCACCACTCTGTACCCTCTCTGTCCCCCACTCTCTGTCTCCCTCTCTCTGTCCCCTCTATCTTCCCCTCTCTCTGTCGCCCTCTCTCTGCCCCCTCTCTCTGTCCCCCACTCTCTCCATCCCCCCACTCTCTGTCCCCCTCTCTCTGACCCCCTCTCTCTCTCCCACTCTGTACCCCTCTCTCTGTCCCCATCTCTCTGTCACCATCTCTCTGTCCCCCCTTCTCTCTGTCCTAATCTCTGTCAATCCCCCTCTCTCTGTCGCCCTCTCTCTGTCCCCTCTCTCTCCCCCACTCTCTCTGTCCCCCTCTCTCTGTCCCGTCGATCTCTCCCTCGCTCTCTGCCCCCCTCTGTCGCCCTCTCCCTGCTCCCTCTCTCCCTGCCCCCTCTCTCTCTGTCCCCCCTCTCTCTCTCTGTCCCCCACTCTCTCCATCCCCCACTCTCTGTCCCTCTCTCTCTGACCCCCCTCTCTCCCCCCCCCACTCTGTACCCCTCTCTCTGTCCCCCTCTCTCTGTCTCCCTCTATATCCCCTCTCTCTGTGCCCCTCTCTCTCTGTCACCCTCTCTCTGCCCCTTCACCCTCCCACCCGTCTCTCTCTTTCCCCCATCTCACTGTCCCCCTCTCTCTCTGTCCCTCTCTATCTTCCCCACACTCTGCCCCCCCTCTCTCTCTGCCCTCCTCTGTCTCTGTCCCCCTCTCTCTCTGTCACCCTCTCTCTGTCGCCATCTCTCTGTCCCCCTCTCTCCCTGACCCCCCTCTATCTTCCTCACTCTCGGTGTCCCTCTCTCTGTCTCCCTCTCTCTGACACCCTCTATCTCCTCCACTCTCTGTGCCCCTCTCTCTTTCGCCCTCTCTATCTCCCCCCTTTCTCTGTTCCCCCTCTCTCTGTCCCCCTCTCTCTGTCCCCCCTCTCTCTGTCCCCCCTCTCTCTGTCCCCCTCTCTCTGTCCCCCCTCTCTCTGACCCCTCTCTCATTATGTCCTCCCCTATTTCTCTCTCTCCCTCCCTCACCTTATCTCTCCCTTTCCTCTCTCTCTCCCTCTGTCTCTCCCTGCTCCTTCGCTCTCTCCATCTTCTCCCACTCTCGATCCCCCTACCTTGGTCTCTCTTTCTCCCCACCTCCCTCCGTTTCTCTCTGACTCAATCTCTCTCCCTCCTATCCTGCCTTTCCTCTCTCTCTGACACACTCTGTCTCCCTAGTCCTTCCCTCTCCCTCTGACCCAGAGACTGGGGGTTGGTGGTGAGGCTGCGTGTGGGGGGTGGGGGTGAGATGATTGAGAGATGTGGGAGGTGGGGAAAATGGGGTAGAGACGACATTGCGGGAGGGAGAGAGAGACGGCAGGAGAGAGAGAGTGAGGGTGAGGGGGAGAGAGAAGAATGGAGGCAGGTGGATAAACTCATGTTGGGGGTGTGAGAGAGAGAGGGGGAGAGTGAGGCAGAAAGAATAGTGGAGGCAGGTGGAGAATCCGGGGTTGGGGGGGGGGTGTCTGAGAGGGGACCAGAGAGAGTGAAAGGGAGAGGTGGTGAGAGAGACACAGTGTACAGAAAGAGAGAGAGAGGGAGAGAATTGAGGAGGAAGAGTCGGGGAGAGGAAATAGGGAGGCCAGGTTGGAGTAGGGGGGTGTCAGAGGGAGTTAAACCCAGCTCCTGAGCTCAGGGCCCGGTGCCCTCCCCTTCCCTGAGGACCAGGACTTGGGGCTGAGTCTGTCTCTCTCCAGCTCAGCTTCTCCAACACAAAGACACCCAACAACATCGGTCACTCTGCTGCTCGGCACGCTTTAATCAACATTTTTATTGGTTACAAATGGAAGTGATGGATACAGTCAGTGGGATGGTGCCTTTTCTCACCGGCACCTGAGTTGTGAGAAACATTGAAATGTTTCCCTCTCACTCCCCTGTGGGATAAGGATGGACAAGCTAGCGTTACCCTCAGTCTGTTACCATAGCGACAGGCTGCTCCATCGCTGAAACACTGAACTGAAATGAGAAACTCCCGGGTGGATTGATTAATGAGGGAATTTGATGGATGGATGGATTTGGGTGAAGGGATATTTCAGCACATTCTTCAGCTGCTGCCTGAACTTAGTCTGGGTCACGGCATAAATTGCGGTGTTTGTGCAGCAACTGAGGAGCTGCAGCATGAAGCCCAATTCCTGCACAAAGTCATCGAGAGACAGAGGGGTATCCACAATATACCACATCCGGCCCCATATAGAATACAGCATTAACGTTGACCATAACAGGATGAAATTGACCGAGATCACAAACAGTAAAATGATGGATTTTTTTCGGTTTCTCATTTCAGTGTCAGACTGAGCGTCCCGATTGGTGTGAGTGCGGAGTCTCCTGCGGGCTCTGCTGGTCACTACAATGTGTCTGACGGTGAGAACATTGAGCAGCAGAATCAGGAGAAATGGGACACACGGGGTTAGAATGTGGTGGAGGAACTCGATTGTGACCCAGACACTGGAGAATACAACAGCGACTGTTACCTCACAAAACCAGGGGGTGTTCCCCAGCATATACTGAGCCGAGAGCATAAAATACCAGGAAATGTCCTTTAAACAGCTCAGCACAGTCACTGCTCCCAGAACCACAGCCGCCGTCTTCTCACTGCAATATTTACTTTTCAGCTTCTGGCAACAAATGGCCACAAACCGATCAAAGGTGAAAGTGACGGTGAACCAGACAGAGCAGTCAGTGGCTGCATAAAGCAGGACGGTGTGGATATTACACACGGGGACGGAGTCCCTCAGGAAATAAAACTGTTCCCGATAAACAATGGGAATGTGTCTCAGGATCAGATCGAGGATAATGACCAGGAGATCCGCCGCTGCCATGGCCCCCAGGTAACGTCTGACACATGGAGACAATCCACAATCTTTATAAAGCAGGACGTAGATGGTCACTACGTTTACTGTGAGGAAGGAAAACAAACCCATTATCCATCAGCCTGGAGGCAAAGGGACCCGTTTGATCGGGGACCCAGTGAGATTTTCAAATGTGTCCCTGTATTCAGGGATTTATTAAAATAATTGGAGCTGGAATAACAAATGGGAAGATCTGAATTACTGACAAAAAAGTGACATAAACCTCAAGAAACCCTCCCTCCCCAAAACACACAGAGATACATCCATAAGGACAGATGGTTTCTCGAACATTCCCACACACTCGATCACTCGAGAGCAGGCACAGGTCACTCCTTCCCAATTCCTAATATGGAGGGTGGGAACGTTGCTGTCCTGAAGGATTCTCTCTCAGTTTCCTGAAGACAAACGGAGTTTGGCAGTCTCTGTATTTTGGTCTAAATTGTGGTCAATCCTGTGTCATGAAGAAATGTAAACGCAGGGAAAACGTATTCACCCCTTTAACTGCCTGAGGGGCCTTCGGAACAGTGTCTCCTTCTCCCTGGAACGGGATCTCTTCCCTCGGGATCTTATCGTTTGTTCAATTCACTGACGTCCGTCCGTTCACAAACAATGTCAGGGACAGAACGTTCCGGGGAATGTCAGTTATAGAATGTCAGGGACAGAACGTTCCGGGGAATGTCAGTTATAGAATGTCAGGGACAGAACGTTCCGGGGAATGTCAGTTATAGAATATCAGGGACAGAACGTTCCGGGGACTGTCAGTTATAGAATGTCAGGGACAGAACGTTCCGGGGAATGTCAGTTATAGAATGTCAGGGACAGAACGTTCCGCGGAATGTCAGTTGTAGAATGTCAGGGACAGAACGTTCCGGGGAATGTCAGTTATACAATGTCGGGGACAGAACGTTCCGGGGAATGTCAGTTATAGAATGTCGGGGACAGAACGTTCCGGGGAATGTCAGTTATAGAATGTCAGGGACAGAACGTTCCGGGGAATGTCAGTTGTAGAATGTCAGGGACAGAACGTTCCGGGGACTGTCAGTTATAGAATGTCAGGGACAGAACGTTCCGGGGATTGTCAGTTATAGAATGTTGGGGACAGAACGTTCCGGGGAATGTCAGTTATAGAATGTTGGGGACAGAACGTTCCGGGGAATGTCAGTTATAGAATGTTGAGTACAGAACGTTCCGGGGAATGTGAGTTATAGAATGTTGGGGACAGAACGTTCCGGGGAATGTCAGTTATACAATGTCGGGGACAGAACGTTCCGGGGAATGTCAGTTATAGAATGTCGGGGACAGAACGTTCCGGGGAATGTCAGTTATAGAATGTTGAGTACAGAACGTTCCGGGGAATGTGAGTTATAGAATGTCGGGGACAGAACGTTCCGGGGAATGTCAGTTATACAATGTCGGGGACAGAACGTTCCGGGGAATGTCAGTTATAGAATGTCGGGGACAGAACGTTCCGGGGAATGTCAGTTATAGAATGTTGAGTACAGAACGTTCCGGGGAATGTCAGTTATAGAATGTCGGGTACAGAACGTTCCGGGGAATGTCAGTTATAGAATGTCGGGGACAGAACGTTCCGGGGAATGTCAGTTATAGAATGTCGGGTACAGAACGTTCCGGGGACTGTCAGTTATAGAATGTCGGGGACAGAACGTTCCGGGGAATGTCAGTTATAGAATGTTGAGTACAGAACGTTCCGGGGAATGTCAGTTATAGAATGTCGGGTACAGAACGTTCCGGGGAATGTCAGTTATAGAATGTCGGGGACAGAACGTTCCGGGGAATGTCAGTTATAGAATGTCGGGGACAGAACGTTCCGGGGAATGTCAATTATAGAATGTCGGGTACAGAACGTTCCGGGGAATGTCAGTTATAGAATGTCGGGGACAGAACGTTCCGGGGAATGTCAATTATAGAATGTCGGGTACAGAACGTTCCGGGGAATGTCAGTTACAGAATGTTGGGGACAGAACGTTCCGGGGAATGTCAATTATAGAATGTCGGGTAGAGAACGTTCCGGGGAATGTCAGTTACAGAATGTTGGGGACAGAACGTTCCGGGGAATGTCAATTATAGAATGTCGGGTAGAGAACGTTCCGGGGAATGTCAGTTACAGAATGTTGGGGACAGAACGTTCCGGGGAATGTCAATTATAGAATGTCGGGTAGAGAACGTTCCGGGGAATGTCAGTTACAGAATGTTGGGGACAGAACGTTCCGGGGAATGTCAATTATAGAATATCAGGGACAGAACGTTCCGGGGAATGTCAATTATAGAATGTCGGGTACAGAACGTTCCGGGGAATGTCAGTTACAGAATGTTGGGGACAGAACGTTCCGGGGAATGTCAGTTATAGAATGTTGGGGACAGAACGTTCCGGGGAATGTCAATTATAGAATATCAGGGACAGAACGTTCCGGGGAATGTCAATTATAGAATGTCGGGTACAGAACGTTCCGGGGAATGTCAGTTATAGAATGTCGGGTACAGAACGTTCCGGGGAATGTCAGTTATAGAATATCAGGGACAGAACGTTCCGGGGAATGTCAATTATAGAATGTCAGGGACAGAACGTTCCGGGGAATGTCAATTATAGAATATCAGGGACAGAACGTTCCGGGGAATGTCAATTATAGAATGTCGGGTACAGAACGTTCCGGGGAATGTCAGTTATAGAATGTCGGGTACAGAACGTTCCGGGGAATGTCAGTTACAGAATGTTGGGGACAGAACGTTCCGGGGAATGTCAATTATAGAATATCAGGGACAGAATGTTCCGGGGAATGTCAATTATAGAATGTCGGGTACAGAACGTTCCGGGGAATGTCAGTTATAGAATGTCGGGTACAGAACGTTCCGGGGAATGTCAGTTACAGAATATCAGGGACAGAATGTTCCGGGGAATGTCAATTATAGAATGTCGGGTACAGAACGTTCCGGGGAATGTCAGTTATAGAATGTCGGGTACAGAACGTTCCGGGGAATGTCAGTTACAGAATGTTGGGGACAGAACGTTCCGGGGAATGTCAATTATAGAATGTCGGGTACAGAACGTTCCGGGGAATGTCAGTTACAGAATGTTGGGGACAGAGCGTTCCGGGGAATGTCAGTTATAGAATGTCGGGGACAGAACGTTCCGGGGAATGTCAGTTATAGAATGTCGGGGACAGAACGTTCCGGGGAATGTCAATTATAGAATGTCGGGGACAGAACGTTCCGGGGACCTGTCCATCACCTTCCCCCCTACCCACCCCACCAACATGCTGTCCTGTGCCTGGACACACTGTAACATTAATGGGGTGAGAGACGGAGGGTCCAGTCACAGGAATGGGAACTAAAGGCATTGCCAGATCAGCTGAAATGTTTAGATATACCACATTCTCAATCCACCTCACAGAACCAGCCCAGACCCCATAAAGCCAGAGGGAGATATCTGTTCACCGTGGAAAATAGTGCAGACCAGGCCAGTGTCCTGCTCAGTACAACCCAGCAATCTGTCCAGATTCATCCATTGCACTGGTCAATACAACGCAGCAATCTGTCCAGAGTGGAACACTGCGCAGATCAGATCAGGGCATTGGTCTATAATCCCAGACCACTTATCTGTCCAGCGCGGTGAGAAGTGCAGACCACAGCAGTGCATTGATCTATAACCCCGGAGTAGATATCTGTCCAGCAGCGGGATAAGTGCAGACCACAGCAGGGCATTATCTATAAACCTCAACCAGAATGACTGACCAGCACATTGACCTGTGCAGTGGTCACCCGTGAATTAATCTGTAAACCAGGAGCAGTTACCCTCCCAACATGTAGGACTGTGTACCCCACCCCAGTGCATTGCTCAGTAACACTGTGATAGATCACTGCCCAGCGTGGGGAAACTTGCAGCCCGGGCTGGAAGTGACAGGATGTGCAGCTCCCATCCTTTTACAACTCCATCTCTCCGTTGTGCCCTGACAAGGGGGTGCTGTGAGTGTGAGCATCACTGCCACAGAGATACAGAGATGGAGGGGGAATCAGTTTAAACAATAACAAATGGGAGGGGTATGGGAAATAGACAGAGAGGGGGAGAATGAGAGAAAATGTTATGGAAGGAAGTGTTCCCAGGTTTCAGAATGCAGAAATGAAAACATTTTAACAGCATCCTGTAACATAAGTGTTTCCAGGAATTTTAGGTGAACATGATATTGGTGGGAGTTCGGATGATGCAGAGTTTTGGATGAGTATTTGTTCTGCAGCTTTGTATCTGGGTGTAGGGTCAGCAGAGTCTTTGACTCATTGGGCTAAATTTAACAATAATTTGTCTCAGTGCCATTTCCATTGACTGTGACGGAGGGATCATCGACACTGGGCTGAACTAGTTTCCTGGTGCTATCTTATCGAACTCACCTCATTAACCACCCACCCCATGGTGTCCCTCTCATTCAATACCAGCCCGATTCTCCCACCCAATATTGCTGGAGGTACTCACCATCGCCCGGGTGTCCCTGGATATTCCATGATCCATGACACTGGCGCCATCTTTAAAAGGCCATTGGGCACACGGTTGAGCTTTCTCTGTTAGGAGCTGCCCTGCACAGTTTACCCCGAGCATGGCAGATAAGGGGTAATTAAACCACGGTTTGTCGACAGGAGCACGGAGGTCCTGGTGAATGGGCTAGTACAGAGAGGGACCATTCTCTTCCCAGAGTGGGCCACATCACCAGACCCACCGAGCATGGTCTGAGCTCACCACCCAGCTCAGTGCAGTATCTACGGTCTGAAGAAATGTTCAGCAATACAGGACAAGTATCAATAACCTTCCCCGCTCTGTCAGGATAAGGGTCACCGTATTGTCTCTGCTCCGTCACACTCACTGTATATCTGTTACAGCACCAACCCCCGAACAAGGCTCATGGTCCACCACTCTCACTGCCGCATGCAGCACCTTCTCTCTCTCTCTCTGTGTCTGTCTCTGTCTCTCTGTCTCTCTCTGTCTCTGTGTGTCTCTTTCTGTCTGTCTCTCTCCCTCCACTTTACCCCCCCCCCATTAATAACACTGCATGGATACAACACTGTGGACTGACTCCCTCCGGACACCTCACCATGACCATGTCCCCACCTACACATCATCTCCCCCACCTCCCAGGAAGGGAGCATGGAGACTCCCTCCTACACCTCCCCCTGTAAACAGCTCAGATACTGAAACTAATCTGTGACAGTTACTGCTCTCCCCACTTGTCCTGACATCTTCAACAACCTGTGCTCATATACACCCAGGACTCTCTGTTCCCGCAGCCCCTTTATAATGGCACAGCCTGTTTTAAACTGTCTTTCATTGTCTTTCCTACCAAAGTGTATCACCTCACACAGCTCTGCACTGATCCCCATCTGCCTTACACCTGAACATTACACCAACGTGTCACTGTCCTGTTAGAGTTCCACACTGTCCTCCATAGACTTCAGAGTTATTCCAAGTTCGGTGCCATCTACAAACATTGAGATTGTTATAGCGTCACAGTCCCCAAGAAACAACTGAAATCCTTCCCCACATACACGAGTGTGAGCAAGTGAAATACTGATATATTCCTATGGACAGAGTCGAATAATGACATGCTGTCAATGGAGCAACAGAAGTCCTGACACACACCAGACGGAGCAAATGAAATATTGACAAACCACAGAGCAAAAGAAATCCAGATAGGTTCCATTTATCGATATTCATCAGGGAATAATGTGATGAAGTTGAAAGTGTGTACTGTACCTTTAAGTGAGGGTGAATTCTGTTCTGAACTGAAAGCTCACAAGCACCTGAGATACGAGAGGATGGCAGACCCAGAAACAGTATATTGTTATAGAGCTGGAGTCGGGTAATAAGCAGTTAAGAGAAAAGGGGGTCCCAGAGTTGTGAATAGTCCATGTAAAATATTCACTTCCAGAGTTAAAAAATAAATTGATGTTTTTATTTAAACAGTGGGATTTGGTAGATCTGTCACTCATATTTTAACAGTTTACGAGGCGAATTGAGCATTTCTTTATGCTTCATTTAAGTTACCAGATGAGCTTCACGTAGTGCCCTAACCATCCCCGTGTGTGTATCTGTGTGTGTCTGTGTGGGGCAGGTCTGGCAGTCTCTGTGGTGCTTAAAGTGATGCAATGCCACCCTCTGCTGGCCTCCACACGCCACTGCACAGGCATTGGCAGAGGGTGAAAACCAACAGGGATTCATTCAGAGAGGGGGAGGGAGAGGGCAGCTGCTCACAGCACCATTCAAACTGATGTCTTATCCATGGACTGATCTAAATGTCCTTTAAACATTGTAACTGTCCCTGCTTTCACCACTTCCTCTGGAAGTTCATTCCACACACAAGCCAGATTCTATTTCAAATAATTACCTCTCATGACTTATGCAAATCTTTTTCCTCGCACCTTAAAATATCCCTCAGTTTTGAATCCCCACCTTGAGGGAAAAGACATCAGCCCTTCAGCTTCTCTGTACCCCTCATAATTTTATAAACCTCTGTAAAGCTAACCCTTAATCTCATACTCTGCAGTGAAAAAAGTCCCAGCCTACCAGCTTCTACTTATAGCTCACTCCCTTCCATTCCCAGAAACATCCATGTTAATCTGTTCTCAACCCTCTCCATCTTAATTATATCTAGGTCAATAATATCAAAGTGAACAGTCAAGGTGTTTTCGAAGGGTACAGGGAGACCAAAGCTAGAGGACATAGGTTTAAGGTGAGAGGGGAAACATTTAAAAGTGACCTAAGGGGCAGCTTTTTCACCCAGAGGGTGGTGTGCCTATGGAATGAGCGGGCAGGATGACCAGGCTGGACACAGTATTCCAGAAGAGGTCTCACCAATGTCCTGTACAACCACAACATGACGTCCCAATTCCGATACTCAAAGGTCTGACCAATGAAGCCAAGTGTGTTAAACACCTTCTTAACCACACTATCTGTATGAGATGCAAATTTTAAAGGACTATACCTGACGGCCTAGGTCTCTGTTCTGCAACACTACCAAAGGCCCTGCTTTTAATTGTATAGGTCCTGCTCTTGTTTGAGTTACCAAATCCAATAGCTCGCATTAATACAAACTAAACTCCATCTGCCACCCCTCAGTCCAGTGTGTGATATTATTGCCACCTCACCCACCCCCTTCAGTTTTAAAATGCCCATCCCCCTCTCCAGGAGGCCTGCACACTCCGGCCTTGATTTTCACAAAGACCCCGAGCTTGGGTTGCCTTGTGTGGGGGGGGGGGGGGGGCAGATCGAAGACACAGTCAGTGAGGAGGAGAGGCTGGACAGTAATAACCGGCCTGGTATCATTTCATTGTTTTAGGAAGAAGGCAGTCGCACGTTAGAGTTGGTTAAGAGTGATCGGTGTTTTGGGACCAGAAATTAAGCACTTCCTTCGTCTCTGGTGTTCAGTAATAAATATCTATTTGAGACCCTTCATTGGGCAGAGTGTGTCTGCAGGATTTCTTTCCCTAATATTGCAGACTACAGATAATAGCGATTAAAGATGGTCATAGTTAATTTCGATGGCACAGCACGTACCCTCAATATCCTACAGTTGAGACAAATATCTTGCATTTGTTTAATAATACAGTGTTTTTTATAATTCAGTAATGGTAACCTGATTATAATAAATCCACACCAAGGTGAAAGTGGCCACTAAAATATGACCCAAAATCTGGGTATGGTAGTGTGGTGGGTAGTGTCCCTGCCTCTGAGCCACATCTCTGGATTTGATTCCAATTCCTGAACTTATGTGGTGGTGTTCCAAGCTCTGGACTAGAAGGTCTGGATTCAAGTCCTGCCTATTGCAGAGGTATGTCACAGCATGTCAGAACAGGCTGATGAACAAATACACAGGAGAATAATGTTACAGCTTTATGGGTATTGCTGAGTGAGTCTAGTGTCCCTACCTCCGGGCACAAAGGTCTAGGGGCAAATCCCACAGAAGTGTCTCATAATACATCTGAACAAACTGATTAAAATGGATTTAGAATTGTGACTTGATGGATAAGGAAGAGGTGTCAGCATTGCATTTCAGAATTTAGGCCCAGGATGACTGAAAGTCCAGCCATTCGTGTTGATTGGAGTCACATTTCGCAGCAGTAAAGGTTTATAAAATCAAAATGGTCATGGATAGGGTGAGTAGTCAGGGTATTTCCCCAGGTTAGGGGCGTCCAATACGAGAGGGCATTGTTTGAAAGTGAGAGGGGAAAGGTTTTGATGAGGCCTAAAGGGCACCTTTTCACACAGAGAGTGGTGTGTGTATGGAATGAGCTGCCAAAGGAAGTGGTGGAGGCTGGTACAAATATAGCATGTAAAAGGAGCTTTTCCAGAAATGTCTGTATTTGTTTAAAAAATGCGTTCATTTTAACACAGGTATTCTGAATAAATTAAACAATTTATTTTTTTAATGACGCAGGGACATGGAAACATATTTCAAATTGACCGAGACCATTTTCTGCTAAGCGTATGGCTCTGTGTATGTATGACAGCAGCAATGGTGCACCTACATGGAACAGGGAATGTGATGGGGACATAGTTTGGACAATGTACAAGGAGACCTCACATGGTACAGTTTTGTGCGAGATATGTGGCTGTCCGGCCCCATCTCCGGCACTTTTATTTCCCTTCCCAGGAACAAAGACACGGAGGAGTCTGTCCAAAACTTTTTCATTCAACTTTGCAAAGTCGGGTGTTGTTCCCGTGGGTACACACAGACATAGTAATCTCCACGCATTATATACACGTATATGTGGGCTGGGTCTCCTACTGCTGTCTTGACCAATGAGTGCTAGGGTTCCCCACCGTTTTCCTTATTTGGGTTCTGGTCCCAGCGATTATTTTGTTACTCACTTGGCCAATCAGTGTTCGAGCTCCCCGTTCTTTCCTTATATGGATGATGTTGTACAACTGTGGTTCAGGGCGGTCTCTCAGCTATCGAGGAAAGCTGTTACAATTGTTTCATTCATTAATAACATGGGGGAGGTCCGGCACCGGTTTCGAGTGTCTGCTTGTGTTTACTATAAGGTAGAAAAGACTAAAATGCAGCTAACCATTTAAAAATTACACTATCCCCTACAGTTTGGGAGAGGATGACATTCCTGTGTGATTCAGCTCAGAGAGGGAGAAAATGTAATCTGCCTGAGAAGGAACGGCCTCTTGCACTCTCACTCCTTCATTGTTCCTCATCACAGCAATGTGTGCGAGCTAAAAAAAAACTCTAAAGTCATCGTTACCATTCTTATTTTAATGGAATCCCTGCAGTGTGGAAACAGGTCTTTCGGGCCAACAAGTCCATATCCACCTTCCCAATCCATTTCCCTATATTTACCTCTGACGAATGTACGTAACCTAGATATCCCTGAACACTACAGATAATTTAGCATGACCAATCTACCGAACCTACACAGTTTGAGCTGTGATAGGAAACTGGATCACCCATTAGAAGATCACACAGACAAGGGGCGAATGTGCAAACTCCACATAGACAGTCACTCAAGGCTGGAATCAAACCCAATTCCCTGGTGCTGTGAGGCAGCAGTGCTAACTACCGTGCTACCCTTTGGGTGATCCCTAACCAGAATTCACTGGAATCTCCTCACTGCCTAAAGCAAAGGGAATTCAGCCAAATCCAACTCTCCCAGGATGTTGGTGAGGCCACTTTAAGAATACTGTGTACAACTCGGTTGTCTGCAGAAAAGATTTACACAGATGACCCAGGACTGGAGGTTTGAGCTTCGGGGAGAGGTTGATTAGGTTGAGGCGTTTCCCCCTGGAGTGTAAGAGGCTGAGGGGTGACATTATAGAGGTGCATAAAATCATCAGGGGCATGGTTATTCTGAATAGCCACGTTCTGTTCCCAGTATAGGGGAGTCCAGAACGAGAGAGCATAGGTTGAAGGCGAGAGGGCGAATGATTTAGAAAGGACCTGAAGATAAATGTTTCACACAGAGAGTGTTGTGTGTACAGAAATTGCTGTCAGAGGAAGTGGTCAAGTTGGGTACAACCACAGGAGGAATATTGACCAAATGCTGGCAAATGGGACTAAATCAGATTTGATATCTGACCGGAGTGAACAGATGGACTAACGGGTCTGTTTCCGTTCTGCAGGACTCTCTGCAGGATTCTATAAGAATGACGAAAAATTCTTAAAGGACCTTTCAAGTGGGAAATCTCTTCACTGGAAGTTTTTATTGTGCCTCGATGTTCACATGGACTGAAAACTGCGTTAGTTAAATATTTGACAGGGAAGTGAGTCACGGATAATGGGATACAGTCAGGAAAGTGGGGCTGAGACCACAACCTGATCAGCCACAATCTTAGTGCCTGGTGGAGAAGGCTCAAAGTATCTAATGACCCCACTCCTGCTCCTCAGTCCCATGTTCCTGTGTTCCATTCAGCCCCTCATACCTGCTAGACAGGAGCGGTTGGAGGCTACTTACATCTATAACCTGATGCACAGAAACAGAGGAGACCATTCAGCCCTTCAAGACAGTCCCACACGCTTTGAGATGATTTGGGAAATGTAATTGGAAAACCCAGGCTGGGTATGAAAGAGGCCCCTCATCTCGCTTCACAAAATTTCCCCTCTCTGCAACTTGTGCTTCATTTGTTGGTCATATTGTAGACCCAAATTCACTGAGAATACAGACAACTTACCTCACCCACAGGTGACTCACAAACTCCTCTGGTCTCCCTGGCTGCAATATTCAGTAATTGCACATTCATGAAAATAACACCCACTAACTTTCCAATAACAGAATGTGAGTACATTAGAAACAGGGGGAGGTCGTTCACTCCCCAAGCCTGCCTTGTCCTTCCCTAAGATCGTGGCTGATCTGCTCTTGGTCTCAAATCCTCTTTCATTCCCAATTCTTCATAGCCCTCAATTCTCTGGCAGGTCAATATCCATCGACCTTGTCTTGAAACACTTTCAGTCATCTAGCTCCCCGAACAGTGTTGAGAACAGAAATCCTGACATTCAATACCACCTGTTTGAAGAAAGCACTCGCTGCTCCTATATCATGGCTTCTTGATATGAACAAAAGAGGCTGACACAAGGGTTCAGACAAAAATGACTGGCCCTGATATCAAGGCAGTGGTTAACTTCTGAAGCATCAAGGAACTTAACAAAACTGGACTTAATGGGAATCAGAGTAAACTCTCCAGTGTTTGGGGTCAAACATGGCACAAAGGAAGATGTTCATCATCTCAGTCCTGGGTCAGCTCTGTGGGAGATCCTCAGGGTAGCTTCCTCTTCACAAACATCTTCAGCTTTTTCATCAATGTCTCCCCGCCACTACCCTCCCCACCATAAGATCAGAATGTGGGGATGGTCACTGAAGATTCCACAATGTTCAGAGCATTTTGTCCCTCGTCAGCTCCTGAACTGGTCTCTGTCCATGTGCAGCAAGACCCAGACACCACTCAGGTTTGTTCCGGTAAAGTGTCTGTAACATTCATGTAACAGCACTGCCTGACACTGCCCATTGCCGCAGTAAATCAAGAGTTCATTCAGCAGCTCACTCTGGTTTCACAGGAATATGAGGAAGTCATTCAGACCATTGACAGTATTGGAGAAGAACAGGGACAGCCCATTCAGTGCCTCCAGCATATAACTCAGGAAGAGAGGGAGTCTAGTGTGATGGACCACGCCAGAGCCCCTCAAAAATATTTGAGGGCGGTAACCTAAACTCTAATATTTTCATATTTTAAATGAAATGTAGACTGGGATAACACATCTGCTATCACATTTTAGGACCCACTGCATGTACGTTTTGTAAGGTTAAAGTCGGTAACATAAGACTCCAATGAAATAGTCTCATATTCTTTTCTTTAAATATTAAAAAAAATGCGAGAGGGTTGTCGTTGTCCACAACCATTTCTGACAGTTTGTTTGTCATATAAACATCAAAATATTGAGGTAAAAACAATGACTGCAGATGCTGGAAACCAGATTCTGGATTAGTGGTGCTGGAAGAGCACAGCAATTCAGGCAGCATCCGAGGACAGGCAAAATCCTCGGACTGCCTGAATTGCTGTGCTCTTCCAGCACCACTAATCCAAACATCAAAATATTGTCAGTCCCGTGCGAAACTTAATCATTCTTTTACAATAAGGGAGATTTTGTATTTTTCTTCTGGTGGATATTGTTTTTATCGACAAGTAGCTAATTGGCCATTCAATTCCAACATCATCTTGCTGAATCAATACTTCTCCGACACCTATACCCCTAGCATCAAATACAATTTTCAATTTTTTCAAAATATTTGGTGCAGCTAAAACTGGTGCAATGATTAATCCGGCTTTAAAATTCTCAAATGCCTCCTGGCATTGTTCTGTCCACCACAATTCTGTGTCTTCTTTAATAAATCCATCAGGGGTGCCAATACTCTGCTGAAGTTTGCAACAAACTTCCGATAGAATCCACTCAGTTCCAAAAATCGAAGCACCTCTTTCTTCGAGGATGGTCGTGGAAATTCCTCAAAGCCCTTCGTCTTTGTGTTCCGTGGGGTCAACCTTCCATGTCCAATGTAATGTCCCAAGAACATCACCTCTGCCTTCGCGAATTCTGTTTTCTTTATGTTTATTACCAAGTTTGCTTCTTGCATCATTCAACATGCTCTGCCAAATGTAACACGTGAGCTTTCAATCACTTGCTAAAGATCACTACATCATACAGATAAACTGCACAATTTATTCAGCTGGCCACAACTCTGTTCCGGAGTCGTCAATGTATCTGGAGCATTATTCATTCACATGACATTCTCTAGCATTTTTGTCATATTCAGTACCTTTACCAGATAGTTTAACAGACTCAACATTTTTTTTAATTTGAAAGGGGCCACTAAACCTGGCTTTGAAGGGATTTCCTACCACTGCTGGCAATACTAATGTGTCATCCCACGGGAAATCGTCAAAGTTTCAGCTTTTTTATCTGTCACCTGCTTCATTCCATGCTGTGCCCTCTTCAGGTGTTGTTTAACTAACTCACCTACTCCATCTAATTTCTCCCTTACCTCAGATACATAATCCAAGTGTGAGATCTCCGACTTCGGTCCTGTCAATTTAAATTTAATTAATTTCAAAGGGTCTCTCACTTCATATATGAATATTAACTCAACGGATGTAAAGTGAGCAGATTTATTTGGGGCATCTCCAATGGCAAACAATATAATGAGACGCCTTTATTCCAATCATTTGGGTAATTCTGACAGTACGCTGTTAATATTGTCTTCAGCTTCTGATGCCAACTTTCCAAGGCCCCCTGGGATTCGGGATGCGATGCACTTGATTTAAACTGCTGCGTGCCGAAGCTATCCATGACGTCCTTAAACAGCTGAGCGGTAAAATGAGACCCTTGGTCTGACTGAATCACACTGCGGAGCTCACAGTGAGGAAAGGTACCAACAACTCCTCTACCTCCCTTTTTGCCTTAACACCCCATAATGGAATTATCCATGGAAATCTAGTAGACACATCCATTATGATCAGCAAATATTGGTTTCCACTTTTACTTTAGAAAGGGGAGCTCCACAATTAATCATAAGCCACGTGAAAGTTTCTATGAATACAGGAATTGGCAAGAAAGGTGCTGGTTTTATTACTACCTGTTACTTACCTACCTCTTTCAGTCTCTCTCTTTATCTTCTAACCCCAATTGCCCCACTTGCAATTTAAGTTTTTTTCTAACTCGACTGCAGTTTCCTGCTTCTCTGATACACCAAAGTGCTTGACCAACTCCATTATGGTGACAGCTTTCCTTTTGTCCCTGCTGAAACCCAATTCTAATCTACATGTTAATTCTAAAAGTATGCCCTTCCTTTGTCTTTCTAAACTTTGTCGGCAAACTTGTGAATCGTCTTCAAACCTCAGAACCTCTTTAGTAATGTTAAAAGCCATTACTTTTAATTTAACCAACCACAAGGAAGCAAAATTAAATGAATTTTGTCACCTGTTTTATTTGAAGATCTAGGTCACTAACTGCCAAGTGATGGAATCTGCTGGGACCCTTAGTACCCCAAATCTGTTCAAATCCCATACGACAAGCCCTCAAACCGTTATGATGTCGATGTCTAACCCCTCTGTTAATTAAAACCACACACCCAGAAAAGCTCACCTCGCCTCGTAATCTGTTAAAAGATGAATGACAGAGAAGTCCCAAATTCCACTATTAAGAGAAAGATAGCCATTTACAAGTATGTAAGTGAGCTCGCTGAGCTTGAAGGTTTGTTTTCAGATGTTTCGTCATGATGACTAGGTAACATCATCAGGGAGAGTCTCTGGTGATGCACTGTTGGTATGTCCTGTCTTTCTATTTATAGGTCTTGGTTTCTTAAGGCGCATGATGTTATTTCCAGTTTTTTTCAAGGGAAGGTAGATAGGATCTAAATTGATATGTTTATTGATGTACGTCTGGCTAGAATGTCATGCCTCTCAGAAGTTTCGTGCGTGGCTTTGTCCTAGGAAGTGTGTGTTGTCACAGTCAACGTGGTGTCCTTCTTTATGATAGTGGGTCATGCCTTTTGATGGCCAGTTGGTGTTCATATGTCCTGCTAGCACGACAACAGGATAGTTTGAAATGGAGGAAAAATGATTTTATATACACTGTTTAATAAGTGTGTGTTCAGATAAATAACATTGTTCATGTGTGTACAACACATTCGGAATGAACAACGGAGATACAGTTAACGAAAAATGATGCACACGATGTATAACATTTATAAAGCATTAAAACATTATTTGATCCTCATCTGAAGTGATAACTTCCCTTTCTCTCAACTTTCCCCCTTTTCGGATATTCCCAACTCTAGTCTCATTCTTATCAGGATGTGTGTTATAAATTCTTGCTTCTCGTGTCCCAACTTATTTTAGTTAATCCACTTTCTTCCGGGAATTCAAGATATTGGCCTGCTGGGTTCTTTCCAAAATTAGTGTCTATCATATTATTGGAAAGAAAAGTTCTGGCATCAGACCCAGCATTTGAACATATTGTATGTGCACTGTACAAAGGACCACAGCACACAGGAATTGCCAAACATTGAGGGACAAGGCAGCCATGAGTGATAAGGCCTCAGACCAAAAGAGGAAACATACAACGTGGTGAAGATGATTGGGAATCCAGAGAATTCAATGGCTCTGAAACTACATAAGGCTGGCAGCACTGACACTACAGGGTCCAAGGAAGTTCCTGTGGAGTGAAGAGTGAGGCTTTTGCTCAGAAGTCTTTGACAAGGAGGTTGAGTGAAATGATTATGCCACAGTTGAAGAGGATGAAGACATGACTGCCCAGCTGGTTCAGTGCGCTACTTGCTTGATGTGGGAGGTCAACGACTCTGGTCTGTATGGCTCGTTTAAGTGTGGAAAGTGTGTGCACATTCAGCTACTGACCGAGCATGTTTCAGCGCTGATGGAAGAACTCGAGGACCTTAGGCTCATCCGAGAGAACGATATCTTTCGGGGCAAGACCTTCAGTGAGGTTATTACACCGACCATACCAGAAGAGAGCAGAAGAGAGCAGACGATGTGGAAGGCAGAGAGGAGACAGGTGCAAGAGACTCCGGGGAAAGTACCTGTCAGGAACAAGTTGAATCTTTTGGAAACAGTAGAGACAGATGGCACTGCCAGTCCGCCAGGCGGCCAAATCTTGCAATCAAAAGTTGGCGTGGAGACAGAGCGGTAGAGTCGGACATCGCACAGAGCCGTGGTAATAGGGGACTCCACAGTGAGAGGAACTGACGGGGTCTTGTGGCAGCAGGCGGGACTTAAGGATAGTGTGTTGCCTTCCTGGTGCCAGGGTTCAAGACATCACAGACAGAGTGCAGGAAATCCTCAAGGACTAAGGTGAAGAGCCAAACGTGGTGGTACATGTTGGCACAAATGATTTTGGGAAGAAGAGGAGGAACATACTACAGCGGGACTTCGGAGAACTAGGAAGAAGGCTGAAAAGCAGGATGTCCAGGGTGGTTATCTTCAAATTGTTTCCAGTTCCTCAGTCTGATGAGGCCAGAAACAGGGAGATAATGGACTTGAACGTGTGGCTGGGGAACTGGTGCAGGAAGCAAGGATTTAAATTCTTGGATCACTGGGGTATGTTTTGTGGTAAGCATAAATTATACAAGAGAGACGGTTTGCACCTTAATAGGTTGGAGACCAGCATTTTGGCAGGCAGGTTTGCGACTGCAACACAGCTGCATTTAAACTAAGTGGGGGGGTGGTGGAGGGTGGAGGGGACAAACTGGATGTTGAAGAAGGAAATTGAAGGGAAAGTTAGAACAAGGGAAGTCAAGAAAGACAACTGTATCAATGAAGCAGAAAACGCAAAAAGGGATCATACTGTCAGGTTGCGTGAAATAGGAGTTGATGAGAAGAGTGAGGGCAGTAACAAATTAAAAAATACTTTAAATATGAATGCACGAAGCATGATAAATAAGATGGATGAGCTTGAGACTCTTTTGAAAATTGGCAGATACCATATTCTGGTGATAACTGAGGCGTGGCTTCAAGTGGATAGTGCTTATGAAATGAATATTCAAGGCTACACGTGCTATCGTAAGGACAGACTGACGGGCAGAGGGGGTCGGGTGGTCCTGTTGGTAAGAGGTGATATTCAGTCCCTTGTGAGGGGGGGAACCTAGAGTCAGGGGATGTAGAGTCAGTGTGGATAGAGCTGAGAAATTCTAAGCTTAAAAGGACCCTCTTGGGAGTTATCTACAGGCCCCCAAACAGTAGTCTGGATGTCGGATGTAAGTGAAATCAGGAGCTGAAATTGGCCTGTCGCAAAGATATTACTACAGTTGTTATTGGGGATTTCAACATGCAGGTAGACTGGGAGAATCAGGATTGTATTGGACCTCAAGAAAGAGACTTTGTGGAGTGCCTCCGAGATGGATTCTTAGAACAGCTGGTGCTGGAGCCGACCAGGGAGAAGGCAATTCTGGATCTGGTATTGTGCAACGAACCAGAATTGATCAGGGACCTCGAAGCGAAGGAGCCATTGGGAAGTAGTGACCATAATCCAATAAGTTTCAATCTGCAATTTGAGAGTGAGAGGGTATAATCGGAAGTGACAATATTTCTGTTGAATAAAGGGAATAGTGGAGCTATGAGGGAGGAGCTGACCAAAGTTCAATGGTGCAATACCTTAGCAGGGATGACAGTGGAAGAACAATGGCAGATACTTCAGTGTATAATGCAGAAGATGCAGGATCAGTTCATTCCAAAAAGGAAGAAAGATCCTAGGAGGAGTCATGGGTGGCCGTGGCTGACGAGGGAAGTTAAGAAACATATAAAGTTAAAAGAGGAAAAGTATAACACAACAAAGATAAGTGGGAAAACGGAGGACTGGGAAGCTTTTAAAGAACATTACATTACAGAGGATTACTAAGAAGGAAATATGCAGAGGAAAAAAATGAGGTACGAAGTTAACTGGCCAAAAATATAAAGGAGGATAGTAAAAGCTTTTTTAGGTATGTGAAAGGCAAAAAACAAAATGGTTAAGACTAAAATTGGGCCATTGAAGACAGAAACAGGGGAATATATTACGGGGAACAAAGAAATGGCAGAAGAATTGATTGGTACTTCGGATCTGTGTTCACTGGGCAAGACACAAACAATCTCCCTGAGGTAACAGTGGCAGATGGACCTGAACTTAAGGGAATTTATATTTGCCAGGAATTGGTGTTGGAGACACTGTTAGGTCTGAAGGTTGATAAGTCCCCGGGGCCTGATGGTCTACATCCCAGGGTACTGAAGGAGGTGGCTCGAGAAATCGTGAATGCGTTGGTAATTGTTTTCCAGAGTTCGATAGATTCGGGATCAGTTCCTGAGGATTGAAGGGTGGCTAATGTTGTAACACTTTTTAAGAAAGGTTGGAGAGAGAAAGCAGGAAATTAAGATGTAAGATTATTAAAGGAATGACACTCTGGAGGAAGGACACAGCTTAAAAATATGGGGTAGACCATTTAGGACAGAGATGAGGAGAAACTTCTTCACCCAGAGAGTCGTGGCTGCGTGAAATGCTCTATAAAATAGGAAGAGCAGTAGTACGTTTGGTCCATCGAGTTTGCAACCCATTCAATGAAATGATGGTTGGCCCTTCATTTCCACACCGTACTCCTGCTCTCCCACCATCCCTCTTCTGTCTCTAAATCCTTATTTATAATCAGTGTCTTGGTTTCCAGGTGCGAGAGAATTCCCCAGGTTCCCCAGTCAGTGAGTGCAGACATTTATTCTCATCTCAACGCAGAGTGACCTGCCTGTACCTAACACTGTGGCTCCTTGTTCCAGACGTCCCAGCCAGGGGAATTATCATCCCTGCTTCCAGTCTGTCTCACCCTGTCAGACCTTTGTACATTTCACCGATTTCTCCACTCATTTTCCTAAACCCCATGGAATACTGGCTCAGTCACCACAAACTCTGCTCCCACAACAAGCTCGCCATCCCAGATATCAGTCTGGTCATCTTTCACTGCTCTCTTTCAATGTTAGGTTTGTCCTTTATTAGGTATGGAGATGTGAACTGTCCACAATACCGCACAATGTTTGAGATGAAGTCTCACCAAGGCCCTGTACAGCTACAGTAAGACACCCTTTCTTCTGGACTCACATCCCCCTGAAATGAAGGTCAGCACACCATTTATCTTCTTAACTGCTTTCTTTCCTGCAATATTGCTTTCAGTGACTGGTGTACGAGGAGATCCAGATCTTTTTCAATGTTATAGCTCCCCACTTGCTGGTTGTATATACACTGGGCAGCGTGCCAATTCCATGCCCAGTATTGACTTCTGGTTGCAGGACTCACTGCGCTGCAGGGACCTCAGAGGTTTATGCAGAAGGAAACAACAAAAAGGAGCATACGTCCCTTTGTAGATCAACATGTTTCAACCAATCCTTTTCAAATGGCAGGCTGCCAATTTATCGTTTCCACCAAAGGGCACACCATCACCTCTATCCACATTGTTCTCCCTCTGTCACGTATTTACCCATTCACTCCACTTGTCTTAATCTTCTCGGTGCTTTTTTACAACCTCCTCACCCACTCACAATCCCACATCCGTTAGTGCTGTCAGCAGGATGGGATATATTGTACCTGATTACAGCAACCATATGTTTAAAGGGCATTGTGAACAGCTGGGCCCCAAGCACCGATCCCTGTGATACCTCAGCAACCGTCCTCTGTTAATTTCTATTTATTTATTTCGTGAATCTGGGTGTCACTGGCTGGGCCAGCATTTATTGCCTGTCCCTAGTTGCCCTTGAGAAGGTGGTGGTGAGCTGCCTTGTTGAACGCTGCAGTCCACCTGCTGCTGTTGACCTCCAATGCCATTAGGGAGGGAATCCCAGGATTCTGACGGAGCGACTATGAAGGAGCGATGATATATTTCCAAGTCAGGATGGTGAATGGCTTGGAGGGGAACCTAAAGATGATTGTATTTCCATACGTCTGCAGCCCTTGTCCTTCTAGATAGACGTGGTCGTGTGTTGGGAAAATGGTCTCTGAGGATCTTTGGTGAATCATTTCATTGCAGCATGTAGATAGTAAAACACTGCTGCTGCTGCTGAGCGTTGATGGTGGAGCATTGTGAATGAAGGGACAATCAAACTGACTGCTTTGTCCTGGATGGTATAAAGCTTCTTGAGTGTTGTTGGGGCTGCACTCATACAGGCAAATTGGGAGACTTCTATCACACTTCTGACTTATGCATTGTAGATGATGGACAGACGTTTGGAAGTCAAGATGTGAGTTACTCGCCACAGTATTTCTAGCTTCGGACCTGCTCTTGTAGTTACTGTGTTTATGTGGCGAGACCAGTGAGTTTCTGAGCAATGATTACCCACTAGGACTTTGATACTGGAGGATTCAGTGATAGTAACACCATTGAATACCAAGGGGCAGGTTAGATTGTATTTTATTGGTGATGGTCACGGTCTGGCATTTGTGTGGGCTGAATATTACTTGCCATTTGACAGCCTGGATACTGTCCAGATCTTGTCGCATTTGAACATGGACTGCTTCAGTATCTGAGGAGCCACAAATGTTTCAGAACATTGTACAATCATTGGCGAACATCCCCACTTCTGACCTTAAAATGGAGGGAAGGTCATTGATGAAGCAGCCCTGAAGAGGTTTTCGGACACTGCTCAAGGGACTCCTACAGACTTGGAGCTGAGTTGACTGATCTTCATCAACCATGACCATCGTCCTACGTGTCAGATACGATTCTAACCAGCGGGGAGTTTGCTTCTGATACCCACTGATTCCAGTTTTGTTAAGGCCCCTTGATACTACACTTGGTCGAATGCAGCCTTGACTTAAAGGGCTGTCACTATCACCCCACCTCTGTAATTCAGCTCTTTTGTCCATGTTTGAACAACGGTACTGAGGTCAGGAGCTGAATGGTCCTGCTGGAGCCCAAACTGGGCGTCATTGAGCAGGTTATTGCTGAGCAGGTTGCTGCTTAAAAGCACTAAGACCTTCCACCACCTTACTGATGATCGAGAGTAGACCGATGAAGTGGTAATTGGCCGGATTGGATTTGTTTTGCTTTATATACACAGGAGATACTTTGGTAATTTTCTACATAATCGGGGAAAGCCATTGTTGTAACTGTATTGAAACAGTTTGGCTAGGGGAGTGGCAAGTTCTGGAGCACAAGTTTTCAGTACTATTGTCAGATTATGGACCCTGTGGAGTATCCAGTATCTCCAATTGTTTCTGGATATCGCGTGGACTGAATCGAATTAGTTGATGACTGGTAACTGAATTGCTGAGGACCACTGGCGGAGGCCGAGATAGATCATCCACTCAGCACTTCTGACTGAAGATTGTTGCAAATGCATCAGCCTTATCTTATACACGGAAGTGCTGTGCTCTTCCATCATGGAGGAAGGGGTTATTTGTGGAATCTCTTCCTCCAGCGAATTGTTTAATTGTCCCCAATGTTTCTCGACTAGATGTGGAAGGACTGCAGAGCTTAGATCTGAACCATTGCTTGTGGGATCACTTAGCTCTGTCTATCACTTCCTGCTTATGCTGTTTGGCGCACAAGTCGTCCTTTTTGGTGGCTTCACCAGGCTGACACCTCATTGTCAGGTATGCCTAGTGCTGCTCCTGCCATCCTGCGCACTCCATTGAACCAATGTTGATCCTCTGGATTGATGGTAATTGTTGCGAGGGGGATACGCCAGGTCATGAGGTTATGCGGGAGTACAATTCCACCGCTATTGATGACCCACAACACCTTATGGACATCCAGATTTGAGCTGCTAAATCAGATCGAAGTCTGCCCTATTAGGCACCGTGATAGTACCACCCAAAATGGTGGAGGTTATTCTCAATGTGCAGGTGTGACTTTATCTCCACAATGACTATGCGGTGGTCACTCTTACCGATACTGTCATGGACAGACACTTCTGTAACTGGCAGATTAGTAAGGCTGTGGTGAAGTATGTATTTTCCTCTTATTGGTTCCTTCACCACCTGCCGCCAGGACCCGGCCAGCTCGATCAGTAATGCTGTAGCTGAGATACTGTTGGTGGTGAACATTGAAATCCCCCACCCAGAGTACATCTTGTGCACGTGCTCCCCTCAGTGCTTCCTCCAAGTGTTGGTCAGCATGGAGGAGTACTGATTCATCAGTTGAGAGAGGCTGGTACATGGTAATCAGCAGGAGGTTTCCTTTCCCATGTGCAAACTAATGCCATTTGACTTCATGGGATACGGAGTCACTGTTGAGGACTCCAAGAGCAATTCCCTTCCAACTCTATTCCACTGTACCACCACTTCTGCTGTTTCCGTCCTGCTGATGAGACAGGAGATAACTGGCGAAGGTAATGGGGAGTCTGGGACATAGTCATACTCACAGAATCATACCTTTCAGAAAATGTCAGGCTGTTACTTGACGAGTCTGTTTATTTCTATTCACTGTTTCCTGCCAGCTGTACCATTCTAGAAACATGTCCATATATTAGCCCCAAGCCACTCAGATTTGATTTTGCAAATTGGGCTTTGAGCTTTACCAACATTTTTCTAAAAATCAAAATGTTTTACATCCATTGTTTCTCTTTCATTTGTCTCCCAGATTGTTTCTCAAACATAATTACCATTTCATAAATCTATGTTAGTGTTAGTGTTAGGTTAGGGGTAAATGTACGGCTATGTGTGGGTTGCGCTTCGGCGGGTCGGTGTGGACTTGTTGGGCCGAAGGGCCTGTTTCCACACTGTAATGTAATCTAATGTTGTCTATGACCATTACATTCAGCTACAATAATTTCTGCTAAACCATTTACTTACGATTTCTATGTTCCATGTACTCTATCATTTTCCTACACCAGACTTGGTTTTCCTTGTATTGTTAGAAAGTTTTGTGAAGACAGAACTGAAGTAGTGGCTTCATAGTTCTGCCATTTCCCTGTTCCCCATTCTCCATTCTCTCGTTTCAAACTGTAAGAAAATTGCATTTGTTTTCTCATATTTCTCACATTGACATAATTAACAAGCTAATACAGTTCACTCTTATAACCCTTCTGAATATAACTCTTCAGAAATCCATCAATTCCTGCCTTAAACTGCTCAATAATTGACCTTCCACACCATACACTCACAGGGGCATAGACTCGGTGCCAACAGAAATACAGCACGATCTATACTAGTCCCACTTTCCTACACCAGGCCCATAGCCTGGAATGTTATGACACTTCCAATTCTCGTCCAAGTACTTTTTACCGATTGCGAGGTGATCATTCCCCTCTCAGGAAGTCATCCCAGAACCCCACACCTCGAGGTGAAAAAATGTTTAAATCATCTCTGAACCTCAAAACCTTCACTTTAAAAGCGTGCTCCTTTGTTCTCGACCCTCTTACTAAAAGGAACAGCGGCTGTCTATCCACCCTGTCCGTGTCGCTTATAATCTTATCCGTCTGAATCACTGACCCCTCAGCTTTCTCTGCTCCAAACTAAACAACCCAAGCTTATCCAGCCTCTCTCCATAGCTGATATGCTCCATCCCAGGGAACATCCTGGTGAATCTCCTCTGCACCCTCTCCAGTACAATCACATCCTTCCTGGAATGTGGCTCCCAGAGCTACATACAGTGCTCCATTTTGGACGAACCAAAGCCCTGTATTGCTCTTATAATCTACGCCCTGATTAGGAAACGCTACACCCAAGGTCCAATTCTTAACTCGTCCATTAACCTGTCCAGGAGAAAGTGAGGAATGCAGATGCGAGAGATCAGAGATTCAAAAATGTGTTGCTGGAAAAGCGCAGCAGGTCAGGCAGCATCAAAGGAGCAGCAGAATCAACGTTTCCGGCATAAGCCTTCTTCAGGAATCTGCCCGAAACGTTGATTCTCCTGCTCCTTTGATGCTGCTTGACCTGCTGCGCTTTTCCAGCAACACATTTTTAAGCATTAACCTGTCCAGTCACATTCAGGGATGTGTGGAGAAGCACATTCTGAGCTTCCCAGTGTGCTGCCATTCATTGAGTCCTCCACTGCCTGGTTCCATCTCCCAAAGTGCATCACCTCATATTTATCAGGGTTACATTCCATCTGCCATTGATCTGCCCATCTGATCATTCCATCTGCATCTTCCTGTAAACTTAAGGCCTTCCCCCTCACTGCTAACCACTCAGCCAATCTTTATGTCAAACATACACTTACTTATCACACCTCCCCACACTCCACCTAGCCCCCTCCACATTCAAATCTATATTTTGTTATGAATAACACAAACAATAAGGGACACAGCACTGATCTCTGTGGTACACCAGGGGACACTGGTCTCCAGTCACACAAACAGCCTTCTCCCACCACCCTCTGTCTCCTGCTACTAAGATAATTTTCGTTGTAACTTGCCAAGTTATCCTTCATATTGTGAGATTTGACTTTATTTTTCAGTTTCCCAGCTGGAAATTTTTCAAAGGCCTTCCTACAAAACTAAAGAATCGACCTCCTCAAACTAATTCAATCAAATCCATTGCATGTGACTTCCTCCTGATAATGGGATGATGATTATCCCTGATCAAACCTTGCAACTCTGATTGGAGTTCAATTTTCTCCTTCCCTATTTTCTCCAGTAGTTTCCTTATAAGTGATCTAATACTCACTCGTCTAAACTTCCCTGGTCTATCTCTCCCACCCTTCCTGCGAAGTGTAATCGTATTAGCAGTTCTCCAGTTCTCCGGCACCTCCCCTATGGTCAGATTCTAATTAAAATATTCAGTCAGGGTCTTTCCTCATTTGACCCCAACAGCCGCCTGAATTACAAATCATTCAGACATGGAGATTGGTCCATATTTATACAGAACAAACCTCAAATCCCTGCTCGTGTTTTACATCAATCTGTTCAAGAGCTTCCCAGTCCATCTTCTGGAATTCTGTACCTGCCTCCTCCTTCTCCCAAGTAAAATAGATGTGAAGGTCTCATGTAACAATCCATCAATGTTCTCCAGCTTGGCACACAGATTGCCCCTTTGGTTTCTAATGGACACTAACCGTTTGCTGATTATTCTGTCCTACTTGTCCGTGTATAATATCGTGGGATTCTTCCTGATCTCGCCTACTTGTACTTCTGCATGTCCCTCTGTTATTCAGTCCTTCCGATGTTTCTAAGATTCACTACAATCAGTTCTCATGTTTTGAAACTCGAGATCACAGGCTGAGGTTCCCCATCAGACAATCTTGCTATTTTACGGATTAATCTGGATAATACCTTTTGCAGTTCCTCTGTAGTCAATATGTTCTTTATGAGATTGGAATTCCGAACGATACACAATACTCTAAGTTTGGTCTCACCAACGCTCAATGCAACTGGTGCACGACATCCTCTATCTTCCAATTACATTCACATGAATGTAAACCTAATTTTTACTTTCCCAGTGGCATATGTTCTTCCCAATACATCTCGGTTTAACTTTTCTTATGAACTTAAAGGGTGAGTTCTTTAGAAAAAGCTCATGAATATCCAACTATACGTTATCCAATGGTTCATCATTGCCTATGTCCACAAGAATCATCTTCAAACCATTCCAAACAATGTTTTCCACTTCTGGTTTTCCATTCATCGGTACATTCTCACACTCCCCAGTTATGTTATTACCTTCTAAATATCTAGTAGCATGTTCTTTGTTATCGAGTCCAACAGATACATGACTGTGGATGACAAGATAACTGGTCTGTAGTTCACCACTCTCCATCTTCACCCTTTCTTGAACTGTTGGATAATATTTATAACCTTTGCCTTATCCAGATTGGCTAAATGACTTTCGGGAATGTGTCGGAAAATAAAGGGAAAATCCTCGATGCAATCAACATGTCTATTGCTGCTTCCTCTGAAATTCTTGTATGAAGTACACCTCGTCTGTCAGATTAATAAATACTCAATCCAGCTTTCTTTTCAAAGATGACCTCAACACTGATAAGAATGATCTTAGACTTTACTTACACAAGTCCCATGGTCACTTGGTATTTCTGGAAGAATTTCTGGACATTCTTCCATGAAGATAGACACAAAGAAACTGTTTCTTTTCCCTGAGATTTCTCTGTTCTCTGCAATAAATTATCCTGAACGCGCACCAACTGTTCCACATTTGGCCTTGATTTTATTTTTTTTTCATACATTGATTGACGCTTTTTCGCAGTCTTTATGTTTTTCTTTCGTTTGCACGCTTTTTCTCTTTTTGATTTTTTTCTCAGTTTCTTGATCATCCTTTGCTGGGTCCTACATATCTCTGAATCCACTGGCTTACTGCAACACTTGGCATTTTTCTAAGCTGCCTCCTTTCATCTAATAGGGAGATGAAGGTGGGGTTGAAAGTGATAGTCGGAGAGGAGGGTGGACCAGATTGATAGGAAGGAAGGTAGACACATAGGATCATTCAAAAGGGCTGTGCTGACTTTGAAGGTTGGAGTGGGATAAGGTGGGATTAGGGGAAATGGTGGAATCCACTATCACCTCCTGTGGTTGGAGGGTCCCAAGTCAGAGAGGAGGCTTTCTTCCTCCAGGCTTCTGGTGGCTCGGGTTTGGAGCAGGTCCAGGACCGTCATGTCCTTCGTAGAGTGGGAAGGGGAGTTAAAGTGCTCAGCCACAAGGCGATGGAATTGTTCAATGTGGCTGTCCCAGAGATGTTCTCTGAAATAATATACAAGTTGACCTCCTGCCTCGCCAATGTAGAGAAGACCACACTGGGTTTAATGGATGCAGTAGATGAGGCGTTCTGTCTCCCTTCGTCACCTATCACTTTCAACCCCACCTTCATCTACCTATCACAATCCCAGCTACCTCCCCCCTGCCGCACCCCCTTCTCATTTATCTCTCAGCCCCCTTGGCCCATAAGCTTCATTCCTGTTGAAGGGCTTATGCCCGAAAGATCGATTTATCTGCTCTTAGTGTGCTGCCTGACTGCGCTTTTCCAGCACCACACTCTTCGACTCTGATCTCCAGCATTTGTAGTCCCCACTTTCTCCTCACGCCCTCATGGTTTGCATGACTAAGATTTATAACGGTTACTTCAAATAAAACAAAAACTGCCGTGTACTCAAACAGCATAAAAGAAAACCAATACATTGTGGTCACTGTTCCCAAAAGGTCCTTTACAGCAAAATTTTCAATTAGCTCTTCTGATCACTCAACACCAATTCCTAAATAACCTGATCTTGAGCTCAGTGCTCGACATAATGTTAATGCAAACCATCTCACACGTGGTCATGAAATCCATTTTTCCCAGCATTAGCATTTAATTGGGTTAACACAGTTTAGATATAATTTAAGCAGTACATTATTACTGCAGTACCCACCAATGTGTATATCTCATTTCCTGTTTAATAACACGCCCAGCATTTGTATTGCAGCTTTCACTTTGATATATAACTCCCATCAATGTTTGCTCCTCCTTGCTGTTTTTGCGCTCCACCTTACTAGATTCTGTGGAATCTGAGCGACGTGGGCTCTGGGGAGATTAACGGGCAGACATCTCTCACATCATTTATGATCTTCTCAAACTTTAATTTCTCCAGATCTCCCGTTATACCGATGGAGTAGAGAAGGACAATAATCTTCCAACAATGCTCTGTATTCCCCCAGAGAGCTGAGACTGCTCTAACCTAGGACGGAACTTTACAGCAGGCCGGTAAAGTGTTGATGCTGCTGTACAGAGAGATCACATCTGGAGTAGTATGTACAGATTTAGCCTCTTCTATGAAGAAAGGATGTTGTTATATTAGAAGCAGCTCAGTGATGGTTCCCTCAACTGATTCCTGCAATGAAGGTGCTAGCTTATAACGAAAGGATGATCAGGTTGACCCAGTAGCCATTGGAGTTTACAAAAATTAAAGATGAACTTATTTGAACATAGATGACAGAAGGAGTTAACAAGTGAAGTGAATTACACAGATAGTGAGGAATCCATTCCGTTCTCCAGTGTGTTACACAGGAACATCAGGAGGATATTCAGGCCTTCGACCCTGTTCCACCAAAACAGGACGAGGCTATTCAGCCCCTGGAGCTTGATATACATTTACAGAAGGAGGCCAATCAGCCACTCGAACTATAACACTGACCCAGAGTAGGCCATGCTGCATCAGTATCCTGTTAAACAGCAACAGGATCAGTCCATTCAGCCTCCTTAAATATGTAACATAGGAACTGGAAGAGGTCACATAGTGACTAGAGATTGTTACACTGGGATAACAGGAGGCCATTCAGACCCACCGAGCCTATTGCAAGGGAATTGGATAAGGATAAAAACTATCTGAGACTTCTTTCTTGAGAAAGGAAGAGGTAATTTAGACACGTGTCTGCTGTATGGGAGAAGAGAAGACCAATCAATCCCTCGGTCCCATCTCCGGGATACATGAGGAGACGTTCAGTATATCCACCTGTTATGGAGAAGTATGAGAAGACCCATCAGTCCCTCACAATGTTACACAGCAACAGGAAGTGTCCATAATCTCCCAATCCTCTAAAGCGTCAACAGGAAGATGTCATTCTGGCCTTGGAAATGGCAACATGGGAACACCAGAAAGACGTCAGCCCATCGAGTTTGTACACCAGTGGGATGATGAGTCCATTCAGCCACACATGGCTCTTACTCAGCAATTGGAGCAGATCTCGTAAAGACGTGTGCCCATTAAACAGGAATTCAAAGAAAACGTGAAGGCTTTCGAAAGGGAAGAACTTATAATAATGTTATACATCAGGGACTAAATTGTAACAATAAACTATTGTAATTTAAGGCAAATGTTTAGAGTCCATTGTCCAGGATATTTGCAAACTCAAACCACAATTCGTCAGAGTCAACATGGTTTTACGAAGGCTAAATCGTATTTGAATTGTTTGCTTGAGTTATTTGAAGATGTCACAAACAAGGTGGATATAGGGAATCCTGGAGATGGAACATATCTGGTCTTGCTGTAGGCATCGGATGTGTCGCTTCTCCAAAGAGTAAGTGGTAAGATCAGACAACATGGGTTGAGGAGTAATTTATTAGCTTGGATGGAGGATTGGTTATCCAACAAAATATAGTCAGGTGGATTAAATGTGTCATTTTTTTTTGGCAAATGCAGTTTGTGCCATTGATTCAGTACTCATGCCTCAAGCATTTGCAATCGATGGTATTACTGTACTCGGTTGATGGGAGAGAAAATATAATGCCACATTTTCAGATGACACTAACATCGGTGGGAAATTATTTCGGAATGATGATGCAAGAGATTTTAAAACATATGGATAGGTTGGGTGAATGGGCCAACGTTTGGCAAGGAAAATTAAAGTGAATAAATATGGGGCTATTCAAGTTGGCCAGTATAATAGAAAGACAAATTATTATCTAAATGGAGAGAAAGTTCAAAGTATTTAGGTGCAGGGGGATCTGGGTGTCTGCTTGCATATCACAGAAAACCTGCCTGCAGGTACTGCAAGTAATGAGAAATGCAAGCACAATTTCAGTGTTTATTTATAAAAGGATAGAGTAGAAAGGTAGAGAGTGTTGGTGTAGCTATGCAAGGCATTAATGAGGCTCCAACTGGAGTACAGTTTGGGTGTCCTGCAGAATGAGGTATTTCCATTGGAGGCAATTAGAAGAAGTTCATCAGATTGATTCCATATTTGAAGTGTTTGTCTTATGAAGATTAATTGAGCAGTTTAGGCCTATAGTCTGGAGTTTATAAGAATGAAAGGAGATCTCGTTGATGTCTGTGAAATGCTAAAAGTAATTGAATGTGTAGATGTGGAGTGGATACTTTTTTCATGTGGCCCAATCTACAACAAGAGATTAGAGTTTTAGGATGGAGAGGTGGCAGGAAAGTGAAACAGAGGCCGCATTGCCATCAGCCTCATCGAGGGGTTGGGTACCTCACAGATGGTCCTTGTTCTTATTCAACTCTTCGACTGTGTTGCCCAGGAATGGGGGAGGACTGGGTATCATACAGGAAGCAGGCACTCAGGATAAATCAGTAAGAGAGAACGTAACCAGTAGGGTCACAGAGTGACCAGCGCTGGGTTCTCAACTATTTACAGTCTATATTACTGATCAGGAGGATGGAGCAGATATACAGATGCTGAGTTTAGTGATGTCCATGAGACCATAAGACCATAAGACATAGGAGTGGAAGTAAGACCATTCGGCCCATCGAGTCCTCTCTGCCAGTTAATCATGGCTGATGGGCATTTCAACTCCACTTACCCGCATTCTCCCCGTAGCCCTTAATTCCTTGTGACATCAAGAATTTGTCAATCTCTGCCTTGAAGACATTTAGCGTCCTGGCCTCCACTCCACTCCGCGGCAATGAATTCCACAGGCCCACCACTCTCTGGCTGAAGAAATGTCTCTGCATTTCTGATCTGAATTGATCCGCTCTAATTCTATGGCTGTGCCCATGGGTCCTCGTCTCCTCGTCTAACGGAAACAACTTCCTAGCGTCCACCATTTCAAAGCCATGTATTATCTTCTAAGTTTCAATTAGATCTCCCCTTAACCTTCTAAACTCTAATGAATACAATCCCAGGATCCTCAGCCGTTCCTTGTATGTTAGACCTACCATTCCAGGGATCATCCATGTGAATCTCTGCTGGACACGCTCCAGTGCCAGTATGTCCTTCCTGAGGTGTGGGGACCAAAACTGGACACAGTACTCTAAATGGGGACTAACCAGAGCTTTATAAAGTCTCAGTAGCACAACGGTGCTTTTATATTCCAACCCTCTTGAGATAAATGATAACATTGCATTCGCTTTCTTAATCACAGACTCAACCTGCATGTTTACCTTTAGAGAATCCTCGACTTGCCCTCCCAGATCCCTCTGTACTTTGGCTTTATGAATTTTCTCACCGTTTAGAAAGTAGTCCATGCTAGTATTCTTTTTTCCAAGGTACGAGACCTCGCATTTGCTCACATTGAATTCCATCAGCCATTTCCTGGACCACTCTCCCAAACTGTCTAGATCCTTCTACGGCCTCCCCACTTCCTCAGTACTGCCTGCCTGTCCACTTACCCGCATTCTCCCCGTAGCCCTTAATTCCTTGTGACATCAAGAATTTGTCAATCTCTGCCTTGAATCATCGGCAAACTTCGCTAGAATGCCCCCAGTCCCTTCATCCAGATCATTAATATATAATGCGAACAGCTGCGGCCCCAACACTGAACCCTGTGGGACACCACTTGTCACCGGCTGCCATTCTGAAAAAGAACCTTTTATCCCAACTCTCTGCCTTCTGTCAGACAGCCAATCCTCAATCCATACCAGTAGCTCACCTCGAATACCATGGGCCCTCACCTTACACAGCAGCCTCCCGTGTGGCACCTTATCAAAGGCCTTTTGGAAGTCTAGATTGACCACATCCACTGGGTTTCCCTGGTCTAACCTACTTGTCACCTCTTCAAATAATTGTTATGTCGCTGTGATAAGCAAGAGATTAAATTATTAAGAGAGGGTGGAGAGTCTGCAAATAGATTCAGAGAGGTAAAGACAATAGATAATAGTTTGGGCAGGTGGCATTTAAGATGATATAACCTGTCTTTCCATTTACAGGAATAATGGAAGGCAGTATGTTACTGAAATTGAGAGGGATTACAGGACTTAATGATACTGTGTACGGGGTGGGGGGGGGGGGGGGGGGTGCACTCAGACACGTTCAGACATGGGAGGTTTTGATCCATCCCTGATCGTCAGCTCCCAGACACTCCAAGTGACCCTATTGCTCTCCGAACACATGGAATACTTTGATGTGGTTGATTGGTGGTGGGGATGGTGTTTTGAAACGTGCATCAAGGGGACCGCCTTTATCCAAGATATATTCATTTCTTTCTACGTGAAGACCCGATGACGATAGGAATGGCTGACTGCTTCTGAATGAAGAGGCCGTGACTGCTGCCAGGACAGTGGGTATTCACCAACATGATGTACTGTGCCTGGGCACACTGTAACATTAACAGAGAGAGAGAGCTCCTTCAGTTCCTCTACCTCTCCCCATTAACATGGATACCCTGCAGATGCCATGTACACCATTGGGAATCCCACTATACTAGATACACCCGTCAGCTCCCTGCTGTGGGAGAAACAATCTTTCTCCCTCGTCAACCATATATATCCTCCATCACCGAATGGTGACATTGATGTTGAGACACTGGGAAATGATGGATATGTCACCTAGTCCTGCCTGGAAAGTTTTGGATCATAGAAGCTGAATGAAACAGTGACCCTCACAGCCACTGGCAGCACCACCCTCCCCCGGGTGTGAAGCTGCAGGTCGTGTTGAAGGAGGTGACACCGCTCTGTGACCAGCTCCTTGTTCAGTCAGGGCCCCTCACACTCTGCTCCTGGGTAAAGTGAAGCTTGGGAAGCTGTTTCTGGATAACCCGATGTGGATACAGCAGATCCCTTACCCCACACACACTCACTCTGTGGTTTCAGAGCTTCCCCTCTCTGCAGCCTCTGCTCCATTTGTTGTTCATGTTGCAGACCCAGATGCTGTAACTACAGTCCCCATGCTCCATCCAGTGTTGGGTCACCAAATCCTCAGGTCTCCCTGAATGTCTGAGGCAGCTCACAGCACAACCTCCAGCAAACCATCCCCAGCCCCTCCACGAAATTTTCAATTACAGGAGCCAGTCAGAAACCCCTCGGTACAAATGTTGTGGACCAGACCAGATCCACTCAGAATGTTTTAAGAAGGCCGCTTAGACCCAAACCTTTCCTTATTTTGAATATAGATGTGAAATGTGCATTCCAGATATGTTGTGATTGGTCAAACCACTCGACATTAAGCAAAATATAATCTATTCAAATGCTTTAGTTAAAATACAATCAAAGAAAAGAACATTTTGGGATAGCTTATATGTTGGAACACTAACACAAACAATCAGATCTCACACATTCTTCTCAATCTCTCACAGCAACCAAACTTTGATTTCTGAACTTAATCATCATCATCAACCATTTCAGCTTCTAATCTTGCCATTGTTTCTCTCTGCTCTTCCACACGAGTTCTCACGACTGCAGTAAGTGAATTGTTGAACTTCTCCAAAATAAGAATCTCTTTAAGAGGGTCATAGGTTTGCTCTGTTTTTAATACCCTTACCCACTTTCAAAATTACTTTGTTTGATCCTTTCAAACTCAATGTGCGTTTAAGCAGCTACCCTTTTTTTAGATTCCTGAAACGCTGTCTGTCGGCTTCTGGCCCAAGCTCATATGCACTTCAGATGGCTTTCTGCACCACCTCATACTTCCCAGATACCTCCTCCGATAGGGATGCAAATACCTACCAGCTTTGTTTGGATCAACTAAATCCACATGGCTACTGGCCACTGCATTGGTTTAGCCACTTTCTCAAATGAAATTCAAAAGGCTTCCACATCCTTCTCATCAAATTTAGATAATGCCTGGATGTATTTAAACAGAACCCCAACAGGCCATTGGCTACTATAGGGTTGCTCAACCTCACTATCCTCGTCATCCCACCGACCGTCTCCCTTCATCTCCACCTTCTATGTCAACTTTCCTCTCTAATTGCTTACTGTTTAAGTTGAAACTCTCTGCTTTTCTTCTCTCCCTTTCTCTCTTTCTTCTTCATTTCTTTTTCTTTTATTTCTACTTTTCATCAGAATTCAAACTGTTTCAATTCCTTCTCATGTTCAAAGTCCCTCATTTGAAATTGAATTCTTACCATTTCCAAAGAGTCTGATGGCGTTTCCACCAAATGTAATTCCGGAACTATAGCTGTAATTATCTGTCATTTCCTCACAGACAGACGCAACCCCAACACCAGCTTGTCTGTCAATTCCTACAGCCTTGCCTTCATTACCTTTCATAAAACCCCCAACTTCACTTCTTCCACACCCAGAGAACTCTTAGTGACTGAAAGAATTTTTATACACAAAAACACTGCTTAAACCAACTGAATTCAACATCCGGAACCAAAGACACGAACAACTACCATATGCGACCTCTAAACCTAATAGCCTCCTGGTGCATAATCTCCAGTGTCTGCATGAGCTTATTCTGGATTCTCTGGTTTCCTCCCACAACCCAAAGATGTGCGTGCCAGGTGAATTGGTCATGCTAAATTGTTCGTAGTTTTCAGGGACGTGTAGGTTAGTTGCCTTAGGGTCAATGTGTAATAATAGAGTAGAGGAATGGGTCTAGGTAGGTTACTCCTCGGAGGGTCGGTGTGGACTTGTTGGGTCGAATAGCCTGTTTGCACACTGTAGGGATTGTAATTCTAAACCCAATTTGGTGTTACCTATTTAGAACCAGACAAGAGTCCCCAGTTTGCTATAGACTAACTGGACTGCCTCACCTAGTTTAAGAGGGTAGCTTGGATGCCAAACCGTTCTTATTTTAAAGGTAAATGGGAAGTGGGTGTTCCAGATGTGATTCGACTAGTCACACCACTCACCACTAAGCAAAACACATATTTAAACACTCTAATGAAAATCCATAAAAAATGAAGAGGAATTTAGAATAACTTAACTATTGGAAACCTTAACTGAATGATGGATACAGTACCTTCTACAAATGAACTGTTCCAATTTATTAACATCACAGAGCGGCACCGTGAGTGGCATGGTGGCACAGTGGTTAGCACTCTTGCCTCCCAGCGCCAGAGACCCACCTCAGGTGGCTGACTGTGTGGAGTTTGCACATTCTCCCCGTGTCCGCGTGGGTTCCTCTGGGTGCTCCGGTTTCCTCCCACAGTCCAAAAATGTGCAGGTTAGGTGAATTGGCTATGCTAAATTGCCCGTAGTGTTAGGTGAAGGGGTAAATGTAGGGGAATGGGTCTAGGTGGGTTGCTGTTCGGCGGGTCGGTGTGGACTTGTTGGGCCGAAGGGCCTGTTTCCACACTGTAAGTAATCCAATCCATTCAGACATGCATTCTTGCACACAGTTCTCCAATCCAGGAGGAAACAGTATCAAGTGAGGTTTCAGAGAGAATAGTATAGAGGGATAATTTACTAAAACTCCCAACCCTTCTGGGACCCCAAGCACTTGGTAACTTTTACATCTACAAGAAAAAATCTGGAAAACCTGTCTGTGCGAGCTGGGCCATTGTTACTACTATTTATTAAAAACACTAAAAGCCTCATAAGTTGTTTACTTCAGCCGTTTTCAGTGGGCAGTTTGGCCTTTAAGATCGCTTTCTACAAAAAAAAGGAGAAAATAACCTTTTTTAACAAAAAAGTGACAGTATTGTCATGCAATTTAGATGCCTGGTCCTTTACTCAAGGGACTTCCTCGTGTTACTGATCGCAAGATCACCTGAGAGGGGCAAACACAGGTACAGACCAAATTACAGGAATGTGTCTCATGACTTCTGAAAAACGCCTGTTCATGGATTATCACATCGGACATACTGGGAAGGGAACAACAGCTCGACAAATCCCATTTCATTATTTCTGAGCTACACAATTCCAGCACTCGATACACTAGGGAGCCAAAACTCAAGGCCAGGGAAAGATACAGAGGGACAGAGAGATTCACAGTAAAGACAGAAACAGACAGTTAATTAACTGAGAAGATGTTGTAGAAATATGTGGAAAAAGACAAGGCAGTGGGAGTAACTGGAGAAGTGAGACCTTCGAGAGTAAAATTACAAGAATGAGAACATTGAATGAAGACATTGTCAGATCAGCTGAAATGGTTTGTTACATCAAATTCTCAATCTGCTTCACCGAACACCACAAACAACATAAACTGGGACAAGATGACAGCCCATCATGGAGAGCTGTGCAGACCATGCTAGTGTGTTACTCAGTAAACTGCACTATCTGACCAGCATAAAGAGTATTGCAAACTTTACTACCATATGCTAACTATACTCGCATCAGATTACTGCCTACAATGGGAAGGTTTGCTCTCTCTGCGTATGTGTGTGTGTGTGTGTTCATCAGAGACTGAGAGAGAGTCCGTGTGTGTGCGCGATAGGCGTGGTTGAATGCGAAACTCATTGTTTGAGAAGGAACGCACATGGAGGAAACTATTTTAATTACGAACAACTGGCAGACTTTTTGTTAATCAACAGAGAGAACGAGAGAAGTTTCATGGATAGATACGGTAAAGTGTTTGATAATGTTTAAATAAAGTCATTGCCAGACAAAACAGCAATATACATCGGCATACACATGAATGACAGATGGATGGGAGTTTGGTGTGAGGTCGCATCAGGTTTGAAGCCGGGAGCGTCAGCAGCAGATTATTGGCTTCATTAAGTCTGTACTTCATAGCTCAAGGTTCAAACGGGTGATGGAATAAGCCAGTAAGATATATTCTGGAGTGGTGAGTATTTCATGTTAGAAATGTTCAGGGAATGGTGTCAAGATTCAGCTCATGGTGAAAGGGATGCCCACAGTTGGGACTTGAGTGCTTCAGCCGCGGATATTGGCCAGGGATGGGATGGAAACAGTGGAAGGAAGTGGAATTTGTAACCAGAACAGTAGACAGTGACCTCCATGCTCTTAATATTTAAATAACGAAGGCAATGATACAATGTATTATGGTTCTCCGCTGAAACTGAGTAGGTCAACATAGAAACCCGTGAATAACACTGCCAGAGCAGAGAGGGAAACAATAATTGAACACCTTCATTAATGTAGTTAGTAGTGGTCTGGAGAGTGAATATCTGGATTCAGAGTTACAACAGGAATAATAATAGTGACAAGAAGTGTAGACTATATAAAAGAATAATAATACAGTCATAATTGGTTTATAGAAAAGAAAATCTGGACAGTGACGCTTACCAGGAACACCAACGATAGCCAGGAAGGGATAATAAAAGTATTGAATAATGAGAAGAGCGTAATAGATCCGCAACGATAATGACAACCAATCAAATGCAGAAAGATACCAAACATAATCGGATATGCTCCTGTATATTGTTGGAACATTCCAGTATAATGTTCTCAGATTCTGATCCATTGTTGGAACATTCCAGTATAATGTTCTCAGATTCTGATCCATTGTTGGAACATTCCAGTCTCATGTTCTCAGATTCTGATCTCTCCTCCCCTTTTCTCTGGAACTGCTGATCCCTGTCAGTGCTGTCGGTGATATTCCCGCTCATGTTATGGGATAACACATTGAATGGCGCCCATTTATCATTAAAAGATGGAAACCCTCCACTGGGATAATTAGGATCCACGGAGATTGGCATTAATCGCAGTCACTGAACAAATAGGCTCAGTTAACCAGTTACATGCATCACTTTTCATACCACTGTAAAAGGGAACATTTACTGGGTTTGGATGGAATGGATGAGGGTTGCTGAGGGATGGACCATAAATCTTTCAATGTTTTTAGTCTTTTTTGCCTTGTATATGAGAGTATTAACAGAACACTGCACGGGTCTATATATGTTCCACTTTGTTTATGAAAGGAGGTAGTTATAAAATAACAGATCGGCTGCATAAAAATAAATCTGGATCCGTGGTGCTGGAAGAGCACAGCAGTTCAGGCAGCATCCAACGAGCAGCGAAATTGACGTTTCGGGCAAAAGCCCTACATCAGGCATTCCTGATCCAGAATCTGGTTTCCAGCATCTGCAGTCATTGTTTTTACCTACATAAAGAAAAAGTCGGGTGGACAAGTTTCTAGAAACCTTAACACAAAGTACGGTACTTAATGACCAGTGTGAGGCTACTCCTGGTTTTAATGCCCTGTTATCAAATCCTTTCATAACCTTGAGACAGAGCATTGAGACTGCTGCTCAGGAACAGGCCGAAGCAATACTGTCCCTATGGGCCTATTACAGAGGGATAAGAGAAGACCATTCAGCCCATATTAGCCTGTTGCTAATTGAAAGGTGGAAAGCTGGAATATTGGCACATGTTGCCAACAGAATCATTCAAAACAAAGAGATGTGTCGCTGCAGCTGTATGAGGTGTTACTGAGAGGGTCCCTGGAGTACATTTTGTTGTCTGTGTTTCTGTATCTGAGCAGGGATGGACCTCCGTCAGATACAGTTTAACCGCTGCTCGTAATCCACGGGTTGCTGTGTCATTTAATGTCTCGGGTCTGTTACACAGGGACAGGAGGAGGCCATGAAGCCTCTCGAATGTGTTATGGAAGAACAGGAGGAGGCCATTAAGCTTCTTGAGTCTATTACAGAGGGACAGGAGGAGCCTATTCAGCCTCTCAAGCCTGTTACAGAGGGACAGGAGGAGGCCATTCAGCCTCTCAAGCCTGTTACAGAGGGGCAGGAGGAGGCCATTCAGCCTCTCAAGCCTGTTACAGAGGGGCAGGAGGAGGCCATTCAGCCTCTCAAGCCTGTTACAGAGGGGCAGGAAGTGCCTATTTAACTTTCAAGTCTGTTACGCATAAATATTAGTTTTACGCTAGTTGTGGAATGGGAAAGACCTGATGTAAATTTCTAACTTTGAATAAGGCCAATTTTGAAAGTGTTAGGCGAGCCCTGTGAAAGGCTGGTTGGGATATCCTATTCACAGGTAAAGGGACTGTTGGAAAATGCAAGGCCGTCAAAACTTGGATTCAGAGAGTCCAGAGCCAACGTGTTCCTTTTTGTGAGATGGGCAAGGCTGGTGGGTGCAGGGAGTGCTGGATGGCTAGATATATTGATGCTCTGGTCAAGGTAAGGAAGGAGGCATATGTCACGTAAACAGAGCTGAGATCAAATAAATCCCGAGAGGTGTATAAGGGCAGAAAGTGCATAGTCAATGGGGAAATAGGGCCAGAAAAATGTGGACATGAGATGTCTTTAGAAATAGGGTTAACGAGGCATTGAAGAAATTCTACAAATCCTTTAATGGCAAGAGATTAACTGGGGAGAGAATAGGTCCCCTTATAGATCAGTAAGGCTATCTATGTGTGGAACCACAAGAGATGGGAGGGATACGAAGCAAGTATTTCTCCACTGTATTTAATGTGGAGGGGGTTACAAGAGCGAGAGAATGAAAACATATATCGTAATATCTTGAAAAGTATCTACATTACAAGGAGATGTAGGGCATTTTAAAACATACGAAGGTGAGCAAATTCCTGGGACTGATGAGTTTGTGGGAGGCTAGGAAAGAGATTGCTCAGCCTTTTGCTGATATGTTTGTTCATTGATTTCCACAAGTGAGGTGTTAAAAGACTGGAGGGCTGCTAACATAGTGTCATTATTTAAGAAAGTAAGGAAAAACCAGGTAACTATAGATTGGTGAGCCTGACGTCAGTGGTGACTAAATTGTTGGAGGGGATTTTGAGGAAAAGGATGTATATGCATTTGGAAAGACCAGGACTGAAGAGGGCTTTGTACATTGGAGTTCACGTCTCACTGACGGTGTGGAATGTTTTGAGGAAGCGATGAAGATGATTGATGAAGGCAGGACAGTGGATGTTGTCTTTATGGAATTCAGTTAGAAAACCAAAATGTTCTACATGGTAGACTGGTTAACAAGGTTCGACTGCCTGGAATCCAGGGCGAGCTCGCCTGTTAGATCCAAAATTTTCTTGAATATTGGAGACAGGGCGTGACAGTGGACATTTGTTCTTTAAACTTAGAGACCTGTGACCAGTGGCATGCCGCAAAGATCAATAGTGGGTCCACTGCCTTTTGTCACTTATACAAATCATTTGCATTTGAGTATATGAAGTATGGTCAGTAAGTTTGTAGATAATACCAAATTTGGTGGTGCAGTCGACAGTGAAGAATGATCTCTCAGACTATAATGGGACTTTGCTGAGGTGGACCGAGGAATGGCAGATGGAGTTTATTTTACTTAAATGTGAGGTGTTTCATTTTGGCAAGACAAATCAAGGCAAAACATGGAGGTAGGGTCCTGTCGAAAGCTGCCAATCAAGGAGAACTCCATAGAAATTATTGAATCCCTACAGTGAGGAAACAGCCTATTCGGCCCATCGAGGCCACACCGACCCACTAAAAAGTATCCCATTGGACAAACCCCTACCCTAACCCTCTGAGCCTGCATTTCCCATGGCTAATCCCCCTCGCCTACACATCCCTGGGTACTTTACGCAATTGAGCATGGCCAATCTGCCCTTATCTGTATACCTTTATACTGTCGGAAGAAAACATAACATCCGGAGGAAACTCATGCAGACACGGGGAGAATATGCAAACCCCACAAAGGCAGTCATTCAAGGATGGAATTAAACCCAGCTCGCGGCGCTCTGAAGCAGCAATGCTAGTCACTGAGCTACTGTGTCACCTTGTGGTGCAGGTTCTCCGTTCCTTGAAAGTGCCGTCACAGGTAAATAGCGCAGTGAAGAAGGCACTTGGTGACCTGCCCTTTACTGGTGAGTGCTTTGTGTCGAAACATTTTCACGACATGTTGCATCTGTACAGGACATTGGTTTGGCCACTTTTGTAATACTGCCTTTAATTCTGGTCTCCCTGCTGTCGGAAAGATGTTGTCAAACTTGAAAGGGTGCAGAAGAGACTTAAAATAATGTTGCAGGTGTTGGATGGTTAGAGTTACAGGGAGAGTTTGAATAGGCTGGGGGTATTTTCAAGTGTTGAGGCTGAGGGGTTACGTTAAAGAGTTTTATGAAATCATGAGGGGCATAGATAAGGAAAACACTCAACGTCTTTTACCCAGGATAGGCAAGTCCAAAATTAGAAGACAAAGGTTGAAGGTGAGAGGGGGAAAGATTTAAAAAGGAACATGAGGGACAACATTTTCACACAGATACTGCTGTGTGTATGGATTGAAAAGCCAAAGGAGGTGGTGGAGGCAGGTAGAGGTACACCATTTAAAAAGCATTTGGGTGGACAGATGCTTTGGAAGTGTTTAGAGGGAAATGGGACAATTGCTGGTAAGGGGGACGAGATTTATTTAGGATATTTGGTCGGTATGGGCGATCAGACCAAAAGATATTTTTCCGTGTTGTGCATCTCTGAAACTCTATTGCCTCTTGAGTGTATAACACAGTAACAAGAGGAGGCTATTCAGCTTCTGAATTCTGTCAGGCAACTTGTTTGTTCAATTGCTGAGAGTAAAATACAAAAATACATCATTCAGATTTTGATGGCGTTTTACAAAAACAGGAGAAAGGCTTTTAGCCAAGAGAAGCTGTAAGGAATGTGAAGACGCCATTCAGGCCCTCGACTCAATTCCACAGGAGCAGAAGGTGAGCACAGAGCTATAGGAACCTGTTAGTCAGTAGCAGAAGGAGGACATCTACTTTCGCAAACCTTGGATCAGGAGGCAGTCACTCAACTGCCCAAGATTGGGACACATAACAGGACGCAGTCATTCAACTGCTTGAGACTGTGACACAGGGACAGGATGCAGTCACTCAGAGCTCGAAACTGAAGCACAGGGAAATCTGGAGGTTAGTGCGGCCCCAGCATCCTGTTATGCAAGGACAGCAGGAGGTGACTCACTCCCCACCAGTATGGGACACTGGGAGAGAAGGGGAGTTTGCTTGGAACAAACAGAAATATATGAATAGGTTGCATTAGTGGTCCACACAATCCTGCCCCAACATTCACTAAGACCACGGGTGATCTGATTCTGATTCCCTCATTCCATTTTACGGAGACTGTCTTCTCTGCAGCCTCTGCTCCATTTGTTGGTCATGTTGCAGACCCAGATGCTGCAACAACACTCACCATGACTCATCCAGAAGGATGGATCTAACAGGATAAGTCAGGATTTGAGGGGTCCAATCACAAGAATGAAAACACAAAATAAAGGTATTGTCAGATGTTCCGTACTCTCACATTCGCAATCCAACTCGCATAACCAGCCCATCCATTACATATCCACGATGGAGCACTGTGTTGATCCGGCTAGTGTACAGCTGTATGCAACCCAGCTATGTGCAGAGTGAAACTCTGTGCAGCCTACACCAATACTTGATCTATAATCCTGGGCTAAATGTCCAGCGTGGGGAGCTGTGCAGTCCGCACTGGTTCATTCATATATAACCCCAGGCTGTTGCATTGTTCGGTAACACTGTATTAGATCACTGCCCAGTGCAGTGAAACACGTAACCAATGCAGGAAGTGACAGCATGTGCACTTCCCACCCATTTACAGCTCCATATCTGCACTGTACCTTGACAAGGGGTGCTGCGAATGTGAAAATCAATGTGAGGAAGAGATATAAATGGAAACAATTTACATACCAATAGTTCTGATTAAGGCGCATATCACTCTAGTATTTAAAGTTGAAATAACTGAGATAATATCCAATGAGGTTCTGTGAACGGTGCAAAGAAGTAAGAGGGGGATGGTGATGTTATAGTGGTTGCACTATAAGCCAGCAAATAATCAATGGGAATTAGAGGAACAAATATGCAGGTAGACTGGCGAGACTTGCAGGAGCAATAGGGTTGTCATAATAGGTGATTTTAATTTTCCTAACATAGACTGGGACTTCCAGATGGTTAAGAACTTAGATGGAACGTAATTTGTTAAGTGTGTTCAGGAAAGCTTCCACAAGCAAAATAGAGAGGTTCCTATTGGGGAAGGGACAAACTCGACCTATTGTTGGGAAATAAGGTCGGAGAGGTGTCGGAGGTAAAGTGGGCGAGCATTTTGGGAATAGTGACTAGAGCTGTATTAGTTTTAAAATAGTAATGGTAGGGACAAAATTGGTCCACAGAATCAAGTTCTAAATTGGGGAAAGGTGTATTTTGTTGGAGTTAGACAGGGGATTGCAGGGGATGATGGGAGTAGTGTGTTTCGAGGTAAAACGATCCCGGGCAAGTGGAAGGGCTTCAAAAGTAAGATAGCTCGAGTTCAAGGTCGATATGTTCCTATGAGGGTGAAGGGAAAGTGAGGCTGGAAGAGAGAACCCTGGATAACAAGAAATATTGAGGCTCTGACCAGAGAAAATGAGGCGTGGCTCAGGTACAGGCAGCTGGGACCAAGGGAATCCCTGGAGGTACACAGGGGATACAGGAGTTTACTGAAGAAGGAAATCAGCAAGGTGAAAAGGGGGTATGAGATAGCCTTGGCTGAGCAGATTAATATGAACCCAAATTCAGTATAAGAAAGAAAAAGAACAACTAGAAAGAGAATAGGACGCCTTACAATCCAAATTGGGCACGCATGTGTAAAACCTCAACAGATGGGTGAGGTCCTCAATTTCCCCTCTGTGTTTATCATGAAGAAAGACATGAAGCCCTGTGACCTTTGGGAGGTCAGTTGTGATATCTTGGTACAGTCCATATCACAGTAGAGGTGCTGATGGACATATTAGAATGCAGAAAGTCAGATAAATCTCTTGGTCCTGACCAGATATATCCAAGAGCAATGCAGGTAGCGAGAGAAGACAGTTCAGGGGCCAAGGACCCGGAAGACTGGGCAAGAACAAACGTGCCCTTATTCTTGAAGGGTTGCAAAGAAAAGCCTGGGAGAGATAGACCAGTAAGCTTCATATCTGTTTTCGGTAAACCACTTGAGAAGGTTCTGAGGCAAAAGATATGCATGCATTTGGAAAAACAGAGTTTGACTTGGAGCAGTCAGCATAGCTTTGTGCGTGGCAGATCATGCCTTAGAATTTTTGTTAGAGTTTTTGAGGAAGTGACCACAAAGGTTGACAAGGGCAGGATGGTGGACATAGTCTATATGGATTTAAGTAAGGCCTTTGATAAGGTTCTACTTGATAGGTCGCTCTGGAAGGTTAGATCGCATGGACTCCAATGTAAACCGGCAAATTGGCGACACAATTGGCTTGACGTTATGAAACAAATGGCTATGGTGGAGGTATGCTTGTCGGACTGGAGGCCTGTGACTAGTGGAGTGCCTCAGTAGTCGGTCCCGGGCCCATTGCTGTTCGTTATCTTTTCCCAATGATTTGGACCAGAGTGCACAACGCAAGGTTAGTAAGTTTGCAGATGACTCTAAATTAGGAGGCATCATTTACAATGAGCAACATTATCAGAAATTGCAGCATTAACTTGGTCAGCTGAGGAAGTAGGCTCAGAAATAGCAATTTGAGTTTAATACAGATAAGTGTGACGTCTTGCATTTTGGAAAGTCAAATCCAGGTATGAGTTTAATGATGAATGAGAGGGTCTTAAGGAGTGTAATGGAACAAAAGGACGTTGGAGATCAGGTGCACGGTTGTCTGAAATTTGAGTCACAGATACACAGGACAATGAAGAAGGTTGTTGGCACACTGGTCTTCATCAGCACATTGAGTTTCGACGTTGGGACGTTATGTTGAAGTTGTACAGGATGTTGGTAAGGCTGCAGTTGGAGTATTGAGTTCAGTTTTGTTCATCTTGCTCTAGAAAGGATATTATTGATCGAGAAAGAGTGTGGAACAAATTTACAAAGATGTTTCCTGGGCTAAAGGCTCTAAGTTATAGGCAGAGGTTGAACAGGTTAGAACTTATTTCTTTACAGCGTAGGAAACTAGAAGGTTCTAATAGAAGTGTAACTCTTACAAAATCATGAGGGGCGTGCATGGGGTGAATACTTCAATTTTTTTCCTAAGGTTGGGGAATCGAGGATGAGAGGACATCCATTAATGTTTGGAAAGGAAAAAAAGTATATAAAAAGGAACCTGAGGGGCAACGTTTTTACACAGAGCGTGGTATGCATACAGACTGAGCTGCCAGTGGAAGTGATTGAGGTGGGTACAATAACAACATTGAAAAGGCATTTCGACAAATATACAGATAGGGTAGGATTAGAGGGATACAGAACACGGGCAGGGAAATGGAGTGAGTGTGGATGGACATTTTGTTTGACATGAACCAGCTGGGTCATATGGCCAGTAATACTGGCAGTCTCGTGCAGTATGACTATAAATGAGTGTGTTATGGAGTGGATGCAGAGTGGGGGAGACTGAGAAAAAATGTCTTCATTTCAGAATGCTGAAATGAAGACATTTCGATAGTATCATGCAACACGGGTCAGTATTAAGAAGAATTATGAGTGAAAGGGATATTGCTGTGAGTTCAGGCGATGGAGACTTTTGGATGAGCATTTGTTCTGCAGCTTTGTAACTGGGAGTGAGGACAGCAGAGTCTTCACCTCACTGGGCTGAATCTAACAAAAATCTGTCTCAGTGACATTTTTTCTGAGTGTGACATTGGGGTTGTATGCACAAGGCTGAGCTAGATTCCTGATGCTATCTTACCAAACTCATCTCATTAACTACCCACCCCACTCCATGGTGTCCCTCTCATACAATGCCAGACCGATTCTCCCACCCATCATGACTGGAGGTACTCAAAATCGCCCGGATGCCCCTGGATATTCCATGACGCCTGACACTGGGGCCATCATTAAAAGGCCAAGGGGCACACAGTTGAGCTTTCTCAGTTGGAGATGTCCTGCACAGTTTACCCCGGGCATGGCAGATAAGGGGAAATTACATCACGGTTTGTCGACAGAGGCACGGAGGTCCTGGAGGATGGGCTAGTACAGAGGGGGACCATTCTCTTCCCAGAGGGATCACACCACCAGACACACCGAACATGGTCTGAGCTCACCACCCACCTCAGTGCAGTATCTGCAGTCTGAAGAAATGTCCAGCAAAACAGGACAAGCTTCAATAACCTTCCCCACACTGTTAGGATAAGGGTCACCATATTCTCTCTGCTCCCTCACACTCACTGTGTGTCTGTTATAGCAATGTTAGGTCTCATGGAATACAGGGAGAACTAGCCATTTGGATACAGAACTGGGTCAAAGGTAGAAGACAGAGGGTGGTGATGGATAGTTGTTTTTTAGACTGGAGGCCTCTGACCATTGGAGTGCCACAAGGATCGGTGCTGGATTCACTACTTTTTGTCATTGACATAAATGACTTGGATGCGAGCATAAGAGATACGGTTAGTACGTTTGCAGATGACACCAAAATGGGAGGTACAGTAAACAGCGAAGAGGTCACCTCAGATTACAACAGGATTGACAAGATGGGCCAATGGGCTGAGAAGTGGCAGATGGAGTTTAATTCAGATAAATGCAAGGTGCTGCATTTTGGGAAAGCAAATCATAGCAGGACTTATACACTTAATGGCAAGGTCCCAGGGAGTTTTGCTGAAGAAAGAGTTCTTGGAGTGCAGGTTCATAGGTCCTTGAATGTGCAGTCGCAAGTAGATACGATAGTGAAGAAGGCGTTTGGTATGCTTTCCTTTATTGGTCAGAGTATAGAGTACAGGGGTTAGGAGGTCATGTTGCAGCTGTACAGAATATTGGTTAGGCCACTGTTGGGATATTGCGTGCAATGCTGCTCTCCTTCCTATCGGAAAAATGTTGAGAAACTTGAAAGGGTTCAGAAAAGATTTATAAGGATTGGAGGATTTGACCTATAGAGAGAGGCTGAATCGGCTGGGGCTGTTTTCGCTGGAGCTTCGGATGCTGAAGAATGACATTATAGAGGTTTTCAAAAGTATAAGGGGTATGGATAGGGTATGTAGGGAAAGTCTTTTCCCTGGGGTCAGGGAGTCCAGACGTGGAGGGCATAATTTTAAGGTGAGGGGGGAAGATATAAAAGAAACCTACAGAGCAACTATTTCACACAGAGGGTGGTACATGTATGTAATGAGCTGCCAGGTGAACTGGGGGAGGCTAGTATAAGTGCAACATTTAAGAGACATTTGGATGAGTTTATTGAATAGGAAGGGTTTGGAGGGTTATGGACCGGGTGCTGGCAGGTGGGACTAGATTGTATTTGGATATGTGGTCAGCATGGACGGGTTGGCCCGAAGGATCTGTTTCCATGCTGTACATCTCTATGACTCTATGACTTATATTAATCTCTGTTTTTTGGTGCACCATACTAGTGAGAAATTTCAAAGGGATATTCTCCATGATGAGCTTACAAAGACCCAACACATCCTGGGAGTTTCAGACATCCAACACAACAGAATATTATTTCCTAGCATAGAAAGTAAGGATATATTTTTTTCCTATGTGCATCTGCGTAAGATACTCTGGGCAGGCCCAGGAAAAGAGAAACCGTGTCCATCTCCAATTCGGTCCCCAAGACCCACTCTACCACACCGAACACAGAGCTCCGATATATACGAAGCCTGCAGCAGGACCACATGCAATGAGTAAGAGTGCATGTAGTAATTCTGCATTTAGGACATGCTGAAGATAATCCCACATTGAATTTTGAGAGAAAATCTGGAGTCAGATAGACCCTATGAAGAATTTGCAACTGCATGGAATGGGACCTATTACAGATCAAAATCCTTCGAGCATTTTCACAAATATCCTCCCATGTCTCCAAAGAGATCTAAACCCCTCTACTCTCTCGCACAGACGTCATGAAGCTGCACAGTCTTGTCTGAGGGGACACTCTCCAACAAATGATAAGCGGTACTGACAAAGAGTGTATTCTTAGCAATAAACACCCGCAGCTCTGTATCGGATCTGTAAGAGTTTGTTAAAAGTGTATGTTTTTAAAATCAAATCTCTAATCTGGAAAAAAAGCAGAAGAAATCTCTACTAGTGTTGATCAAATGATATCATTGTTTCTCCCTCAAGTAACACGTGGTGGCTCAGTGGTTTTCACTGCTGACTCACCGCACCAGGGTCACGGGTTTGGTTCCAGTCTTGGGTGACTGGCTGTGTGGAGTTAGTATGTTCTCAACTGTGTCTGCATAGGTTTCCTCCCACAGTCATAAACATGTGCATGTTAGCTGAATTGGCCATTGCTAAATCGCTCATAGTGTTCCAGAATCTGTAAGTTCAGACATTAGTCAGGATAAATATAGAATGCTAGGAGAATGGGTCTGGGTGGGTTACTCTTCAAAGCGTCGAAGTTGACTTGTTGGGCCCAGACCTGTTTCCACACTGTAGGGATTCTACTAATTCTAAATCACCCAAGCAAGGTACCACCCTCGCTGCCCACAGTTTAACCTGGAATCCATAACCCCCGGATGACAACCTGGTATACCAATGAAAGGGGTAAGAAACATGGTTTTGGCTGTATTGCCCTCGATCTGATGCATAGTTCTTCAAGTTTTAACAGTATTGATAATCATTAGTTTTTGACAATACTCCATAAATGTTGTCATTTTATCTAAGAACAACAGACTAATAAGGGTTCACTTTTTCTGAGAGGGCTCAATTTCTAGCCGTATTGACGCCGAGTCCTCAGCGGCCCAGGCACTAACATAGGATGATAAAAAAACTTAATTGATTGCTTTTAATCTGGGAGATCTACCCCCCACAATCTGTGGGGCAATTGCAATTTTGTTAGCTTGATAAGGAATCGCTTATGGTGCCAAATAAAAGAGCTAAACCAGCCATTATGTTTCAGAAATATCTGTCTGGGAAACATCAAAGAAAGCATTCGCACGGGGTCTAGGAAATGAGGAAGGACATTCATTTTAATAACAGCTATCTGATCGAGCCAGGATATTTGAAATGCCTCCCATCTTTGAAGGTCTTGTTTAATTTTGTCAAACAAATGGACACAGTTCACCTTAAATAAATGATCAAATACAGATGTAATGAATATACTGAAATAGGGAAACCACCCCATTGACCATTTAAAAGGAAACCAGGATTTGCCCTCAGTATCAGGTATTTCCCTAAGATCTCCCATAGGCATGGCCTCCAACTTTGTAAAATTAATCTTATCACCCAGAAAGACAACAAGCGAATTAATGCATTGCATCACATGAACTACCGAAATTGCGGGATTTGACAAAAAACATAAGACCCTCATCTGCATACAATGTAATCTGCATACAATGTGACTTCTATCCCACTTCTGGGGCAGATATGTTGGCATCCTTACGGGTGGCCTCCGCCAGTGGCTCAATCCCCAACATAAACAACAATGGTGAAAGTTGTCAACCTTTGTGGCTGCCTGGAGAAATATTAATATTACTGGTTGGCACACCATTAGTGAGAACTGCAGCCAGAGGATCGCGGTAAAGGACCCTCACCCACTTGATAAAAACTTTGCGTGGACCAAACCGTTCTACTGTACAGAAGAGATCCGGCCACTCAACCCAATCAAATGCCGTCTCTCATCTAAAGAGATCAATAATCCCTGGACAGATTGTTGTTGACACTCTTGGATCATATTGAGTAAGCTCTTCACATTGTAGGAAGATCTGTGGCCCTTTATAAAGCCTGTTTGGTCCTCTTTGGCAATGGAAGGCAGCAAAGTTTCCAGCCTTAATGCATGCGTTTCAGACAAGATTTTGAAACCAACATTTAAATGTGAGATTGGCGTGTAAGAAGCACAATCCTCCAGGGTCTTCCTTTCTGCAGCATCAGAGAGATGAGCCTCTCTTAAGGATGGAGGGAGGAGTTCGTGACTGTATGAGTGACAGAACATGTTAAACATCAGCCCTGACAATAGGTTTATAAATTATTTATAAAATTCACGAGGAAATCTGCCAGGAACGTGCACCTTTTCATTCTGAAGCTGCTTCACACCCTCCTGCGCTGACAATGGTGCATTAAGGCACAACACGTATTCAGGGGTTACTCCTGAAAAATGAAAAATGACTCCATCTTAATCCATCTATCCACATAATGCTCAGTCTGAAATAATTCGGAGAAAAATCTCGGACAGGAGGCATTAATCTTTTTGGAATTGAAGGTAAGGATCCCAATAGCTTTCCTAATTGAGGTAATGGCTTGAGAGGGGCGCTCGTTTTCTTGGCAAGATAGATTAAATACCTGTCTGGCTTATCACCATGTTCAAACAACCTTTGTTTAGCAAAAGTAAGTTCCTTCTTGGCTGTGTGTGTGAGCGTGGAATTCACCGTAGACCGAAGCGTTGTGATCCTCTGCAGCTTAGCCACGAGGGTCTATCACAGTATGCCCTCTCGGCTGCCCTCAGCTGTGCCTCAAACCGGCGTTCCTGCTCGCCCTTCTGCTGCATCCTAAGGGATAATTATTCCCTTGGCATAAGCCTTAGCAATTTCCCATAGAATGGATCGGTTACTGGTTGAATCTGAATTAATGGCTAAGAAATATCTGAATTCATTACAGAAATACTCAATGAACTAACTAGTCTTAACAATAAAGGGATACATTCGCCAGTGTCTCGAATCTGTTATATTTCCCTAAATCTTTATCTATAAGTATGGTCACAAATGGTAATATTCCCAATTGTGCAGGATGCCACCGAATCTAAGATTGTTGCAGGGATGGGGAGGAAATCAAACCTGGTGTGGCATTTCTGTGGGTTAAAGAAGATATTAAAAGCCCTACTTGTGAGGTAGATATGCCTCCAGACATCCACCAGCTCTAGTTCTGCACACAAATCCACCAATTGGTTACATTATAATGAGGGTATTGAGGGACCTTCGGGCATTCTGTCCACCGTGGTTCCATAAGACAGTTGAAATCTCCTTCCACAATAATGTGCCATGATGCAAGATAACTGAATTTGGAAAATGCATCTACCAGAATTTTAAGAGGGTGCACCGGGGTGGGGGTGAGGGGTCGCAATTACTATTCAAAATATTGGATTATTTACCATAGTTCAAGGCTTGGGGGATTTATGATCCTTCGTGAGTATCAAATACAATCTAGTAATTTAAATGGAAGGTTCTTCTTCTCCCCCACTCCTTGTATTAAAAGACGAAAATAAAAACCCATTCAAACCCGCCCTACTATAACGTCAAATGTTCCTAGTCATCGAGGTGCATCTTCTGCAATAGGACAAAATCCACCCTCTCTTTTTTAAGACTAGAAAGTAAGTTTTTCCTCTTGACTGGGCAATGGCTCCCCTTAATGTTCCAGGTGCACCATTTAAGCATATCATTTTCCAGAACAGACTGTAGCAACATTTGAACTCGAGAGAGGAAGAACTCGAATTACTGATCATTAATAAACAAAGTCTCATAGAGCTTAAAAACTACACAATCTAAAACTATTACAACTGACAAGCTCTCAAAACTTTCCAAAACTAAACATATAAAAAATCCAAAAAACTAAAAAAATCGATAGGAGAATTTAAAATTTCCACAAAGTTTTCGCTTTCTCTGCAGAGTCAGACGAGTTCATGGATCCATTAAATGCAATACGGAGAATCGTTGGGTACCAGAGGGAATACTGATTCCCGAGTTCCCTTACTCTTCTCTTGAGAGGTGTTAGACTTGGAAGCAGGTGAGCACTTTGGTGATAGCGATCATAATTCTATTATGTTTACATTAGTGATATCAAGGGATAGGTGTATACCACTGGGCAAGAGTTACTGCTGGGGGAAAGGTAATTACAATGTGATTAGGCACGATTTAGGAAGCATAGGAGGGAGAAGGAAACTGAAGGGGATAGGCACATAAGAAATGTGGAGCTTATTCAAGGAAAAGGTACCGTGTGTCCTAGATAGGTATGTACCTGTCAGGCAGGGAGGAAGCTGTAGAGTGCGGGAGCCATAGTTTACGAAGGAAATGGAATCTCTGGTCAAGAGAAGAATAATGCTTATTTTAGGATGAGATGTGAAGGCTCAGTTAGGGCGCTTGAGGGTTACAAGGTAGTCAGGAAAGACCTAAAGGGAGAGCTCAGAAGAGCGAGGAAAAGACATGAGAAGTTGTTGGCGGATAGAATCAGGATAAATCCTAAGGCTTTCTGTAGGTATTTAAGGAATACATGAATGACGAAAGTAAGATTAGGGCCAATCAAGGATAGTAGTGGAAAGTTGTGTGTGGAGTCAGAGGGGATAGGGGAAGCACTAAATGAATGTTTTTCAACAATATTTTCAACATTTTCTGGAAAATGACAATGTTATCGAGGAGATTACTGAGATACAGGCTATTCGACTAGTTGGGATTGAGGTTCACAAGGAGGAGGTATTAGAAATTCTGCAGAGTGTGAAAGTCCGTAAGTCCCCTGGGCCGGATGGGATTTATCCTAGGATCCTCTGGGAAGCCAGGGAGGAGATTGCCGAGCCTTTGGCATTGATCTTTAAATCGTCATTGCCTACATGAATAGTGCCAGAAGACTGGAGGATAGCAAATGTGGTTCCCCTGTTCAAGAAGGGGAGTAGAGACAACCCTGGTAATTATAGACCAGTGAGCCTTACTTTAGTTGTTGATAAAGTGTTGGAAAAGTGTTGGAAAAGCGATAGGATTTATAATCATCTAGGAAAGAATAAATTGATTAGGGATAGTCAGCACGGTTTTGTGAAGGGTAGGTCGTGCCTCACGAACCTTATTGAGTTCTTTGTGAAGGTGACCAAACAGGTAGATGAGAGTAAATGGGTTGATATGGTTTATATGGATTTCAGCAAGGCGTTCGATAAGGTTCCCAACAGTGGGGTATTGTACAAAATGCGTAGTAATGGGATTGTGGGAGATATAGCAGTACGGATCAGTAAGTAGCTTGCTGAAAGAAGACAGAGGGTTGTGGTTGATGAGAAATGTTCATACTGGAGTCATGTTTGTAGTGGGTCGGTGTTGGGTCCACTGCTATTCGTCATTTTCATAAATGACCTGGATGTGTGTAGAAGGATGGGTTAGTAAATTTGCAGATGACACTAAAGTCGGTGGAGTTGTGGATAGTGAGGAAGGATGTTATAGGTTACAGAGAGACATAGATAAACTGCAGAGCTGGGCTGAGAGGTGGCAAATGGAGTTTAATGTGGACATGTGTGTGGTGATTCACCTTGGTCGGAGTAAACGGAATGCAAAGTACTGGGCTAATGGTAGTGTAGATGAGCAAAGAGATCTCAGTATCCAGGTGCACAGATGCTTGAAAGTTACCACCCAGGTTGACAGGATTGTTAAGAAGGCATACAGTGTTTTAGCTTTTATTAATAGAGGGATCAAGTTCAGGAACCATGAAGTTATGCTACAGCTGTACAAAACTCTCGTGCAGACGCACTTGGAGTATTGTGTACAGTTCTAGTCACCGCACTATAAGAAGGATGTGGAAGCGTTGGAAAGGGTGCAGAGGAGATTTACTAGGATGTTGTCTGGTATGGAGGAAAGGCTGAGGGACTTGAGGTTATTTACGTTAGAGAGCAAAAGGTTGGGAGGTGACTTAATAGAGACATATAAGATAATCAGAGGGTTAGATCGGGTGAGCCTTTGTCCAAGAATGGTGACGGTAAAGATGAGGGGGCATAGCTTTAAATTGAGGGATGATAGATATGGGACAGATGTCAGAGGTAGTTTCTTTACTCATATAGTATAAAGTGTATGGAATGCTTTGCCTGCAATGGTAGCAGATTCGCCAACTTTAAGTACATTAAAGTCGTCATTGGACAAGCATATGGGCGTAATTGGAATAGTGTAGGTTCGATGGGTTTCAGAATGGTATGACAGGTTGGCGCAACATCGAGGGTCGACGGGCCTGTACTGCGCTGTAATGTTGTATGTTCTGTATCATCAAAAGATTTTTTTTTGAATCATCGCCGCCGAAACGTTCCGAAAGGTCATAATCCTGGAGCCCGTGAATTAAAGGCATTGGATCTTGCCGCTGGGTTCTGGAAGCTTCCATTAGTCTTTGTTTATCCCCATAACTGTGTAACCGCACGCGGACAGGGCGAGAGCGCTGGTCTGAGCCTGACCTGGGCACCGTAACCCGATGAACTGTCTCAGTCTTCACCTCTTCAGTTTCGAAGTGAAGGAATCGCTGCAGCCAGTTCTCAAAAAATACTCACTGGCTGACCACCTGCTGTCTAGGCCAGCAGACCGACGATGTGAACATTCTTCATCCTGCCCCTGTTCCCAAGGTCGTCATCATGTTCAATTAAGATACAAACCTGTTTTTCAACGGTGAGGATCCTCTCTCATGAGGAATTTATTATCGCAGACTCTGTCATGCTTGACATCGTCCATTTTGTTTCCAAGGCTGTCAAGTTGCTGCTCATGTTTTTGGAGCGCGCCTGAGAGTGGTAGTGGTTCTAGCCTCTGCTGAACCCTTCTTCAATCATGGCTTCAATCATTTCATATAACTTGGTAAACTCAGTGTCCAAGGCCTGGTGAGGAACTGGGTCCATGGAACGAGCAGAGTGGGTTGCAGCTACAGCCTCAGGCAAGCTCGATGCTTCTGACGGGAGCACCGCTTGTTGGGACTTACTCGATCCTTTCCCATGTGTTGTCATTTCCACTTGATAAACCGGGATCAGTAAAGATTCTATCACTCTTTTAGGGTTAAATTTTAAGTAAATTCCTGGGATGGAGTGGGTTAGGGAACCACTTTGCCCATGCTGTGATGCAGAGCCCAACAAAGCAGACCTTCCGGATCGCCACAATCTTGGACTCCCCCTTAACATTTTATCAATATTATCATTTCGGTTTGCATTATATTCCTGGATGTTCTGGAGCAGTGTGATTTTGTATCACTGTCTACATTTCCTCCTACAATGCAATTTGCTGCCCATTCCTCGATAATCCTTGACTCTGTTGTTACTTATGATACTTCTTAAGTGCCTCAAAAATATTCAATATCTCTGCCTCCAATGCTCTGCAGGGAAGAGAGTTCCAAACACTCTCACCACTGAGAAAACAAAAGTTAACCGCAACTGTGCGTGAGATCATTTTGTCTCCTTACCTGACAAAGGATATAATTGACTTGGAAGCAGTTCGGAGATGTTTCTCTTCATGTATTCCAGGGATGAGGGTCTTATATAATGAAGGCTTTAACAGGTTACTCTTGGAATGAGAGGTGATCTTATTGAAACATACAAAACCTAGAGGAGAGTGGATCAGATAGATACCCACTGGGTGTTTGTATCGTCCAAACGTCTTGTTGTTCTTATAGAATCTCTACAGTGTGGAAGCAGGACATTCCGTCTATCAAGTCCACATTGACCCATAGAACTGTATCTCGCCCGGACCTGCCCCCCTACTCTATCCATGTAACTCTGCATTTCCCATGACTAACCTATCTAACCTACACATTCCTGGGCACTATGGGAAATTTAGCATGGCTAATCCACTCTAAGCTGCATATCTTTGGACTGTGGGAGGAAACTGGAACACTGGTAGGAAACCCACACAGACATGGGGAGAATGTTCAAAATCCAAATAGAGGGTTGCCAGAGGTTGGAATTGAACGCAGCTCCTGGACGATTGGAGGTAGCAGTGCTAACCAAAGATCCACTATGTGCATCCGTTAGTTCTATTAGTTACTGATGGCTGACTAAAGAAATCTGCCTGATTTGTTCCTGTCACTGAACCTCACCCAGTCTGAAACCTTTATTATCAGCCATATTACCAACCTGGTTGCATTTAAAATTTGTTGTGAGCAGTGGAAAAGTGGAACTAGAAAAGGAAAGATTGACAACCTCCATCCTCAGTCACAACTGGAGTGAGAAAAAAAATCACAAAGTGGTATTTCATTCCAGTGGGAATTCTCTTTCCCAGAATTTGGGGTGGCCAGATATTTATATTATAACCAGGCTGGCTTTGTCTATAGACAGGTGAATCAGAGATAATGGTGGATGGAGAGCAAAGTGCAACTGGGACCACAATGAGATGAGCCACGACCTTATTTACTTGTGAAGTAGTGTCAAAGGGCCGAATGGCCCCCTCGTGTTCCTCAGCCCTGTGTTCTGATGTTCCATTCAGCCCTTCGGACCTGCTACACAGGGGCAGGTCAAGGCCACTCCGATGGTTAGGTGCAGTTGCGGAAATGTACGTGGAAAATGCAGGCTGGGCGAGAAAATGCCCCCACCACTCGCCCCTCCCCCCCCCAAACAATCCCTACTTCCAGGCTTCCCGTGTCTGTAAATTCTGCTCCAGATGAGGAACATATTGCAGCCCCAGATACGCTGCGAATACAACCCCATATCCCCCACGCAGGGTTAAAACAACAAACCCTCTGCCCTCCCTGAATGCAACATTTTACAACGCGATTTCCATGAAAATAACCCGTTACTTTCCAAAAGCATAGCATGTGAAATTAATAAATAGGAACAGGAGTAGGTCAATCGGCCCCTAGCCTTGTCATTTAAAAAGAACATGGCTGATCTACTCCAGGGCTCAACTCCACTTTCTTGCCGACTCCTTGTATCCCTCCACACCTCTCTGTGTCAGGGAATTCCAGACATTCACTACCTTCTGAGAGAAGACATCGGTTTGCATCTCAGATTGAAATCGATGTTCCTTATTCGAAATCTATATCCTCGAGTTCGACACTTTGCCCAAGAATGGAAACAACTTCTCAACACCTAATCTCTCAAGCCCCTGCTGTGTCTTGTATGTTTCAGCAGTATCACTTATCATTCATTTAAACCCAATGAATGATCACATCAATTTTTTTTAGAGATTCTCTATAACTAAACCCTTTCATCGCAGGAAAAGTCCTAATGTACCAACATAGTTACTTGCTGCACCAGCATGCTGACTTTATGTTTCACGCATAGGAACACTCCAAACCCTTTGTACTGCTCCTTTTCTGGAATTTAAATAACAGCCTGCATTTTGATTCTCAGTGTCATCCTCAAACTCGGATGTATATTGCACTCAGCTCCCTCCTTCAGGCTGTCAGCATAGATTGTAAATAACTGATGCCTTCAGACTGATGTTTGTGGTACTCCAGCAGATACACCTTTATCATAAATATCCATTAATCCTGATTCTTCGATTTCTGTGTTAACCAATCATCATCCCATGTTAATACATTATCCTACATCCTAGAGCTTCTGTTTTGTGTAAGAACTTTCATTTTGTAATACTTGTGGAAAATCTCTGGAAAGTTTTGCGTCTACCAGATCCCCTTTATCAAGTCCGTTGTTACATTTTCAGGCATCTCCAGAAGTACTTTGCATGAATTTAGAGGCAAAATATCATTTCCCGTTCACAGACCCACACTGACTCTGCGTGAAGCTTTTCTAAACGTCCATGCCGGGCAAGTTTTCCAAACTGTACTAGTCCCATCTGCTTTCATTTGACCCATACGCCTCTAAGTGTTTCCCAGTCATATACTTGTCCAAATAATGTTTAATGTTGCAGCTCTACACGCCATGTACCACTCTTCCTCTGGCAGCCCATTCCATACCCACACCACACTCTGCGTAGAAACGTTGTCCCTTTGTCCTTTTTAAATATTCTCTCTAACACCTTAAACCCATTCCCTCTATGCTTGAACTACCCCAGCCTGTGGAAAAATCTTGGCTATTCACCCTATCCATTCCTCTCATGATTTTATAAGCTTCTACAATGTCAGCCCGCAACCTTCTCCACTCCGTCTGATACTAACTTCAAGAACAAGCATTTAAAAATAAGCACTGCAAATTTGAAGCGATATTAAACAGCACAGGTAACCAATACTCAGCCCAATCTTCATACTGTTATTTGTTTTTCTCCATGTTACAATAATAAGGCGACATGAAACGCTATCTAGTGCCAATAAGAAGTTAATCATCTGAATTCATTTGTCTAAAGGTGATGATGATCACCACAGTAAAAACGTATCTTTGGCCATATCTATATAATACCATATGGTCAACATTCTCCCTCCTGGCCTCCCTGTGACTGTATGTGGTTGTGTCTTCTTTATCTTGCAATCAATAGAGTGAACCCCTTTCCCCATGTACACCTTGATTTAAACTCCTTTTACAGAATCTTCTCATTCACCACTGCTAAAAGTCCGTTTATCTTTTGCCACACCCTCCTTTCCCTGCCGCACATTCCCCAATTCTGGCAAGGGATTAAAAGACCATTTTGCAATTGTATTCAGTTTTGAAGTAGTGTCACACTGGAAACGCTAACACTGTTTCTCTTTCTCTGCAGATGCTGACAGACCTGCTGAGTTTCACCAGAAATGAATAGGCACAGAAAAAAAAAAGTTTCAATTAAACAAATAACTATGGATACTGGAAATAAGAGTACAAAAACTGCAGGAGATACTGGTAGCTTTATAGAAGATTAACTGGACCTGAAACTTTAACTCTGCATTCACTCCAGAAAATGATGCAACACCTTTAGCAATATCGTCAGCAATTTTTGCTTTTGAACAATTTCCAAAGACGTCAAAGATGCCCAAACATCTTGTCCAACATGGAGTGCCGTACACTGTGAACTGAACAATAACGCATGGTGCAGAAGTTCGTTGACTCTGAAATTGCATAAGGTTGGCATCACTGACACTACAGAGCTCTGAATCATGGTCAGGGAGAAAAACAGAGGGAAACACACTCACTTCAAATACACAAGATGGCATTATGGAAATGAGAAGATTCAGATTAATACCTTAAATGGATTGAGTTTATGCAACGAATTGGAGGCGAGGCACCAAAGAAAGACTCCAGCAGAATGAGTATATGAAAATTGAAGTATTTCCACATCAGAAACCAGAGTAGGTCACTGAGTACAGGGCTGATGGGTGAATGGGTCTCGGTGTGAAATAGGGAACAGTCTGTAGAATTGAATTGTAAATAATGCAGCTAAAACTGGGTTATCATCTGATGCTGTAGAATCAACAGCAGAAGAAGCAGAGTTGTATTCAATGACAATCTGTAACATTTTCCCGACGATACTTCATAAGTCTCCCATTACCATCAAGCCGATCCATGGTTCAGTGACGAGTGTGTGTGAACATGCCAGGGTCGGAATCACGAGCACCTAAGCCTGATGACAACCCATTAATGCGACCACACTTGACTGGTTACACTCCAAACAGCAGAACTAACACCTGATACAGAGGGAGAAATTATACCAAGACTAACAAATCAGATCTAAGCTCTGTCGGCCTGTCAAATCCATGCATAAAAATCGGGTCCATTAAACAATTTACTGGAAGAGATGACTCAACAAATATACGCACCCTAAATAATGGAACAGCCCTGTCCGTCAGTGTAAAAGATGCAGTATCAGCACCATCCTTAGCCAGAAGTATTGAGTCGATTATCCACCTCACCCTCACCATGATGCCCACAGAATCATAGATGGCAGTCTTCAAACAATTCAATTCACTGCATGTGACATGAAAAACTGCTGGACACTGTAGATACGACTAAGGCAGTGGGTCCTGACCCCATTCCTGCAATAGGACTGAAGACTTGTGCTGCTCAACCAGCCGTGCCCCTGGGGAAGCTGTTTCATTCCAGCTCCAACTCCGACATCTCCCTGGCAATGCGGAAAATTACTCAACTATATCCAATCCGCTAAAAGAAGGATTACTGCAATCTGACTCTTTCCTAGTCCTTCAGTCCCATCACGACAGTTAAATTGGTGGGAGTTCAAATTTGACAGAGCTGTCAAGCAGCATAGAAATAATCTGCTCAGTGTAGTTTCCGATAGGTCCCCATGTGGAGAAGGTGCTGTTGTGGAAATGTCACTGGATTACTAACTCAGACCAGGCTAATGCTCTGGCAGCTGATGCAAATTAAAAACAATTAATATAAAATCAAGATCTAAAATCTGGTGTCAGTAATAGTGATCTTGTGTTCAATATCAGTGTAAACTTCGATTTCCTTCCCCAATGTACTTTCAGGAAGTGAATCTCCCGTGCTTTCCTGGTCTGGCCTAAAAGTGACTCCAGACACAGAGACATGTGATATATTCTTCAATGATCTCTGAATCGTCCAAACAAGACACTCAATTATATCAACTGCACTGAGGTCCTAAATGATAAACCTGTTCTGAACACCAGGCACCAGCCTCGTTAGTACAAAAGGGAATGGGAAACACAATCCTGTCGACCGGCAGAGACCTCTTCCCTAACAGTTGAGAGCTTGTGACAATATTTACAGAGCTTTCCCACACACTGCACAGAAACATTGTGACAGGAGCAGGTCATACAACACATTGAGCTTTCCCTGTGCTAGTTAATGGCTGAACATCTCTTCAGTGCAGTTTTCCCCATACAATTGTCATATCCCTTAATATGTTTAAACATTGTGAAATATAAAATGAAAACTGCCTTAGTGCCTTCAGCCCATCAGTTTTGCTCCTCCGTTCTCCGAAAACACGTGTTGATTAAATACAATTTGGCTGCAATGTGATTCGTGAATCTTTTTTTCTATAAAGTGAATTCCCGTTCACTTTGACGCGATTCCTTGCCAGGAACCAGCTGAACAGCAAAACCCTGTCTCAGGATCCTCTCTGCAAAATGTACAAACCATGTGGTCAGCTAAAACAGGAATGCAATGCGCACAGGAGGCCTTGAACTGAGCCTGAAATTGGAAATTGTCGACTACATTTAGAAATAACTTGATTTCAAACTGTGGAGAGAATCTTGAGGAGAACCGGAAATTCCCCATCGGCATCACGTGGTTATTCAGCCCCCACATGCTTTCTGGTGAACGGTACAGTGCTCCAGTGAGTGACTGCAGTGTGAAAGTGTTACATTTACGGCACTGTTCCATTACAACACGTGATTTAAAGATTTATTTAGACTGAACTAGTATGGTTGTTAGACCAAACTTAATTTTTGGTTTTTACTGATTTTTTGGGGGGTTTGCCCCTTACCCTCTTTTTTCCATAGAACCCATTATTAATATTGCACGATTTTCAACAACACAGTGTTGCACAGAAACACAGTTACTGTGTTATTGGAGAACAACCTGGATTGATAGCTGATCTGCGATCTTTACACCGTACTCCTGCTCTATCCCTATCCCTTTAATTTCCAGAAATCCTTATTTATATTCAGCGCCATGACTTCCACAGCCTGATCTGGGAGAGAGTACCCCTGGTTCACCAGTCTCAGAGTGCAGACATTTATTCTCACCTCAATGCAAAGCGGCCTGTCTGTACCTGATACTGTGGCCCCTTGCTTCAGACATCCGAGCCAGGGGAATTACCATCCCTGCTTCCAATCTGTCTCGCTCAATCAGAGTGTTATATATTTCACTGAGATCTCCACTCATTTTCCTAAACCGCATGGAACACAAGTCCAGACCCCCAAACTCAGATCCCATAACAAGTCTGTCATCCCAGAGATCATTCTGGTCATCCTTTACTGCTCTCTCTCAATGTCAGGTTTGTCCTCGATTAGGAACAGAGACCAAAACTGCACACAATGCTGCACAATGTTCTAGATGGCGTCTCACCAAGACCCTGTACCGCTGCAGTAATAAACTCGTACTCCTGTACTCAAATCCCCCTGAAATGAAGGTGAATATAGCAGTTATCTATCTCACTACTTGCTGCTCCTGAAATATTGCTTTCAGTGACTGGTGGACAGGGAGATCAAGATTCCTTTCAATGTTACAGTTCCCCACTTGCTGGGTCTATATACACTGGTCAGCGTGCCAATGCCATTCCCAGTATTGACTCCTGGATTCAGAACTCACTCCCTTCCATGGATTCGGAGGCTGCACAGAAATAAACAAAAATGCAGCTTAAGTTCCTTGAGAGAGCAACATTTTTAAACACTCCTTTTCAAATGATAGGTTGCCATTCTTTTGTTCCCTTCAAAGTACACAGCATCTCATCTCTCCAATTGCTCTCCATTCGCCACGTATTTGCCCAGTCATTTCACTTATCTCAGTCACCTTGGAGCTTTTTTACATCCTCCTCACCCACTCACAAGCTGACATTGTTTAGTACTGTCAGCAAACTTGGGAATATTGCATTTGAGACACTCAACCAAATATATGATGTGTATTGGCAATAGCTGGCGCCCAAGCCACGATCCTTGCGAAATACCCCTAGCCTTCCACTAAAAAAAAATGTTGTTTTATTCCTTCTCACCGTTTCCTGCCAGCTCTGTCCTTCGAGAACCATGTCCATGTATTAGCCCCAGTCCCACAGGATTCGAATTTGCACAATAGGCGTGGGGCTTTATCAAAAATCTTTCTGAAATTCCACTCGGATTGCATTGATAGCTTCTACATAATTTTGCTAAAAGCCGCTTTCTCAAATATGATTCCCATTTCATGAATCTCTGTTGACTTTGTCGATGCCCATTAATTTCAGTCTGATACTTTCTCTAAACTGTTTAATTGATAATTTAATTCTATTCCCCTTTTCTCACCAGACTAAAGTTCCCTTGTATTACTAGGAAGTTTTCTTTTTTGTTTTGCTTTCTTCCGTAAAGGCATAACTGAAGTATTTGCTCCATAGTTCTTCCATTTCCCGGTCCTCAATTATCTGGTATCAAACCGTAGGAAAGCTGCACATTTATTTCCCTTAATTTTGACATTGACATTGACATATTTTCAGAAAATATTATAAGTTCTGTCTTATAAACTTTGTTAAGATATTCTTCAGAAACCTATCAATTCCTATTTTAAGGTACTCAGTGATTGGCCTTCCACAGCCATACAATCACAGAAGCAAAGACTCTGCACTATCAGAAATACAGCACGGTCTACATTAGACACACTTCGCGACACAATAACCAGAGCCGTGAATCTTAAGGCATTTCAAGTGCACTGCCGGGTATTTTCTCATAGGTTTGAGGTTACCATGACAACTCGCCTCGCAAGAAATGCATTTCAGACCCCAACACACTCTGGGTGAAAAGCAATCCTCAAATCCTCACTAAACCGCAAACCCTCCACTTTAAAAGTGTGGCCCTTTGACTAAAAGGAACAGCTGCTGTCCATCCACACTGTCCATGCTCCTCGTAATCCTATCCTTTAGAATCACGTCTCCCTCAGCCTCTACTCCCCCAAACTAAACAACCCAAGCTTATCCAGCCTCTCTCCATAGCTGATATGCTCCATCTCAGGGAACATCCTGGTGAATCTCCTTTGCACCCCCTCCAGTGCAGTCACATCCTTCCTGCAATGTGATTCTCAGAACTACTGTTCCATCTTGGCCTCACCAAAGTTCCGCATAGCTCTTATAATCTGTGCCTCAATGTATCAAGGTTATGTTTACAGTCCCCGATGATTTCCCAAATTGTGTATTAACCTGTACATCACATTCAGGGATGTGTGGAGAAGCACCCTCTGACCTTCCTAGTGTGCTGCCATTCATTGAGTCCTCTCCTGTCTGGTTCCTTCTTCCAAAGTGTATCACCTCATATTTATTAGGGTTACATTCCATCTGCCATTGATCTTCCCAGCTGACCATTCCATCTGTATCTTCCCGTAACTTACGGCCTTCCTCCTCACTGCCAACCAACCGGCCAATCTGCGTATCAAACACAAACTTACTTATCTCACTCCCCACCCCTCGTCCATATTCACAGCTACATCAGTTATGAGTACCACAAATATTAAAGTTGAAAATCGCACAATATCAGGTTAGAGTCGAACAGGTTTGTTCGGAGGCACTAGCTTTCTTAGCGCTACTTCTTCATCAGGTGATTGTGCGCTTTGATGAAGAAGCAGAACTTTGAAAGGTAGTGCCGCCGAATAAACCTGTTGGACTATAATCTGGTGTTATGCGATTTTTAGCATTGTCCACCCAGTCCAACACCAGCACCTCCGAATCACAAATAATAAGGATACCATTGGACACTTGCCTCCAGTCACACAAGGAGTCAACTACCATCTTGTGTCTCCTACCACTAAACTTCATTTGCATGCAATTTGGCAAGTCACTAATGAGTCCTACCTGTTCCCTGGTCATTCTGGTCCGCTGGACACACTTGTAGAATTTCTGGGAATTCTCCCTAATCTCGCCCTGGCAGCAGGTTTCCATGCCCTTCTGTTAGTTAGTCCCATACGCGTGCAGAATTTCCTCCTTATTGCAGCCTTAAATGGTCTGTCCTTTATCCTGCCATTATTTCCCTTGATTGTGTATTAGACAGCCGGAGAAACATCCTATTAATTTCCAATTTGTCACATGTTTTGTGAATTTTATACATTTCACAGTGACCCACCTGTCATTCTTTGAAACTCTAGAGAACACAGGCGGAGTTTCCTCATCACGCAATCTCGCCAATTGAGGGATTAATCTGGAGAATGTCCAATGAGCTTCCTCTGTGGTCAGTATATTCTTTCTCAGATTTGGTGACCAAAACTGAACTCAGTATTCCAGGTACATTACTCACTAACACGCTGTTCAACTGCTTCAACATGTCTTTACATCTATATTCTGACTCCCTTAAAGGAAGGCAATCCAAACTTTAACTTACCACTTGCATATATTCCTCCAACTACCCTTCACATTCATTGCATTTACGAACTCATTGTGTGAGTTCTTATAGAAAGCCTTCTGATAATCTAAAATATGCCAGTTGTACTGGTTCCCCATTATCTATGTTGTAAGAATCAACTTCAAACAATTCCAAAGCTTGTCAAGTATGATTGCCCTTTCAGAAATGCATACTGATTCTCTCCAATGTTGCTGTTAATTTCTAAATAACGAATATCACATCCTATATAATAGACTCCAACAGTTTCCCCACAAATGTCAAGTTAATTGGTCTGCAGTTTTCCACACTATCTCTTCTTCCCTTTCTGGATGCTTGGATCACTACCGAATATCTATAGTGCTTGGATCACGTTTACGAATGTCCATTTATCTACAACGGCTTCCGTTGTAGAATGCACGGGGTAATAGAACACAGTCATCGACAGTGCAACTAATACTTCTATTAGTGGTTTATTTCTGAAGATTTTGGTTTGAAGTACATTTTGTTTGTCAAGGTTAGCAATGCTCAATCCAGCTGCGTGTTAAAGTAGAGCCTTGTTACTAATATAAATTGACTTTATGTCTTTCGATCCACAAGTCTTATATAATGACGTTGTATTTCTGGGTGATTTGCCGGATCTTCCTCCATGAAGACAGATGGAAAGTAATTGGTTATTTGCTAGGCTATTTCCCTGTTATCCATAATAATCTCGTCTTTCCTGATTGCAGATTTCCACATTTGACTTTGCTTTTCTCTTTCCTTTGAAATATAGAACATAGATTTATGCAGTCTTTGTATTCCTGTTTGTTTGCATGTGTGTTCGCTTTTTGATTTCCTTACCCGTTTCATGGCCCTCCTTTTCTGGATCGTAAATTTCTGAGAATTCTCAGGATTCCACAATGTCTGGAATTCTTCTGAAGTCACTTCCTGTGATTCATGTAATCTTTAATTTATTATGTTAACCATTGTTAACTCATTTTCTCACTCTTGAGTGTTTTACCTAAATAAGGCCATAAGACATAGACATAGGAGTGGAATTAAGGCCATTCGGCCCATCGAGTCCACTCCGCATAAATAGACATATTTTTCAGACTTTGTACTTTTTCTATAAATCTCCTGGTCCTGACCAGGTATATTCAGGAACATTGCAGGAGGACAGGAAAGAAATAGCGGGGGCCCTGGTTGGTACTTTTGCATCAGCGGTAGCCAACGGGTGAAGTCCTGGCAAATGGAGGGTAGTGAATGCTGTGCCGTTATTCAAGAAGGGCTACAAATAAAAACCGGGGAACTATAGACCAGTAAACCTAAAATATGTCGCAGGTAAGTAACTTGAGAAGATTCTGAGGGAGAAGATATACGTGCATTTGGAAAGACAGGGCCTTGTGAATGGGGGATTATGGCTCACACATTTGTTAGACTGCTTTGGTGAAGTGACCAGTAACTTTGGCAAGGGCATGGTTGTACATATAGTCTGTATAGATTACAGTAAAGCCATCAATAAGGTTCCACATGGTACTCTGCTCTGGAAGGTTAGATCATATGGAATTGAGGGGGAGCTGGCAAACTAGGTCCAAAATTGGCTTGATAATAGGAAAAAGAGGGTAATCGTGGAAGGATGGTTGTCGGACTGGAGGCCTGTGATGAGTGGAATGCCTCAGGGGTCGGTGCTGGGACCACATATTCATATATTACAAATATCTATGATTTAGATGAGAATGTACAGGCATGATTTTTAACTTTCAAGGTGACACTAAAATAGGTGGTATCGTGGACAGTGAGGAAGGTTCTCAGAAATTTCAGAAATTACAGCAGTACCTTGATCAGGTGGGTAAGTGGGCCGAGAAATGGCAAATGGAATTTAATTCAGATAAGTGTAAGGTCTTGCATTTTAGAAAGTCAAATCAAGGCAGGAGTTTCATGATGAATGGCAGGGCCTTAAGCAGTGCAGTGGAACAGAGTGACGCTGGAATTCAGGTGCACGGTTTTCTGTAAGTGGAGTCACAGGTAGACAAGGCACTGAAAAAGGCATTTGACTCACTGGCCTTCATCAGTGAGAGCACTGAGTATCGAAATTAGGGAGTTATATTGCCGTTATACAATATGTTGGCGAATCCATACTTGTAGCGTCATGTTCAGTTTTGTTCACTTTGCTCGTGGAAGGATGTTATTAAACTGGAAAGAGTGCAGAAGAAATTTACAAGGATGTTGCCAAGACTCAATGGTCTGAGTTGTACTGAGGAATTGAACAAGCTAGGAGTTTTTACTTTGGAATGTATGAGGTTGAGGGGGATCTGATAGTAGTGTATAAGATGATGGGATGCATGGGTAGAGTCAATGCACTCAGTCTTTTTTCCCCAGGATTGGGCAATCACGGACTAGAGGGCATCAAACTAAAGTCAGAGGGGAAAGAGTAAAAGGGAACCTGAGGGGCAATTTCTTTTAAACACAGAGTGGTATGCATATGGGATGAGCTGCCAGCAGAAGTGGTTGAGGCGGGTACATTCACAAAATTTAAAATACATTTGGACAAATACATAGGTAGGAAAGAATTGGAAGGATACAGGGAAATGGCAGGGAAATGGGGTTAGTGTGAATGGACATTTTGTTCGAAATGGACCAGTTTGGGCAAAATAGCCTGTCTCCGTGCTGTAAGACTATATGGGTCTAACAACCATTGTTCTCCTACTGAATGTTATAATGTATTTTCTCAATTCACTGGAGCGAACTTGACACTCTAGCCTCTGGGCTTCCATGATGTTTGAACAGAATGTTCAAACATTCCACATTGAATGCAGACGCCGTGTAAAATACAACATATTCATGTCACTATTCCTCCAAAGCTGCTTCAGAGCAAGGTCAGTAATTAGTCCTTCCGACCACACAATAGACTAGAGACAATAGGTGCAGGAGTAGGCCATTCTGCACTTCGAGCCTGCACCACCATTCAATATGATCATGACTGATCATCCTTAATCAGTATCCCACAACACCAAATCCGAAATAATCTGCTCTCTATTTGGTTCACAACATTCTCTTCAACCTACCTGATATACACTAAAGGAATTTATTTTTCACAACATTAGCAGTCACTTAGTTAACTCAGTTTCGATGCAATTTGACACCATTCATTAATACTGCAGAACCCACAAATATTTGCTACTCATTCACAGAATGAGGGCTTAGCTGGATAACCAGCATTTACTGGCCATGCCAGACGGCAGTTAGGAGTCAACAGCATTGCCTTGGATCGGAGTGACATGCAGGCCAGACCAGATAAGAACAGCCGTTTCCTTCCCTAAAGGACATTCGTGAACCAGATGAGTTTTTCCAACAATCAGGAATGGATTCCCGATCACCATAAATCCTTGATTCCAAATACTTATTGAATTCAAATTCCACAATCTGCCATGGCAGGATTTGAAACCATGTCCCCAGAACATTACCTGGGTCTCTGGGTTAAGAGCACAGCGTTAATATCAGTATGTCATAGCTTCCCTTTGCATATAGTTGCATATATGATTTCCAGAGCACATGATGCAAAATATTTGCGCGACAGTTTTGGTTCAGATGTATAACACAAGTTTGTTTCTCCTTGCTATTTGTAAGACCCACCCAAACTCATTCTGTGGAATCTGAGGGACAGAGCCTGTGTCGTTATTAGTGATAGAGTTGGATAAGGCATTCGGGGAGGCTCACCTCGATGCTGAGATGATCTGAAGACATGTCAAGCAATACAGGACAATCATCAATATCCAACCCGCTCTGTCAGGATAAGTGTCACCGTATATTCTCACTGCTCCCTCACACTCACTGTATGTCTCTTATAGCACCTAACCTTGACCAAGGCTCACACTCTATCTCCAGATAAGGTTCAAGAACAACCACTCTCATTGTTGAATTCATCACCTTCCCTCCCCCACATTTTCTGTCCCTGGTGCAATAGCCCCGCACACTAATAGCACTACATGGATACAACACTATGGACAGACTCCCTCCGGCCACCTCACCATGTCACACCTTACCCAGCCCAGCACTAACAGCAGGGCCATCCACTCCCACCCTCACTCATTCCATCCCTTTCTCCCATTCCAAGGGATACAGCCTGGAATAGGACAGAAAGGGCCAAGCCCGGTGGTGGAGTGCCGGATATCCATCCCCTCAACCCCTACCCTGATATGTGGGGAGGATCCTGGAGAGAACCGGAAAAGACCAGGAGGCCTTGTGTGGAGATTCGGAAACATCCACGTCCCACCTACCGAATAAGAAGCAGTGTTCAATAAAGAACAATTCTCAATTCAAACCTGCTGTCAGTTCCAGCTTCATCTCTCTCACTCGCAGAAGAACAGATACTCCATTGCACAGAGATGCAGGCATTGAAATACACAGACGTATTGGTAAATGCCCCAATATATTAACATACACAATCCATACAAGGAGATAAGCATGCACACACGGAGAAGCACACAAAGACATAAACAGTCACACACAAATAGACACAAACAGAGATAGAAACACACAGGCTGATACAAAGACAGACAGACATAGTCACACAAATACAAAAGTAACAAGTACATGGACACACACATACATAAATGCACATTAAGACACAGACAGGAGTGCCATTAGGACACAAATAAATAAGTTTTTGATTTATAAGGAGATCCAGGATTCCAGGGCAAGGTGTGAGAATGATGTTGAGGAACATATTAGAAATAACTGAATGGTATATCAGACTCGATAGGCCAAATGGTCTAATTCTGCTCCTTTTTTAACGCTCGTGTGGTGTTATGCTATCAGCTATTCTCTTCATGAGACAGTAGCAGCAACATATTTGATTGGAAACAGTTAGTGGTAATGTGGGAAAAGATTGGAGGGCAGACTGGTTAATGTCTATTCCTAGTTATTGTACCACTTTATCCGAAAAGGGGCAGTGATTTGATATGAGGTCAACACAATTTTTTTAAAGAATTGTGTCCCACTATGAAAGAAGGATGTCCCTTTCCGTTTACTGCTGTGCTATGTGTGGTGTCCTCATCCTCAGGGAGTAGTGAAGACTCGGTTAATTTAGATATTTTAGTTTGAGATTGACTGATCTTTGTCGGACAGGAGAGTCAATGTTTATTGGGAACAGACAGGAGACGGATGGTCAGACACACTCGGATCAGCCATGAGCATTCTGAATGGTGCCACCAAATGGCCAACTGCTGCCCCTTTCCAATGTATTGTTCCCTCAATCCACGCTCCCGGCCGTTACAGAGATATACTGCTGCCCCTACACCATGTGTTGTTCTCTCAATCCTCCCTCGAGTCTGTTACAGAGATATACTGCTGCCCCTACCCCATGTGTTGTTCCCTCAATCCACCCCTCGATGCTGTTACAGAGATATACTGCTGCCCCTACCCCATGTGTTGTTCCCTCAGTCCACCCCTCAGTGCGATTACAGGGTAGAGGACCATCCCATTCAGCCAGACTGGATCGTTACAATGAGACGGGAGGAGACCATTCTGCCCCTCCAAAGAATTACACAGGAATATAGGATGAAGTAATTCAGCTCAATGAGTACATTACACAGCCCACAGCCCAGGACGAGGCCATTCAACCCGCCTGAACAGCTGCATAGGAACAGGGATGCTGTCACTAACAGGAAATAGACAGTAGTGATATATGATATTTTAAACAAAACTGTAACTAGTTTTGACTCAGAGATCACTGTAGGGTCATCAATGATCAATAATCTATGTAAAATATCTGGATGAAGGGACTGAATGGATCAAAGCTGAACTACCTAGTAAACCAAAATGATCATTCATCAGATCTTCAAATGGAGTAGTGAATTTGCATTATGATGTAGACAGGGAAGGTTAGTGAGTGTAACCTCAGCAGAAATAATATAACGTGAGTTGTCTATTGCAGTCGGGAACAATTTAAAAGCAGAGAGATTGCAGAACTCTGTGATGCAGAGATACATTGGGTGCAGGTCTGATCCTCGAAACTAAAAACCAGATACAATTCATTTCAAAGATGTTCAAAGATGCTTCCCTTTACTCATTCCTGAAATGAAGGCCTTTTGTTATCGGGGATTATCTGTTTAGATCTTAGATGAGAAATCTTACTGAACCACGATTTTCAGAGAAGTCCTTCAGCTGGATACATATTTTTTCTTGTTAAGAAAACTAAAGCTAGATAATATCTTATTGAATGAGATTCATTGATATTAACACAAATATTATGAAGATATCAACCCATTTTTAAAAATTACGCAGATGCATATAAACATCTCATCAAATCATAAACCGGGCACATTATTTTCTTTTGCTAATGAAAGGCACTGTGCACAACAACAGCAATGATGCTGCATACAACATACAGTCTATTATCACTCATTCCAGAGAACGTACATGGAGAGTGCACATGGTCCAGTTTGGAGTACAGTTGACATTCTTGTATTTTCCCACACAGAGACGGAGAAAAATATTACCTGCCTCAAAAGCAGCAGCCAATTGGTCTCTCTCTCTCTCTCTCTCTCTCTCTCTTACTTTGTTCTGTCTGAAAACAAGGTGTGAGAGCAGAAAATTCCTGAGTCATCTTTACCACTCGTGGAGGATTCCTGATGAGGATTCATAGGAATCTCTGTACAGCTCGAAGCAAAGGGAATTCAGCCAAATCCAACTGTTCTGGGAAGAAATCCTCAATCCCAGACATTTGTGTGACCAGAATAAGTTCAATGTCAGAAAAATATTTGAGACACTATCATTTTACCATTTGTTCACAGTTCAACTTCCTGTGTCTCAGATTTTTCTAGAAAATTACCCAGACTGATACCTATATCATTGGACACAGCACTCAACTGGTTACATTTAAATTTTGTTTTCACCAATAAAGGAGTGGGAGAAGACATCAGTGACCCTCCAACATTGGTCAGAACACGAACAAGTGATTCTCAAAGGGTTGGTAAGGTGTGAATTCCCTTTCACAGAAGATTGTGATGCCTGGATATTTCAATTTGTTCAAAATTATCTATGTAAGACATTTGGAAGACAAATGAATGTAGGGAAATGGTACACTGACAGAAAAGTGCTTCTGAGACCTTAATCAGATCATAGTGCATGGTAGAGCCGTGACAAAGTGTCTGATGACTCACTCTTGCTCCACAGTCCCTTGTTACTATGGTGCTTTCAGCCTCACACAGCTCCTGCAAGTTGCAGATGGGGGCCACTTGCTCCAAATACCTGGTCCACAGTAACACAGGATTTCATTTAATCACTCACAACTGTCGCACTCAGATTGGTACGGATTGGAAAATGTCATTCGGAAATCCAGGCTGGTTTTGAAAGACGCCTCTGCTCTGTTTACAGAGTGCCCCCTCTCTCCAACTTGTGCTTCATTTGTTGGTCTTGGTCTAGACCAGGATTCATTATGAATAAAGCTCCATACCTCATTCACAAAAATGTTTTGCTCTCTCTGATTACAACATACAATAACAGTACATCCAGGAAAATTACAGCCGTTTACTTTGAAATTACAGAAAATGAAAACGTAAGGAACAGGAATAGGTAATTCGGACGGTCAAGCAATTGTATACGATCATGGCTGATCTACTGTTAGCATTAACTCCTCCTTAATGCCCAGTTATTCACACTCCTCAGCTCTCTGACAGGTCAAAGATTCATGTACCACCTCTTTAAATACTTTCAGTGATGTCGCTCCCCTAACTCTCTCGTCCAGATAATTCCTGACATTGATTACCCTCTGTGAGAGGAAAACACTCTCTACACATACACCGTCACTTATTGATATGAACAAGAGGTGAACACAGGGGCTCAGGAAAGAGTGAATGGCCTTGATATCAAGGCAGTAGTTGACTGAGGATGTCATCGGGACCACCTACTTATCTGAGCTTAATGAGAATCAGGTCTAACCTCCTCACTGATTGGGGTCTTTCAGAGCACAAAGGAAGATGTTTGTGGTCGGTGGCCGACAATCCTCTCAATCCTGGGACATCTCTTCAGGAGATCCTGAGATTAACTTCCTCAGCACAAACATCTTCAGCTCCTTCGTCAACGTCTATGTGCCCCCATTCCCGGCGCCCCCCATCTCTCCTAAGATCAGAAGCGGAGCGATCACTGAAGATCACACAATATTCAGAACATTTTTTCCCCACTCAGCTCCTGAACGGGTCTGTGTCCATATTGAGCAAGACCCAAACAACATTCACGTTTGTGCTGTTAAAGTGTCGGTAACATTCATGTAACATAACGGCCAGGCACTGCACATTTCCACAGTTAAAAGAGGAGCTCATTCAGCACCTCAAGCTGGTTACACCCGGATATGTGGAAACTATTCAGCCCATCGAAATGACTGAACAAGAAGAGGGACAGCCCATTCAATCCTCCTGCCTGTTCCACAGGAAGAGGAGGCGTCTGGTCAGTACATTGAGCTGTTAAACAGGAACAGGCAGAGTCCAGCAAGACCCCTAAATCTGTTCTATGGAACCAGGACGAGACCATTCACCCCTCGAGACACTTACACAGGAATAGGAGGGTGTCATTGATGCTCCAACCTGGAAAACGAATGGAGCAGAGACTGCACTCATAGACTGCTCACAATGTTCCTCGTGGCTCCATTGCCTGTGGAACAAATGATCCTTTAACGTGTTTTGCCGGCAGCGAGGGTGGAAGCCAAATGTTTTGTGCCAAGCCTCAAGGAGGCATCTTCCATCTCTAAGAAGACAGACCCATGTTCTCCGTGGGGGTCAGAAGTTGGTGGGAATAGTTAACTTTTTAAAATGAAGGATGGTGGATAACGTGAAGTTCTATGTATGATCACACACCAAATGCACTGTATTAATGTTGGAAGAGTTTAGTTAAAGACTGGCCCTCGCTCTCTCTCAATCGAAATGGGGAGTGGCGTGGAGTGAGAGGAACGTTCTCAGAGTCTTTTAAGCCATCGAGAATCATGTAAACCAAGTTAAAAAAATATGGAATTTGTCACCAAATTAGTTCTGTTTGGAATATAATGAGTGACTGTCCATCATTTTAAGTTTCAATGCAATCACCTCTTATTCTTCAAAGCGCTACAGATTGATCCTCATGCATTCCCGATGGTACAATCATCCCAACAATGAGTCTGGTGAAACCCATTTACACTCTTTCTGCCAAGAGGATTATTCCTTATAAAGGAGAGAAAATCTGCCCACAATATCCCAAATACTATCTCGACAACACTCTCAGAGTTGATCACACGAATTCTGTTCCCTCACTTAGCTGTCTCAGCTTCTTTCCGGTGGTATAAACAGCCATTCCTTCTCTCCACACTGCGAATGATGTGGAATTTTGAAATCTCTTAAATTTTTGCGGCAGTCATCACCAGAGGTGTCGATGGAGATGTATATCACGTTCAGAGGGAGACTCAATCAGAAAGAATTCACTTGAAACAGGGAATGGTCACCTACCTGAATGGAAATGACTTGCAGGAACATAGAAATCAGGCAGAGAAAGGGAGCTATCTTTCGTTTTGTTCTTCCCTCACGGAATGTGTGCAGCCCTGGTCAGGCCAGCATGTTATGCTGATCTTGAACTGAGTGGCTGATTCAGCTGTTGCACAGGATAATAAAGAGTAAACCACATTGCTGTGGGTTTGCAGTCACACAGAGACCTGAACATGAAAGGATAACCCATTGCCTTCTCTAAAAGACATGAGGCAAACAGATATGCTTCTGTGGAAAACTAGTGGTGATGATTTCATTTGCATTCCATCAACTTCTTTCATGAGACACCAAAAGATTATTATTCTGTGCCGCTTGATTATGAGTAAATGACTTGACCACCATGCACTGTTTGTCCATCTGACAGATTCTGTGGAGAGGACAAATTAACCATCTCAAGTGCAAATATTTTGTGATGTAAGCATAGTTTGAAGGGACTTGAAACGGTTATATCTGGATTTACCAAAGGCACAAACGATGGATTATTCAGCAGCTGCACTGAGGCTGAGAAGGAGACTGAAATATCCTGATAGTGGTCTTGGGCAGGATTGGTGATTGGGGAGAATATGTAGAAATGGAAATATGAATGAAGGTAAAAGATAATGGGGATTAAGAACAGTCTGGTTTCTCCTCGTGTATTGTTGAGTAAGCTGTGAATAGTAATTTGCTAGTTATAATCAGTAAGGAATAAAATGTTTGACTGGATCTGAAAATGATGAGTTCCAAATTTTAAAATTTGAATATGAACAGCAAATCAGTTCGACTCAGCTTAATGGTAAGACGGCATGACTCACCAGGAGCACCAACTATGGCGAGGATGGGATAGTAACCACCTTGAATAATCCAAAGGATATCCTCGATCCGTGATGCTAATGCTATTCAAGGCTGAGAAAGGTAGTAAAGACCCAAGGATAAACTCCTGTCTGTTGTAATATTCCAGTCTAAAGTTCTCAGATTCTAATCCATTAATGGAACATCCCAGTCTAATGTTCTCAGAGTCTGATCTCTCCTCCCCTATCTCTCGAGCTGCTGATCCCTGTTAGTCCAGTCATTGATGCTCCCGCCCATACTGGGATAACACATTGAACCGAGTCCTTAATTAATAGAAGAGGCAAACCCTCCAGTGACACATCTCGGATCCACGGAGACAGACATCGATCACAGTCACTGAACAAATAGCTCCAGCCAACGCCTTTCAATTCAATATTGTTTTATTCAAATTCAAAACAATGATTCAAACTGTCATTTTCTGTGAGGGTGACAGATGGAACAAATCTTGAGGCCGGTAAATCAATTGAGTGTAACCATTCAATCTGTCTTGGATGCAGGAGTAATGCCATAAGTTTATCAGAACGTAAATGTGCGTCTCTGATTATAAATGGAAACATACATCCTGGAACTATTGATCAAGCATCATAATTTCAATTAAACATTGAGACAATTTTTATAATTCATGATCTGAGGCGAATGTGTGTCTGAGAAACGTGGGGTTGTAACAGACAAATGACATGGATAATCGACGTTTCGGGCATAAGCCCTTCTTCAGGAATGGGGAAAGTTTGTCCAGCAGGCTAAGATAAAAGGTAGGGAGGAGGGACTTGGGGGAGGGGCGTCGGAAATGTGATAGGTGGAAAGAGGTCAAGGTGAGGCTGATAGGTCAGACTGGGGTGGGGGCGGAGAGGTCGGGAAGAAGATCTCAGGTTAGGAAGGCGGTGCTGAATTTGATGGATTTGAATGAGACAGGGTGGGGGGAGGGGAAATGAGGAAACTGGTGAAGTCCGAGTTCATCCCTTGTGGTTGGAGGGTTCCTAGCCGGAAGATGAGGCGTTCTTCCTCCAACCGTCGTTTTGTTGTGGTCTGACGATGGAGGAGTCCAAAGACCTGCATATCCTTGGTGGAGTGGGAGGGGGAATTGAAATGTTGAGCTACAGGGTGGTTGGGTTGGTTGGTCCGGGTGTCCCAGAGGTGTTCTCTGAAACGCTCCACAAGTAGCCTTGACCTTGACCTCTTTCCACCTATCACATTTTCGATGCCCCTCCCCCAAGTCCCTCCTCCCTACCTTTTATCTTAGCCTGCTGGACAAACTTTCCCCATTCCTGAAGAATGGCTTATGCCCGAAACGTCGATTCTCCTGTTCCCTGGATGCTGCCTGACCTGCTGCGCTTTTCCAGCAACACATTTCCAGCTCTGATCTCCAGCATCTGCAGACCTCACTTTCTCCTCAAATGACATGGATATGTTAACAGAGAATTGAACGTGACAAATGCAATTCAGATTGTTATTACAGGTTTAGAGAGAGGCAGATGAGGCCTGTGCTATTGATGTTATCGATGTTAGTGAACTGTGATGAAGTGTAATTTACTGGACTTCAATTACAGTGTGATTATGGTATTGTAGAGGAGAGAAAACAGAGACAATTGTGGGACATGGCAGTTCAGACTGGAGGGAGGGATAATAATATTCCCCAGTCATCAGTATTGGAATGTTGCTCTTGATAACTCATTTGAAGAACAGTGTCAAGAATACATCTAAAGTGAGGAATGAGGAGTAAATGTTTTATATTGAACACAAAATACGGGGACAAAATGATTTTCTGTCCGTACTAAACTATGGGAAGTACAAAGAAATAAGATACACTCATGATATTGAGCTACATAAATTGAAATGCGTATTACAAAACCATGGAAGTGGTGTGTAATCTTTATCAATGATTATTTGGCCCACACTGAGATGCTGATTTCCCCTCTGTCAGTGATCCATCTCATTGAGATTCTCTGGCGCAGTATCTCAGTATTGAGGGAGGTCTCAGTTCCTGCTGCTGTTCACCCAGTCTATTTAAATTAAATCACCTTCTCACTGTAGAGAAAAAAAATCACTTGGCCTCTTGGACTCTGCTTAACTGTCGGCAACTAAGCTCTGTGATATTATTGGCGATAAATACTCTGGGACCACAGCGTATCCACACAGTGCTCAAACGTTATGGCAATAGGTTGCCGTCCGTGAGAATTTCTAAATAAAACTGCCATTTTCTGTCCGTTCCTGTCTATCACCCCTCATGCTGTCTTCTGATCTATCCAACTCACCTTCGTTTAACATCCCTGCTTCCAAATTGTGCAGTAGTACACCTTGATGTTTTGGATAGAGCAGGGACAGGACTGATCATTGTAGGGTCCAGGGTTTAGATGCTTCAATAAGAACAAGGAAGGTACTAAAAGTGGGTCGGGGCTGGGTGTTGGGGTGGAGGAGGGTGGGGTGGCATTGAAAATCAAAGACAGCATTACGTTGGGAGGAAGAATGCTTGATAAGGACTCATCTAATGACGTCGTATGGGAAGAGGTTAGAAACAAAAACGGAGAGGTCACCCTGTTGGAAGTTCTCTATTGCCGTCTGAAAAGTTCCAGAGATGTAGAGGAAAGGATTACAAAGATGATACTGGATAGGAGCGAAAATAAGAGAGTAGTTGTTATGGAAGAATTTAACTTTCCAGATATTGACTGGAAATGCTGCCGTCCAATTACTTTGTATGGGTCAGTTTTTGTCCAATGTGTGCAGAATGGTTTCCTGATACAGTATGTAGATAGTCCAATAAGGGCCAAGGCCAAATTGGATTTGGTACTGAGTAATGAACCAGACCAGGTGTTAGATTTGGAGGTAGGTGAACACTTTGCTGATAGTGACCACAATTCAGTTATGTTTACCTTAGCGATGGAAAGGGACAGGTGTATACCGCAGGACAAGAGTTATAGCTGGGGGAAAGGCAATTATGATGCGATTAGGAAAGGTTTTAGGATGCATAGGATGGGGAAGGAAACTGCAGAGGATGGGTACAATTTAAGTGTGGAGTTTTTTTCAAACAGCAGCTACTGTGTGTCCTTGATAAGTTTATTCCTGTCAGAAAACGAGGAAGTGGTCCAATGAGGCTGCTGTGGTTTACTGAAGCAATTGAATCTCTTGTCAAGAGGAAGAAGGAGGCTTATGTAAAGATGAAACGTGAAGGCTCAGTTCGGATGCTTGAGAGTTACAAGTTAGCCTGGAAGGACTTTAAAAAAGAGCTAAGAATAGCCAGGAGAGAGCATGAGAAGTCTTTGGCAAGTAGGATCGAGGAAAACCCTCAAGCTTTCTATCAGGAGGTCACAAATAAAAGAATGACCAAATGAAGATTAATGGCAATTAAGGACAGTAGTGTTAAGTTGTGTGTGGAGTCTGAGGAGATAGGACAGGCTGTAAATTAATATTTGAATCAATATTCACAATGGAAAAAGAAAATGCTGTCAAGACCAATACTGAGATACAGGCTATTAGACTAGACGGGATTGAAGTTCGTAACGTGGAGATGTTACCAGTTCTGGAGAGTGTGAAAATAGATATGTCCCCTGTGCAAAATGGGATTTATCCTAGGATTCTCTGAGAAGCTAGGGAGGAGTTTACATAACCATCTGTTCGGATTTTTACATCGCCATTGTCTACAGGAATAGTGCCAGAAGACTGGAGGACAGCAAATGTTGTCCCTTTGCTCAAGAAATGGAGAAGAGACAACCCTGGTAATTATATACCAGGCTTACTTTGGTTGTGGGTAAAGTGTTGGAAAGGACTATAAGAGATAGGATTTACTATCATCTAGAAAGGAATCATTAGATTAGGAATAGTCAACAAGTTTTGGTGAAGGGTATGTCATGCCTCACAAATCTTACCGAGTTCATTGAGAAAGTGACCAAACAGGTGAATGAGGGTAAAGTGAGGTATGTGGATTTCAGTGAAGCGTTTGATAAGGTCCCCCATGTAAGGCTATTGAAGAAAATATAGAGAGTGTGGTGTTGGAAAGCAGAACAGATGAGGCAGTGTCCAAGATGCATGCAAGTTGATGTTTCTCAAATAAGCCCTTCATCAGGAATCAGTTTTCTGGTCTGCAACATCTGCAGTCTTCATTTTCTCCTCGCTCCTCGGATGTTGCCTGACCTGCTGTGCGTTTCCAGCGCCCGACTCTGATCTCAAGCATCTGCAGTCCTTACTATCTCTCAGAAAATATGAAGACGTGGAATCGTGGGTGATTTAGCGCTTGGATCACAAATCGGCTCGCTGAAAGCAGACAGAAGGTGGTAGTTGATGGGGAATGTTCATCCTGGAGTTTAGTTGCTAGTGGTATACTGCAAGGATCTGCTTTGGGGTGACTGTTGCTTGTCCTTTTGGAAATGACCTTAATGAGGGTGTAGAAGGATGAGTTAGTAAATTTACGGTGGACAGTAAGGTCGGTGGATCTGTCGGCAGTGCTGAAGGATGTTGTAGGTACTGAGCTGTAATGTTCTATGTGCATGGACCTACAATGGGCTAAATAGCTTCCTTCTGTGATGTAACGATTCTGAGGTACGCTGGCCCACAATAAAAGCTTTAGGTGCCTGGAGAGACAAGCTGGTCCAGTAAAGGACACACACTGCACAGTCATCCATCATCTCTTCCTGTTTTCTGATATACAGCGGCCTCAAAATATCAGTCCAAACAAAATAGATTGATTCAAATTCAAGCAGTCAGAACGTTCACCCGAGGGGATTGCCGTTAGAGGATTCAATGAATAATAAAATTTCAGAATAACACCAAAAATAAAATAATATCACAGCAGCATAATAATTGGCAGCAGAGTAAAACTTACAGTTCCAGATATTTCCAAGTTCAGCATTGTGTACAGTTTTGGTCACCATGCTATAGGAAGGATGGTATTAAACTGGAACTTTACAAGGATGTTGCCAGGACTCAAGGGTCTGAGTCATAGGGAGAGGTTGGATAAGCTGGGACATTTCTCTTTAGAGTGCAACAGCCAGGGGGTGCACAAAGTGCTTCGAGAGGCTAGTCATGGCCCACATCAGTTCCAGTCTCCCAGCCTGCCTCGATCCCCTACAATTTTCCTACCAGTGGAATGGGTCCATAGCGGGTGGCATATCCCTGGAACATCTGGACAACCAGGACACCGACGTCAGATTCCTGCTCATTGATTATAGGTTCACCTGCAACACCATTATTCCCTTCAGAATAATCACAAAACTCCCTGACCTTAGTCTCGGCTCCGCCCTCTGAAGTTGGATCCTCAGCTTTCTGACCCACAGTGCACAATCAGTGAAAATAGGAACGTGTGTCTCTTCCATGATAACATTCAACACTGAAATCCCAAAGGATGTGTCCTCAGCCCCCTAGTATACCCCCGTTCACCCACGACTGTATTGCCAAATTTTGAACGAATGCCATCTACATGTTCAAAATACAGAACGGAAATAGAAGACTTAGTGAGGTGCTGCACTGAGACCATCCTCTCTTTCAACGTAAGCAGAACTAACCAACTGATCAATGACTTCAGAAAGAAATGAGGAGAACCTGCCCCAATCTGCATCAATGGAACTGAAAGTAAAAGAGTGGAAAGCATTAAGTTGCTTGGAGTGACGATAACCGACCTCCCATGTAGATGTGACAGCCGAGATGGCACAAGAATGCCTCTTTTTTCCCTGGCAGCTCAGGACATTTGACATGTCCACAAGGACCCTCACCAATGTCTACAAATGCACCACTGACAGCAAACTATCTGGGTGCATAATGACCTGGTGTGGCCTCAGCCCTGCCCAGGACAGTAAGAGAAATGACAGAAGGTTGTGTGCACAGCCCATGCCATCACAGAAACCAACGTCCCATCCATTGTCTCCATTTACACAGCTCACTGCCGCGGAAAGGCTGACAACATTATCAAAGACACATCGCACCCTGGATCTCCTACAATCTCTTCCATCATGCAGACAATACAGAAGCTTGAACACACAAACCAGCGGCTCATGGACAGCATCTTCCCAGCCATTATTAAACTGAGGAATGGACTCTCTAACTTCAAATAATGCTGATCTTGCTCACATTGATGTTGCCTATTGCATGTCCTTTCTGGTGTAGCCTGTATGCCTCAGTCTAAGATTTTCCTTTACCCTATGATCTGTATGTCCTTGCTTATTGTAGGAGCGAGATTCCCCAGCTAGGGTCAAAGACTCTGGAGGCAGACAGGGCACAGGCACGGAATGGACTTTAATTCAAGCAAAACCTGATTAATGCTGGGAGAATACCAAAGGATCTTCCTCAAATTTGGCTTTGACATGTGAAGATAATCGTTTCCTTAATCTTTAGCTCAGATCAGAAGGCAAATCAATGACACACTTCGATTTTACGGTAAAAAAGACAATATTTTTATAGTTCTGTGTTGCAATGATCGTACACAACCTTGTCAGTGTACCCTACACTCCCCTTCTGCAGAACCAATCCTATAAAACAACTGATCAATGATGGACACTCGCATGGACAGCCCGAGCTTCTTATTTGTTTCGGATGTTTAACGATTGTTGTTATCTCTAGTCCGTGGGATCTTTGTATAATGCATTCCAAAGTTCGTGACTTTGCTCTTTTTAGTCATACCCCTCATTGTTTATCTTGAAGGATTGCATAAATTCTATTCTCCAATGGGCAGGCTATCTCGTATCAAATTCCGTGATCACATTTTACATTAAAAAGTTGATTCTGTTACAAAATTCGTAATATTATTATTATTATTTCTACCGTTAACCTTTTTCTTAGTGAATTAGACAAGGCACGCCAGGCATCTCTTTCAGGTTTTATAATTACGTGGAAATCTGTGTCCATGATTATTTACCAAATATTTAACTAGAACTTATTACTATTGTAAATAGTTTCAAAGGCGCAGCTAGCTTCTGAAAGATAACTTGAGTTGCTGTTTTTGTGTATTAAAAAATCCTTACTGAGATCAGAATAAGTTACCTTTTGTAGTGATTCTTCAAAGTTTTTGTCCTACAATTTCATTATTTCATCTGTGCTCTGTAACAAATCTTTTTTTTTTAAAAAAAAACAACTTTCTTTATCACAATATTTCAGAATCTTGCGAATCAGATTATCCTTTGTTTTGCTGTGGAATAGTTCCCTTCTCAAAGGCCCTTTTTCACTAATGCTGAAGCAATCTATTTTAATTTCTGGCTATTTTGTGGCTCTTCAAAAGCAGACAGCTGAAGTAGCCTTTTCAATTTCGGCCACTTCATGTCTCTAAAAAAAGGCAGCTCCAACTCTCACTCGGATCTGCCAGAACTGTGTATAAACAAACAGTTTCACTCTACTTAGATACATGCGACAATAAATCCCATCAAATCAACAGAAACCAAACCTAATGATAGAGAGTGAGAAATTGTCACAGGGTCAATACACCCAGATCGAACTCTGCAGCCTGCCACATCCAGCCAAAAATCGTAATAGACGATTAAACAATTAACTGGTGGAGAGGGCTCCACGATTATTCCCATTCTATCATTAGATCAGCTCTGCACATCAGTGTAAAAAACAAGGAAATAGTATCTGTACCATCCTCAGCCAGGAGTGCTGTGTCGATGATTCAATTCACCGTCATCATGATGCCCACAGAATCACAGATGCCAGTATTCAACCAATTCCATTCGCTGACATGAAGAACCAGCTGAACACAGAAGATACGGCAAAGGCAATGGGCCCTGACCCCATTCCTGCAACAGGACTGAAGACTTGTGCTGCACAACAAGCTGTGTCCCTGGGGAAACTGTTTCATTCCAGCTCCAACTCTGACATCTCCCTGACAATGTGGAAAATTACTCAGCTATGTCCAGTTTCTAAGCGGGGAATAATTACAATCTGACCAATTACAAATCCTTCAGTCTCATCACGATAGTAAAATTGAGAATTCGTTTTGACAGAGCTGTCAAGCAGCACAGACATAACTTGCTCAGTGTGGTTTCCGATAGGTTCCCCATGTGGAGATGGTGCTGTTTTGGAAAAGTCACTGGATTAATAACCCAGATCAGACTAATGCTCTGGCAGCTGGTGGAAGTTAAAAACAATTAATAAAATATCGAGATCTCAAATTTGGTGTCAGTAACAGTGACCTTGAATCAAAGTCGATTTTAAACACCAATTTGATTTTCCAAACAGCACTTGCTTTTCAGGAAGTGAATCTCCCGTGCTTTCCTGGTCTGGCCTAAAAGTGACTCCAGACACACAGATATGTGATAAACTCTTTAATGATCTTTGAATCGGCCAAGCAAGACACTCTATTGGATCAAACTGCTCAGAGGTCTTAAAGGATAAAACCGGATAGAACACCCAAACTCAGCCTCAGTATGGAGAAGGGAACAGGAAACACAGTCCTGTTGACTCTGCAGAGACTTCCTTCCTAACATCTGCGAACTTGTGACAACATTTAGAGCTTTCCCACAGCGGCATAGAAACATCGGGAAAGGAATAGGCCACACAGCACATTCAGCCTGCCCCATTCTAGTTAATGTCTGAACATCTCCTCAATGCACTTTCCCCACACACTGTACACATCCCTTAATGTGGTTAACCTTGTGAAGCTATAAAATAGGAACTGCGGCAATCCCTTTGGTCTTTCGAGTTTGCTATCTAATTCAATATAATGATGGCTGACCCTTTATTTCTACACCATACTCCTGCTCTCTCCCCGTCCTTTCGGTGTCTAGACACCTTACGTTGTCTTTAGTGCCTTGTCTTCCACAGCCTTTTGTGAGAAAGAATTTCCAGGTTCACCAGTCTCAGAATGCAGACATTTATTCTTATCAAAATGCAACGTGACCTGCCTGTACCTAATACTGTGACCCCTTGATTTATACTTACCAGCTAGGGGAATTATCCTCACTGCTTCCAATCTATCTAACCCTGTCAGTGTTTATATATCTCACTGAGATCTCCACTCATTTTCCTAAACCCCATGCAATTCAAGCTCAGTCGCCCCAAACTCTGCTCCACAAAAGTCTGTCATCCCAATGATCAGTCTGGTCATCCTTCGCTGCACTCTCTCAATGTCAGGTTTATCATTTATTAGGTACGGAGACCAAAACTGCACACAATACTGCACAATGTTCGAGTTGAGGTCTCACCAAGGGCCTGTACAGCTGCACTGAGACAACCTTACTCCTGGACTCAAGTCCCCCTGAAATGAGGGTCATTCCCCCATTTATCTTCCTGACTGCTTTCTGCTCCTGCAATCGTGCTTTCAGTGACTGGTGTACAGGGAGATCCCAGATCCTTTTCAATGTTACAGATCCCCACTTGGTGGGTCTGTGTAAACTGGTCTGTGTGCCAATGTATTCCCAGTATTGGCTTCTGTCTTCAGAACTCACTGCCCTGCATGGAACTCAGAGGTCTGCCAAACAATAACAGAAGAAAAGTGCAGTTCCCTTCATAGATCGACATTTCTCAACCATTCCCTTTTCCAATGTTGGCTGGTATTTTGATGTTGCCCAACAAAGTAGACAACATCACATCTATCCACACGGCTCTTCCTCTAATACATATTTACTCATTCACTCCATTTGTTTCAATCACCTTCAAGTTTTTTTAACATCCTCCTCACTTTTCAAAATCTTAGTTCCGTCAGCAGACTTAGAAACTTTGCATTTGATTCCCTCAACGAGAGGTTTGAGATGTATTGTGAATATCTGGCGCCCCAGCACCAATCATTGCGATGCCTCATGAGCCTTCCAAACTGAAAACCATCCATTTATTCGGAGTCATTGTTTCCTTTCAACACTCTTATTTTAACACCATGTTCATACATTACCCACTATCCCATGTGCTTTTACTTTGCACACGAGGCTTGGTACTCTATTAAAATTCTTGCTGAAAATCCAAGTTCAGTGCCTCTATTGTTTTTTTTTCCTGTAATTAATCCACCAGTCAGTTACTCAAATATGTTTCCAATTTCATCAATGTGTATTGATTTTTTTTCTATGCCCATTATTTTCAGTTCCAATAATTTCTCCAAATTAGTTTATTTACTAGTTTCATTCTACATCATTTTCTCATCAGACTCAGGTTTTCTCCTATTGCTGGGAATGCTTTGTTTATGTTTTTTTCTGTGAAGGCAGAAGTGAAGTAGCTGTGTCATGTTTCTCTATTCTCCATTCTCGATTCCCTGGTTTCAGACTGTAAGGAAGCTGAAACTTTGACTAAAAAGAACAGCTGTTGTCTATTCACCCTGTCCATGCCCCTTGTAATCTTAAACCTGAATTACTTACCCACTGAACTTCCTCTGCTCAAAAATAAAAAGCTCGAGCTTACCCAGCCTCTCTCCACAGCTCAGATGGCCCATCCAAGGGAACATCCTGGTGAATCTCTTCTACACCCCAACCAGTACAATCACTTCCTCCCTGTAATGTGGCTCCCAGAACTGCACACAATATTTAATTTGGCCTTATCAAAGTGAGATATAAAACTCGTGTAATCTTTGGGTCAATGAATTAAGGCTTTACCTACAGTCATGCTGAAGTCATCAATTACCATAACCAGTCACATTCAGGGATGTGTGAAGAAGCACGCTCTGAGCTTCCTAGTGTGATGCCATTCTTTGAGTACTCCCCTGTCTGGTTCCTTCTTCCAAAGTGTGTCACCTCATATTTCTCAGGGTTACATTCCATCTGCCATTGAGTTACTCATCTGATCATTCTATCTGTATCTTCCTGTAACATAAGACCTTCCTCCTCACTACCAACCACCTGGCCAATCTTTGTGTCAAACACAAACTTACTTATCACACTCCCCCTACCCACTTCACATTCACATCACTTATGAATACCACAAATAATAAGGGACACAGCATTGATCTCTGCGGTACACCAGGGGAAATTGGGCTCCAGTCACACAAACACCCTTCTACCATGAAGTTGAGTTGGGATGCAACTTGGCAAGTCACTAATAGGCCCTACATGTTCCCTGGTTGTTCTGTTCCACTTCATATACGTTAAGAATATCTGGGGATTCTCCTTAATCTTGCCCTGCCAACAGACTTCCATGCCCCTGTATTAATGAGTCCCCTCCGAGGGAAGAATTTCCTCCTTATTACGGTCTTAAATGGCATATCCCTTATCCTGTCATTATTTGCCTTAAATATAGAGTAGAAAGTGAGGACTGCAGATGCTGGGGATCAGAGCTGAAAATGTGTTGCTGGAAAAGCGCAGCAGATCAGGCAGCATCCAAGGAGCAGGAGAATCATATCCGTATTCCATATCTGCCACAAATTCACCTGCACATCCACACACATCATTTACTGCATCTGCTGCACCCGATGTGGCCTCCTCTGTATTGGGCAGACAGGCCGCGTAATTGCGGAACGTTTCAGAGAACAACTCTGGGACACCCGGGCCAACCAACCCAACTACCCCGTGGCTCAACACTTCAACTTCCCCTCCCACTCCGCCAAGGACATGCAGGTCCTTGGAGTCCTCCATCGCCAGACCATAGCAACACGACGGCTCGAGGAAGAGTGCCTCATCTTCCGCCTAGGAACCCTCCAACCACAAGGGGTGAACTCATATTTCTCTAGTTTCCTCATTTCCCCTCCCCACCTTGTCTCAGTCCCAACCGTCGAACTCAGCACCACCTTCTTTATCTGAAATTTTCTTCCTGACCTCTCCACCCCCACCCTCACTCCAGTCTATCACCCTCACCTTAACCTCCTTCCACCTATCGCATTTCCAACGCCCTTCCCCCAAATCCCTCCTCCCTACCTGTTATCTTAGCCTGCTGGACACACTTTCCTCGTTCCCGAAGAAGGGCTTATGCCCAAAACGTCGATTCTCCTGCTCCTTGGATGCTGCCTGACCTGCTGCGCTTTTACAGCAACACATTTTCAGCTTAAATATAGAGTAGACAGCTAGAGAAACATCCTATTTATTTCCACCTCTTCACATGTATCATAGATTTTTGAAATTTCACTGCGATCACCTCTCATGCTTTGGAACTGGAGACAAATCTCGCCATCAGAAAATCTTGTCATCTCAGGAATTAATCTGGAGAATGTCCATTGCACGTCCTCTGTGATCAGTGTAATCTTCCTTAGATTAGGTCATCAACACTGGACTCAATACCTCAGGTACATTCTCACCAACACTCTATACAACTGCTTCATGATGTCTTTACCTCTATATTCCGATTCCCTTAAACGAATTCCAACCTAACTTTAACTTTCCAATTACAGTTATTCCTCCAAATACCATTCACACTCATCGCATTTCCGAACTCACTGTGTGAGTTATAGAGGCTTGGAGATCTGCAGCATTGAAACAGACCCTACAGTCCAATCCGTCCATGTCGAGCAGATATCCTAACCCTAACTAGTCCCACTTGCCTGCACCCGGCTCATATCCCTCCAAACCTTTCCTATCCATATAACCATCCAAATGCATTTTAAGTGCTGCAATTGTACCAGCCTCCAACACATCCTCTGGCAATTCATTCCATTCATGTGTGAAAAGGTTGCCCTCAGGTCTCTTTTACGTTTAGATTTCTTAAAGTGTGGAAACTAGCCCACACCAACCCAGACCCATCCCCCTACATTTACCCCTTAAACTAACACTACAATTTAGAATAGCCAATTCACCTGCCTGCACATTTTTAGATTGTGAGAGGAAACATAGGGAGAATGTACAAACTCCACACACCCTGAGGGGGGAATTGAACCCGAGTCTCTGATGTTGTGAGGTAGCATTGCGAACCACTGTGCCACCCAACATCTTGTTCCTCTCATCCTAAACCTATGCCCTTTAGTTCCGCACTCCCCGACCACAGGGAAAAGATTTTATCCATTTATCCTCTCCATGCCCTTCATAATTTTGTACATTTCTAGAAGGTCACCCCTCAGCCTCCAAAGCTCAAGGTAAAACAGACCCAGCCTGTACCTCAAATCCTCCAACCCTGTCAACATCCTTGTAACTCTTTCCTGAACTCTTTCAATTTTCACAACATATTTCAGATGGGAAGGAGACCAGAATTCCACGCAATATTCCAACAGTGACCTAACCAGTGTCCCGTACAGCCGCAACATGACCTCCCAACTCCAATACTCAATACTCTAACCAATAAAGGAAAGCATACTAAACGCCGCCTTAACTATCTGATCTACCTGCGACTCCACTTTCAAGGAGCTATGAACCTGCATTCCAAGGTCTCTTTGTTCAGCAACACTTCCCAGGACCTTGCCATTAAGTGTATAAGTCCTGCTAAAATTTGCTGTCCCTGAATGCAGCACCTCGCATTTATCAGAAATAAACTCCATATGCGACTTCTCAGCCCATTGGCCAATCTGATCAAGATCCTGTTGTACTCTGAGGTAACCTTCTTCGCTGAGGTAACCTTCTTTGCACCTCCAATTTTGTTGTCATCTGCAAACTTACTAACGATAACTCTTACGCTCACATCCAAATCATTTACGTAAATGACAAAAAATAGAGGACCCAACACTGATCATTGTGGTACGCCACTGGTCCCAGGCCTCCAGTCTGAAAAACAACTCTCCACCTCCAGCCTCTGTCTTCAACCTTTGAGCCAGTTCTTTATCCAAATGGCTAGTTGACCCTGTATTCCGTGAGATCTAAACTTGCTATCCAGTCTCCAATGGAGAATCTTGTCGATCGCGTTACTGAAGTCCATATAGATCACATCCACCCCTCTGCCCTCTTCGTTACATCTTCAATAACCTCGATCAAGATTGTGAGATATGATTTCCCACGCACAAAGTCATTTTGACTATCCCGAATCAGTCCTTGTCTTTCCAAATATATGTAAATCCTGTCCTTCAGGATTCCCTTCAACAACTTGCTCACCACCGAGGTTAGGCTCACCGATCTGTAGTTCTGTGGCTTGTCCGTACCACCCTTCTTAAACAGTCGCACCACGTTTGCCAAACTCCAGGCTTCTGGCAACTCTCCTGTGACAATCAACGGTACAAATGTCTCAGCAAGAAGGCCAGCAATCACTTTTCTAGCTTCCCACAGAGTTCTCGGGTGCACCTGTTCAGGTCCTGGGGATTTTTCCACCTTTACCTGTTTCAAGACATCCAGCACTTCCTCCTCTGTATTATGGACATTTTTCCAACGTGTAACCATCTATTTCCTGACATTCTATATCTTCCATGTCCGTTTCCACAGTAAATACTGATGCAAAATAGTCGTTTAGTATCTCCCTCATTTCCTGCAGCTCCACACAAGGGCTGCCTTGTTGATCTTTGAGGGGCTCGATTGTCTCCCTAGTTATGATTTTGCCTTAATGTATTTGTAAAAACCCTTTGGATTCTCCTCAATTCTACTTGCTAAAGCTATCTCATCTATACTCCTACTGTCTTTATACTCTTCTCAGTATTCGCTCGATCTATCCTGTCTATATCTGACATATGCTTCCTTCTTTTTATAAATCATACACTTTAGTTAGCCAGCAATCCCTATACCTACCAGCTTTTCCTTTCATTCTAACAGGAATATACTTTCTCTGGATTCTTGTTATCTCATTTCTGTAGGCTTCCCATTTTCCAGCCGTCCGTTTACCTGTGAACATCTGCACCCAATCAGGTTTTGAAAGTTCTTGCGAACTACCATCAAAATTGGACTTTCTCCAATTTAGAACTTCAACTTTTGGATCTGGTCTATCCTGTTCCATAATTATTTTAAATCTAATAGAGTTATGGTAGCTGGCCTCAAAGTGCACCTCCACTGACACCTCAGTCACCTGGCCTGCCTTATTTCCCCAGAGCGGTTCAAGGTTTGCACCTTCTCTAGTAGGTTCATCCACATACTGAATCAGAAAATTTTCTTGTACACACTTAATAAATTCCTCTCCAACTAAACCCTTAACGTTTTGGCAGTCCCAGTCTTTGTTTGGAAAGTTAAAATCTCCTACCATAATCACCTTACTTTCTTACAGATATCTAAAGTCTCCTTACAAGTTTGTTTCTCAATTTCCCTCTGACTACAATCCCAATAAGGTGATCAGCCCGTTCTTATTTCTCAGTTCTACCCAAATAACTTCCCTGGATGTATTTCCAGGAATATTCTCCCTCAGTACAGCTGTAATGCTATCCCTAATCAAAAACGCCACTCCCCCTCCTCTCCTGCCTCCCATTCTATCTTTCCTGCAGCATTTGTATGCTGGAACATTAACTGCCAGTCCTGCCCATCCCTGAGCCATGATTCTGTAATTGCTTCGATATTCCAGTCCCATGTTCCTAACCATTCCCTGAGTTCATCTGTCTTCCCTGTTAGGCTCCTTTGCATTGAAATAAACGCAATTTACTTTATTAGTCCTACCTTGTCCTTGCCTGCCCTGATTGTTTGACTCGTTTCTGTTCTCAATTGTACCAATCTCAGATTGATCTATTTCCTCACTATCTCCCTGCCCACCCCCCACTCCCCCACCCCCTTTACTAGTTTAAATCCTCCCGAGCAGCTCTAGCAAATCTCCTTGCCAGTATATTCGTCCCCTTCTAATTCAGGTACAATCCGCCCTTCTGGTACAGTTTCCTTCTACCCCAAAAGAGATTCCAGTGATCCAAAATTGTGAATACTTCTCCCATACACCAGTTCCTCAGCCATGCATTCATCTGCTCTATCCCTCTATTTCTGCCCTCACTAGTTCGTAGCACTGGGAGTAATCCAGATATTACTACTCTCAAGAACCTCCTTTTTAAATTTCTGCCTATCACCCTGCAATCTCTGTCCATAATCTCAAACTTTTCCCTTCTTATGTCGTTGGTTCTAATTTGGACAATGACCTCTTGCTGGCCCCTGTCCCCCGTGAGAACATTCTGCACCCTTTCTGAGATATCCTTGATCCTGGCACCAGGGAAACACATCATTCTGCTTATTTCTCTGCTGGCCACAAAACCGTCTGTCTGTACCCCAGACTAGCGAGTCCCCTAGCATAATTGACCTCGTGGAACCCGACGTATCCCTTGTTGCATTAGAGCCAGTCTCAATACCAGAAACTTGCCTGTTCATGCTACGTTCCCCTGTGAATCCATTACCCGCTACATTTTCCAAACCAGCATATTTGTTTGAAATGGGGACAGCCCCAGAAGACTCCTGCACTAGCTGCTTAACTCTCTTGCCTTTCTTGGAGTTAACCCATCTATGTAACTGTATCTGAGACTTCCCCACTTCTTATAACTGCCAACCATCACATACTGTTGCTGTTACCAATTCTTCATTGTCCTAAACTGTCTCCCCAGCTGATCCATTCGATCTGATAGGATTCGCAACCAGAAGCAATTATTGCAGATATAATCCGCAGTAACCCTTAAAACCTCCTTAAACACCCACATCTGATAAGAAGCGCATATGTTTCTACTAAGACCATTTGTGCTCCTTCACAATCGACAGACCCAGAAAAAGAAAACTGTCTTGTTCTTCTACAAAACACTGCCCAAAGTTAAATTAATATTTATGACTTATATTTTAAGATTAATCAAGAGACATATCTCAACAACATATAATTAAGGAAGAATCCACTCTACTTACTTCGGCAGACTTTCTGTAGAACACAGTTAAAACAATTCACTATGTGGCTGGGAACTTTGCTCAAACAGTTCCTCCAAACCAGTTTTAAATTTCACTGTTTAATCTTCCTAGAGGCACTCCGATATCCAACAATACATGAATTCAAACAGCAAAGGCAGTAATTTTGCAGGTACGCTGTCCTGTCAGTTTCTTCCCCTCACCGTATGCTTCCTTTTTCTGCTCTTTTCCCTCTTAAAACTGCTGTTTCTTTGACCTTTTTTCCCAAAGTTCCAAGACAATGTAACAGCGTACAAAACAGTAATTGCTGCTTCTGGAATTCGAGGAAATCACCTCCAACACCTAAAACACCTCAAAACAAGGAGCAGCTGTTACAGCCTGAAATTTTCCCCGCCCAGACTTCTGAAAATCCAAATGCATCACTTCCACTAGTTGTCTGTAGTCTATACTGTAAGAAACAACTTCAAATAATTCCGGAGTTTGTCAGGCATGATTTCTCTGTCAGAAATGCATTGTAATTCTCTGCAATGTTGCTGTTCATTTCTAAGTACCCAATATCACATCTTATATAATGGATTCCAACTCTTTCCAAACATATGTCAAATTAATTGGTCTGCAGTCCTCCACATTATCTCTTCTTCTATGTGTACATAGATGGATCATGTTTACTACCTTTCAGTTATCTACAATGGATATGGCCTTTGCAGGATCTACAAGAAAATAAAACACAGTCACTGACAGTTCAATTAATATGCTGTTTTATTTCCGAAGATTATCTGGCCCATCAGACTTGGCAATGATCAATCTAGCTCAATTTTCAAGTATTACCTTGTTGCTGATATGAATGGACTTTATGTCCTTCGTTCCACAAGTCCCATGTGATTACTTGCTTTACACGGATGTTTCCTGGCGCTTTCTCCATGAAGACAGATACAAAGTAGCTGGTTAGTTTCTCGGCCATTTCCTTGTTTCCCGCAATAAATTCTCCGATACTTTAAAAATTTCCACATTTGGCCTTACTTTTGTTTTCTTTTGTATATGGATCCGAGATTTGAGCAGTCTTTGTGTTTCCTGTTTGTTTGTATTCATGTTCTTTTTGATTTCCTTAACACTTTCTTCATGCTCATTTATAGAAAAGTAAATCTCTCAGAATGTTCAGGTTTGCACAATATCTGGAATTCTTCTGAAGCTGCTTCCTTAGATTTAATGCAATCATTAATTTCTTATCTAAACCATTAATGAGTCACCTTCCTTTTCTTTGGTGTTTGTAACTTCGTGATATGTACGTATTTTTCAGACCATATAGTATTTCTATCACTAACAGCCAATGTTTGTCTCACACCAAATTTCATATTGATTTTTCCAATTCACGTGGCCCTCTCGCCTTCGGGTTTCCATGATATTTGAGTGTAATGTTCAAACATTCTATATTGCTTGCAGGCGCCGTGTAAGATGCAACATATTAGTGTTACGATTGCCCAATAACTGCCTCAGAGCTCGGTAAGTAATTAGTCCTTCTGACCACACAACACCACGCCCGAAATAACCTGCTCTCTACTTTGGTTCACAACATACTCTTCAACCTACCTCATAAACACATGAAATGTATTTTTCACAGCATTAGCAATCATTTAGTTAACGCAGTTTAGATGCAATTTTAGATCATCCAGTATTACTACAGCACCCGCGATATTTGCATATCTAATTTCCAGAGAATCGGATGCACAAAATTGCACAACAGTTTTGGTTTAGATATGTAAGGCACCAATGTGTGTTACTCCTTGTTGTTTGCAAGATCCATACAAACTGATTCTGAAGAAGCTGAGGGATGTGGTCTGTGGTGTTATTAGTGATAGACGTGGACAAGACATTGGGGAGGCTCACCCCGATCCTGAGATGACCTGAAGAAATGCCCATCAATACAGGACAAACATCAATCACCTTCCCCGCCAGCCAAGACAAATGTCTCCGTATTCTCTCGACTCTCTAACACTCTCTATATATCTGTTACAGCACCTACCCCGAACAAGGCTCTTGCTCCACCACTCTCACTATTGCATGCAACACTCTCTTTCCTTCACTCTCTCTGTCACTGAAAGCAAATCGAGATGGAATTTATTGCTTTGCCAACATTGCACCAGTGAGACAATTTGATGCTGGGAACATAAAAATGCGAACATTTTGAAAATTAGGGAGAGAGAAGATGACATCGAGACGGAAGAAGCCTGGGGATCAACCATCTTGCTCCGCAAGAAATTATGAAATACTGACTAATAATATATGTTTTTCATATGAAACATATTCACAGTAAACAGAAATACGACGACTCAGGGAATTCAGCAGCCAGAAGAGTCACATCACAGAGGACGGCAGTGGCTGTGTGGTTTTGAAATTAAGTTGATGCAATCTTCATAAGTGTCTTATTGAAATAGCATAATGTTAGAGATTTGGGGGCAGTTGGAGGTGGATTAGTTAAAGTTGTAAATAGTTATGGCATAATATTCACTTTTACAGTTAAAAATAAATTGGCGTTATTTTCTTTAAATAGTGGAATTTGGGAGTTCTCTGTCACTCATATTCTAACAGATTACGCGGTGAGGTGAGCTCTCCTGGGTGTTTGGTTTAATTAACAGAGACGTTCACCACCATGTCGTAACACTTGCAAAGACCAACAAAGAGCAACAACAACAAAAAAGAAATAAGGAGTGAGAAAGTTAAATATGAGGGTAAGCAAGCCAGTCATGTAAAGAAAGACTGTCAGAGCTTCTTTCGATACATAAAGGGTAAATGAGAGGCAAAAATGGGCATCTGACCACTAGAAATTGACACAGGAGAGATAGTATTGTGGAACAAGGAAAAGGCTGAAGAGCTGAAAAATTCTTTCGTGTCAGTCTTCACGTTTGAAAACACGAGTAATATCCCAAACTTTGAAAAGACTTAGTGGACAGTCTTTTAAGGTGTAAGGAGTAAGGCGGCCATCACCTAGGAGAAGGTGCTGGGAAAACTGAATGGCTTGAACGTAAGTAAATCACCTGGGCCAGATGGACTCCACTCCAGATTTCTAAGGCAGATAGGTGATGAGACAGTGGAGTAATTGGTGGTGATCTTTCAGGAACTCTTGAATCAAGGAGATTCCCAGAGGACTGGAAAATCGCTAACGTGGCACCCCTGTTTTAAAAGGGAGTAGAGCAAAAAACGGAAAATTACAGACTGACTAATCTAAACTTGGCTCTGGGTAAGACCCTGGAATGCATTGTGAAGGATGAGATTTCTGAATACTTAGGTGTGGATGGTGAATTAGGACAAAGTTAACATGGTTTCATCAAGGGGAGGTCATGTTTGGAAAATCTGCTAGAAAACCTTGAGGACATAACGATCAGCTTAGATCAAGGAGAGCCAATGAATGTCATCCAGCTGGACTTCCAGAAGATCTTTGACAATGTACCGACAGGAGGCTACTGAATAAGGCAAGGGCCCATGGTTTTAGAGGCAAGGTGTGAGCATGAATAAAAGTTTGGCTGCCTGGCAAGAAGCAAATAGTGTCGATAAAAGAGTCCTTCTCAGGATGACAGCCAGTGACAAGTGGTGTTCCATAAGGCTTTAGTGTTGGGACCACAACTTTTCACTTTATACATTAACGATCCAGATGAAGGATCTGAAAGCATTCTGGCTACGTTTGAAGATGATACAACGATAGGTACAGGGACAGGTAACATTGACGAGGCAAGGAGGCTCAAGGAAGATTTGGATAGTTTAGGATAAATGGAAAAGAAGTGGCAGGTGGCGTACAAAGTGGGAAATTGTGGGAACAAGCACTTTGTTAGGAAGAATAAAAACATGGACTACCGAAAAAATTCAGTTGTCTGCAGTGCAAACGGACTTGGGAGTTCTACTCCAGATTCTCTCAATGTAAACTTCCAGGTTGTGACAGTAGTCAGGAAGGCAAATGCAGTGATGGAATTTATTTGGAAATGATTTGAATAAAAAAGCAGGGACGTACTTCTGAGGCTCTATAAGGCTCTTGTCAGACCATATTTGGAGAATTGTGCGCTGTTTTGAGCCCCATATCTCAGGAAGTATGTGCTGACCTTGGAATGGGTTCACAGGATGTTCACAAGAATGGTCCCAGGAATGAAAAGCTTAACATATGAGAACACTTGAGGACTCTGGGTCTGTTCTTGATGGAGTTCAGAGGTATGTGGGAGAATCTCATTGAAACATAGAGAATACTAAATGTCCTGGACAGTGCTGATGGTGAAAAGACTTCCATTGGTAGGAGACTATAGGACCCACGGATACAGCCTTAGAGTAAAGGGAAATCCTTTTAGAACGGAGATAAGGAGAAACGTCTTCAGCCAGAGAGTGGAGAATCTATGGAATTCATTTTCACAGAAGGCAGTGGAGGTCAGGTCTTTGTGCATATTTAAGATAGAGATAGTTAGCTTCTTGAGTATCAAAGGGATCAAGGGTTACAGGGAGAAAGCAGGAGTATGGTGTTGAGAAACTTGTCAGCCATAATTGTATGGTGGATCAGACTCGATGGGCTGAATGTCCTAATTTCTGTTCCTATATCCGATGATCTTATGGCTGTCAGCCACAGTCTATTGCTACCCTCTCTCTTACATTGTCGCTCCTGACAGCAAAATGTGAGAGTAAAAAATCACTGAGTCATCTTCACCAAACTTGGAGGATTCCTCTTGAGGATTCATGGGAATCGCTCCACTAATTGAAGGAAACGAAATTCTGCCAAATCCAATTCTTCCAGGAAGTAGTCTCACACCAGCAGCTTGTTTGAGTAGAATAACGTCGGAGACAGAGTATCAGTTGGGACACATTATCTCTTTTCCATTTGAAATGAGTTCAACTACTATGAAACTCTGGAAACCATTTCCTATTCTTTTTAATCTTCAGACACATGTGATTGTGTATGTGTCTGTACGTGTGTGACTCTGTGTCTCACATTTTTCGAGAGAATGACCGAGGTTACACTTCAAATCTGTTGAAACCAGTGGAGAGGTGCGGCTGGAAAAGGACACAGTGACCCTCCAACATTTGTTGGAGCAGAAATGAGAAATTCGCACGGGCTGTTCAAATGGGAATTCTCTTCCCCAGAGGTTTCATCCCAAGATGGCAGCTCAACATCACCATTTCCAGCGTAACTAGACATGGTCCATAAATGTTGGCCTGTCAACAACACCCACATTCCATGAACACATCTAAAACGATAAACTGCAGCAGAATTAATTGGATGGGAACAAGCCTGACAGATAAATGCCTGTTGCCTTCCAGAATTGTGCAGCCAGTATACTTTGACTTTGTACAGTTTCCTAGTATTGTACCTGGTGCTTGCATTTATTCAAAGTTGTGTTTTGCAACATTTGACAGACATGTGAATGGAGGAAAATTGTGGACAGACAGAAAAGTGCTGCGCAGACCACAATCAGATCAGCCATGATCTTACTGCCTGGTCGAGCAATGACAGAGTGTCTGATGACCCACTCCTGCTCCTCAGTTCTCTGTTCCTATGTTCCATTCAGTCCTTAAAACCACTTGTACAGGAGCAGATAGAGACCACTTGCTGCAAATACCTGGTCCGCAGTATTACAGGATATCATTCAGTCCCTCTAGTCTGTGAGGTTTGCTGTGGGTTGGAAAATGTGATGGGAAATCCAAGCTGGATATGATAGTGATCTCCCACTTCTTTACAGAGTGTCTTATCTCTGCAAGTGGTGTTTCATTTGTTGGTCATGTGGTAGACCCAGATTAACTGTGAATATCGGGCTCATATCTCTCCCAGAGATGGCTCACAAAATACTTTTCTCTCACTGTCCTCAAAATTCAACAAAAGCACTTGCAGGAAAATTATAATCATTCACTCTCCAAAGACAGAATATGAGAACATAAGAAACAGGAATAGGTAATTTGGATGCTCACGCCATTTTATGCTATCATGGCTGACCTACTGTTGGCGTTACCTCTTCTTCAATGCGCAATTCTTCATGCCCCTTAGCTTTCTGACAGGTTAAAAATCGATCTACCTCCTCTTTAAATACTTGCAGTGATCTCGCTCCCCTAACTTTCTAGACCTGAGAATTCCTGACATTCACTACCCTCTGTGAGAAGAAAACACTCTCCACACAGACATCATCACGTATTAACATTACAAAAGGGGTTAACTGACCTGCGTAGATAAGAGGAATTGACCCCGATATCAAGGCAGGATTTTACTGAAGATTTTATCCTTAGAGGCACTTAAATATCCAGAATCATGCATCCCGAGTAAAAAAGAAGATACAAGCCATGGAATTGATCACCTTCTTAGTATCTGTGTAGAACATAACGAGTGATTGTCCATCACCATCAAGTTTCAATGCAATGACCTCTTATTCTCTGTCAGTGCTGCAGATTAACCTTCACTCACTCCTCTTTTACCATCATCCCAGGGATTAGTCTCATGAAATTCCTTTACACAGCCTCTGTTGCAATGAGATAATTCATTTTAAAGGGGAAAATCATCTGTCCATAATACCCCAAATACTGCCTCAACCACACTCTCAGTGATGATCACAATAATTTATTTCACTCATTTACCGGTCACCGTATCTTTATTATGAGATAAAAACCCATTCCATCTCTATGCACTGTCACTGCTGTGGAATTTAAAAGTTCCTTGCATCTGCATGTCCGCAACAGCAAAGCCAGCACCAGAGGTGCCCATGGAGATGAACATCGCTCTTGGGGAGAGGCTCAGTTAGAAAGAGTGCACACGAAATAGGGATTGGTCACCTACCTGAATATAGAACATAGAACATAGAAGAATACAGCGCAGTATAGGCCCTTGGGCCCTCGATGTTGCGCCGATCCAAGCCCACCTAAACTACACTAACCCACTATCCTCCATATACCTATCCAATGCCCTCTTAAATGCCCATAAAGAGGGAGAGTCCACCACTGTTACTGGCAGGGCATTCCATGAACTAACGACTCGCTGAGTGAAGAACCTACCTCGAACATCAGTCCTATATCTACCCCCCCTTAATTTAAAGCTATGCCCCCTTGTAATACCCGACTCAATACGCGGGAAAAGGTTCATACTGTCGACCCTATCTAACCCCCAATCATCTTGTACACCTCAATCAAGTCACCCCTAAACCTTCTTTTCTCTAGTGAAAACAGCCCCAAGTGCCTCAGTCTTTCCTCATACGATTTTCCTTCCATACCAGGCAACATCCTGGTAAACCTCCTCTGCACCCGTTCCAATGCCTCCACATCCTTCCTATAGTATGGCGACCAAAACTGCACACAATATTCCAGATGCGGCCGTACCAGAGTCTTATACAACTGCATCATGACCTCAGGACTCCGGAACTCAATTCCTCTACCAATAAAAGCCAGTACGCCATATGCCTTCCTCACCGCACTATTTACCTGGGTGGCAACTTTCAGAGATCTGTGTACATGGACACCAAGATCCCTCTGCTCATCCACACTACCAAGTATCCGACCATTAGCCCAGTACCCCATCTTTTTGTTATTCTTCCCAAAGTGAATCACCTCGCACTTAGCTACATTGAATTCCATCTGCCACCTTTCTGCCCAGCTCTGCAGCTTCTCTATATCCTGCTGTAACCTGCCACATGCTTCCTCACTGTCAACAACTCCTCCGACTTTCGTATCATCCGCAAACTTGCTCACCCAACCTTCTAACCCCTCTTCCAGGTCATTTATAACAGCAATGGTCCCAAAACAGATCCTTGCGGAACACCGCTAGTGACGGCACTCCATGAAGAAACTTTGCCATCAACTACTACCCTCTGTCTTCTTCCATCCAGCCAATTCCTAATCCAAACCTCCAACTCACCCTCAATGCCATATCTCCGTATTTTCTGCAGTAGCCTACCATGGGGAACCTTATCAAACGCCTTACTAAAATCCATATATACCACATCTACCGCTTTCCCCTCATCAACCTCCTTCGTCACCTTTTCAAAGAATTCAATAAGGTTTGTGAGGCACGACTTGCCCTTCACAAAACCATGCTGACTATCCTTGATCACATTATTCCTATCCAGATGTGCATAAATCCTATCCCTTACAATTCTCTCTAAGACTTTGCCCACAACAGAAGTGAGACTCACCGGCCTATAGTTACTAGGGCTATCCCTACTCCCCTTTTTGAACAAGGGAACCACATTTGCTATCCTCCAGTCTTCTGGGACTACTCCTGTAGACAAAGAGGACATAAAAATCAAGGCCAATGGCTCTGCAATCTCCTCCCTTGCTTCCCAGAGAATCCTAGGATAAATGCCATCAGGCCCAGGGGACTTATCTATTTTCACCTTTTCCAGGATTTCCAACACCTCTTCTCTACATACCTCAAAGCCATCCATTCTACTTATTTGTGACTCAGTATTCTCATCGACAACAATGCCCTGTTCCTGAGTAAATACTGAAGAAAAGTATTCATTCAGTGTCTCCCCAATCTCTTCCGCCTCCACACGCAACTTCCCCCTACTATCCTTGACTGGACCTATTCCTACCCTAGTCATTCTTTTATTCCTAACATACCTATAGAAAGCCTTAGGGTTTTCCCTAATCCTATCGACTAAGGACCTTTCATGTCCCCTCCTTGCTGCTTTTAGCTCTCTCTTCAGGTCCTTCCTGGCTACCCTATAACTCACAATCGCCCCAATTGAACCTTCACGTCTCATCTTGAGATAGGCCGCCCTCTTCCATTTAACAAGGGATTCCAATTCCTTATTAAACCACGGCTCCCTCGCACGACCCTTTCCTTCCTGCCTGACAGGTACATAATTATCAAGGACACTCAATAGTTGCCCCTTGAACAAGTTCCACATATCATTAACAAGTTCCACATATCATTAACAAGAATGGGAATGAATTGTAGGAATAAGGAAAACAGGCAGAGGAAGGGAGCTAACTTTACTTTTGTTCTTCTCTCACGGGATGTGTGCAGCCATGGCCAGGCCAGCATGTTATGCTGATCTTGAGCTGAGTAGCTGGTTCAGCTGTTCCACAGGGCAGTAAATAGTGAACACATTGCTGTGGGTTTGCACAGACCTGACTGGGGAAGGATAACCCATTGATTTCTTTGAAGGACATGAAGCTAGCAGATGGGCTTTTTCTCACAAATGATGATAGTTCCATTTCAATTATATCAATTTCCTTCATGAGATACCAACAGAGTATTATTCTGTGCCTCTCGATTATGTGTCAATGACTTAAGCAGCATGCAGTGTCTGCATGCCTGACAGATTCAGTGCAGTGAACAAGTTCAACATACTCAAGCGCAATTATTCTGTAATTGAAATGTGGTTAGAAGGGGCTTCATAAGTTGCATCCAAAATAAGAAAGGCACAATTGATGATTTAGTCAGAAGATGCACTGAGGCTGAGGAGGAGACTGGGATATCATAATGGAGGTTTTGGACAGAATTCGTGAGTGGGGAGGATGTAGAATGTAGATCTGTGCAGTGTTAGACGGATTATGGAGTTTGAGAACAGCCTGGTTTTCATCGCATATTGGTGAGTAATTTGTTATGAATAGATTGCTATATATAATTTGCGATGAATGGCATATTTCTTTGGAATTGAAAATGATGACATCCACCTTTCTAAATTTTAAATAATATAAGCAGCAATTCAGTCCAATCTGGCTTAATGAACAGATAGAATGACATACCAGGAACACCAACTATCGCAAGGATGGGATAGTAACCAGCTTGAATAACCATCAATACATCATAGATCCGCAAAACTAATGAGGTCCAAGGTTGAGAAAGCCAGTAAAGACTCTCGGATGAACTGCTGCCCATTGTTGGAACATTCCAGTCTAATGTTCTCAGATTCTGATCCATTATTGGAACATTCCAGCGTAATGTTCTCAGATTCTGATCCATTGTTGGAATATTCCAGTCGAATGTTCTCAGATTGTGATCTCTCCTCCCCATCTCTCTGGGTCTGCTGATGCATGTTAGTGCTGTCGCTGATGATCCCGCTGATACTATGGGATAACACATTGAACGGAGTCCCTAACTAATAGAAGAGGAAAGCCCTTCAGTGGCACATTTAGGACGCACGGAGACTTACAAAAATCACAGTTGCAGAACAAATAACTCCCGTTGATCCATTTCAATTCAATACTATTTATTCAAATTCAAAATTATTATTAAAATTTACACATTCTGGATGGGATATGTGGGGTGACTGAGGGACAAATGTTGGATCTGGTAGATCAATCATGTGTAAGCATTCAATCTTCCTTGGATGTGGGAGCAAAGCCAGAGGTTTATCAGAATATAAGCATGTTTCTCCGTTTATGAATTGAAACATACATTCTGTATCTACTGATCAGGCACTGCAATATCAGGGAGACATTGAGAGAACTTTTGTCGTCCATGATCTGAGAAGAAAATATCCGTAAGACTACATGCGGTTGTAACAGACTGCGACATGGCTATGTTAAAAGGGAATTGTACCTTAGAGATAATGGGGACTGTAGATATTGGATAATTCAATGTAGGTAAAGCATTGGCGGTGGAAAAGGCACAGTAAACCAGGCAACATCCGAGGAGCAAGGGAGTCGACGTTTCAGGCAGGACCTTTCTTCAGGACTGGGGAGGGAGAAAGGGGCTAAGAGAAACTGGGTAATGGGGTGAGGCTGGGGAAAAAATAAGTGATAGGTGAGCGAAGGTAGGTGGTGATAGTGACAGATAGGTGGGGAGTGTGGAGCAGATGGTGGGAAGGAAGATGGGCATTAAGTCTCCTCAAGAGGGCAGTTGTGAGTTCAGGGGTTGAATCTGGGATCTGGGTTGTCCAGGGGAGATTTGTAAATCAGTTCATGTTCATGTTCATGCCATGTGTTTGCTGGCTTCCGAGGCAGAAAATGAGGTGTTACTGGTAACATCCTGGTAAATCTCTTGTGAACCCTTTCCAGCTTAATAATCTCCTTCCTATAAAAGAACTGCACACAGAACTACAGAAGAGGCTTTATTAATGTTCTGCACCATCTCAGCATGACTTCCCAACGTCTAACCTCAAGGGTCTGAGCAATGAAATGGCCTTAAACACCCTGCGCCACAAACTTCAAAGAATTATACCTGCACCCCTGTGTCACTCTTTTCTATATAACTACCAAAGCCCAGCATTCATTGTGGAAGCCATCCCCTGTTTGTTTCACCAAAATGCAATACCTCACATGTATTCAGGTTAAACCCCATCTGCAACATCTCAGCTCAGTGAGTGATATTACTACACCCTCACATTTCCCCTTCCGATTAAAACGACAATCCCCTCTCCAGAAGGCCTACAGATACTAGCCTTGAGTTTCCCAAAGACCCAGACCTTGGTTTGCCTTGCACAGGCAGATGGAGGAGTTGGTAAGGAGAAGCTGGCCACGAAACAGTTGCCTTGTATCATTGAATGATTTTAGGAAGAGGGAAGCCACATGTTAGAGATCTGAAATAGTGACCAGTGTTTTGGGCCCAGAATTGTGCTCCTTCCTCATCTCTGGTGTTCAATATTGATATCTATTCGAGATCATTCGTAATGCACAGCGTGTTGCAGGATTCCTTCCCCTAAAATAGCAGACTACTGGGAATATCTATTTAAACAGGAAATGAGAGACAAACAATTAATGATCTTCATAGTTTATCTCAATGGCACAGCAAATGCACTCAACATCCTATAGTTAAGGCGAATAACTTGTACTTTTTTCAATGAATAATGTCCCCTGTATGATTTAGTAATGTTAACCAGAATTTAATAAACCCATACACTTAAAATGTGACCCAACATCTGGGCATGGTTTCGGCCTTGTTTAATGGGTGGTACCCACGTTTGTGAGGCGGAACTCTGGATTCGATTCCAGTCCATGACTGTCTGGTAGTGCCCCTACCTCTGGCGAAGGTGGTGTGTATTCGTGTCCTGTGAAGGTTTGTTACAGCATGTTACAACAGGCTGATGGACAAACACACAGGAGCATCATGTTGCAGCTTCAGCGGCTAATGCTGAATGATGGTAGTGTCCCTATCACTGGACCGAAACTTCCGGTCTCAAAGCCCACAGAACTGTTTCATAATATGTATGAACAAGTTGATTCGTTTTGGAATCGCGCCTTGATGGAGAAGGAAGAGGTACGACTACTGAATTTGAGAATTTAGACGGAGGATGACTGAAGTTGCTTGGAGTCACACTTGCACTTTCTAGAAGTTTATAAAATGATGAAGGGCATGGATAGGGTGAGTAGTCAAGGGTCACCTGAGATAGCATCAGGAAAGACAGAGAAGAGATCATTACTCATTTTGTGTTTGAAAAGCTGCAACTAGTGGAATTCTTCAGGGATCTGTGTCATGTCAACAACAAATTACAATCCATACCAATGAATTGGATGAAAGGGATGGAGCTCAGTTTGCTCATTCACCAGGATAGCCATTCAATACGATTTCAAATGGAGACACGGCGTCTGCAATGGGATAAAGACAGGGGATGGCAGAGCATCTGCAATGGAATGCAGACAGGGGAGTGCAGAGAGACTGCAATGAGATACAGACAGGGGAGTGTAGGGTGTCTGAAGTGGAATACAGACAGGGCGAGGGCATAGCGTCTGCAATGGGATGCAGACAGGAGGACGGTAGGGCGTCTGCAATAGGATACAGACAGAGGGAGGGGAGAGAGTCTGCAATGGGATACAGATGGGGAGAGGAGAGCGTTTGCTTTGGGATACAGAGAGGGGAGGGCATAGCATCTGCAATGGGATACAGACAGAGGGAGGGCAGAACGTCTGCAATGGAACACAGACTAGGGGAAGTGAGAGCATCAAGCAATGGCATACAGAGGACAGTTGTGAGTAATCCTTCACCAGAAAAAAATAACAGAACTTTCTGTTTGGGGGAAAAGACAAAAGAGAATGCAGAACTCAGTGGTACCGAGGGATTTGTGTGTTCTGGCACATGACTCACATTACTCTGAAGATGCAGCAAATGATTTGGAAGGTAAATGGAATGATTCTGTTTCGTGAAAGGGGTGTTGGGTATGATCTTAGCGATGTTTTTCTGCATCAGTACAGGGCATTGCTGAGATCACATCTGATGCATTATCTGTAGTTATAATTGCCTAAACTTTAAAAAAAAACACAATTGCTTTCGAAACGTTTCATAGTTTTTTTCTCTTTACTCATTCTTGGGCGGAAGGCATTACGGTATGAAGAATTAACAGTTCAGCCTGAGAATGAGGGTTGTTGTATTGACCATATAAGATTTTGAGAAGAGTATAGTTGGTGAATACCAGATGGATAATTCTTCTTGTGTGGGAGATTCAAACTGGGGAAATAATTTCAGAATAAGTCAGTTTGAAAGGAAAGGTCATTGGACTGAAAACATGAATTGTGAATCTCTGCATTCATGCTGCAAGACAGGCTGAGATTTTCCAGTATATTCTGTATTTGTTTAAGAATAAAGCATATTCATCTTAACACAGATATTGTGAAGTCATGAAACGCTTATTTTTACACTATGCAGGCACACAATAACAGATCTTCAAAACAAGTAGGGCCATTTATTGTTAATGAATTGATTCTGTGTACAACAACATCAATAATGCATTGACCAGGAGTCAAAATTGTGATGGTGTCATATCGTTCGGACAATGTTCAAGGAGAGCTCACATGGTACCGTTTGGGGTATGATAACGTTATTGCTTTAACTTAGAGACGGAAAAATGGAGTCTATCTTTGAAGGAACAGTCTATTGCTCCCTTTCTGTTTCCCTGTCGCTCATCATAGCAAAGTGTGGGAGTGAAAAAAAAACAGTCGCCTTTCCCACTCATGGAGGATTCCTGATGAGGATTCATTGGAATGTCCCCACTGCCTGAAGCAGTTTTGTTAGTGCTGCAAGGGACGAAACGTGACCTACTGTAAGAACTAGGGCAGGACAGTTGACTAAGGCGACAGTGGGGGAGCACTCTGTGACCAATGACCATTGTTGTATTAATTTTTAAATAGTTACGGAGATGGAAAAAAAAACTGGTCCACATATTCAAGTTCTAAATTGGGGCAAGGCAAATTTTAATGGAATTAGACTGGAGCTTGTAGGGGAAGGTTGGAGGAGTTTGTTTGCAAGCGAAAGGACTTCTGACAAGTGGAAGCCGTTTAAAAGTGAAATGTCTACAGTTCAAGGTCTACACGTTCCTGTGAGGGTAAAAGGAAAGGTTGGGAGGAATAGGGAACCCTGGATATCAGGAGATATTGAGGCTTTGACCAGCAAAAAAGGAGGCGTGGCTCAGATCCATGCTGCTGGGATCAAGGGAATCCGTGGCGGTGTAGAGGGAATACAGGAATTTACTGAAGATGGAAATCAGGAGGGCGAAAAGTGGGCACAAGATAACGTTGGCTGGGAGGATTAGGGTGATTCCAAATACGTTATTTAAATATATTAAAGTGAAAGGAATAACTAAATGATAATATGACCCCTCAAGTTCAAAAGTGGGCATGCATGTCTAGAATCGTCGGAGTTTTGCGAGATTCTCAATGTATATTTCTCCTCTGCCTTTACCATGGAGAAATACATAAAGACTTGGGAGCTTAACAAATGTCGTGGTGCTATCTTGGGGTGAGTCAATGTCACAGGAGAGGACGTGTTGGATGCATTAGAATGTATGAAGGTGGATAAATCTCCTGGTCCTAAAAAGCTGCATCCAAGAAAACTGCAAGAGGCTACAGAAGAAACTACGGGGACTTGGTGGATATTTTCGCATCATTGTTAGCCACAGGTTACGTCCCAGAAGATTGGAGGGTAGCAAATGTTGTACCATTATTCAGGAAGGGAAGCAAAGCAAAATCTGGGAACTATGGGCTAGGAAGTCTAACATCTGTGGTACATAGGTCACTTGAGAAGACTCTGAGAGATAAGATATACATGTATTTGGAAAGGCAGCGTTTGATTAGAGATTTTCTTTCAGGTTCTCTACAGTATGGAAACAAGACATTTGGCCCAACAAGGCCACACCGATCCTCCAAACAGTAACCCATCCAACCCATTTCCCTCCCCTATAAATTAATCCTGACGAATGCACATAACATTATGGGTAACTTAGTATGGCCAAATCACCTAACCAGTGCATTTTTGGATTGTGGGAGGAAAATGGAGCAGCCGGAGCAAATCCACCCAAACACAGGGATAATGTGCAAACTCCACACAGAGAGTCAGCTGAAGTTGGAATCAAGCCCAGAATCCATAGCACTATGAGGCAGCAGTACTAGCCATTGAACCACCATGCCATGCTTGCTTGTTTTCAACACAGTTCAATGACGCAGGGACAAAATCTATTCTGCCCTTCACCCATGATGCAAGTTCCAATACATCATAACATGGATAGTTTATTCTCCACTGAAAATGTCATTTTATTATTATTTATTATTGTTTGTTATTAATAATTTTAATAATTATTATTAATAGTTGATTTTAGACTGTACAAATTGCATGGCTTTGTATCACGCCTCACACATTTGTTTGAGTTCATTGATGAAGTGACCAGTAATGTTGATGAGGGCAGGGCGGGAGATGTAGTCTGTATGGTTTTCAGTAAGGTTTTGACAAGGTTACCATTGATAGGCTATTCTGGAAGGTTAGAATCGCATGGAATCCAGAGGGAATTGGCAAATTGGATACAAAATTGGCTTGATGGTACAAAGCAGAGCGTAATAGTGGAAGGATGCTCTTGGAGTGGAGGACTGAGACTCATGACGTTCCTCTGGGGTCGCTGCTGGGCCCATTGCAGTTTATTATCTATGTCAATGATATTCTTGAGAATGTACAAGGCATGATTAGTCAATTTGAAGATGACACTAAAATAGGTGGTATCGTGGACAGTGAGGACTTTTATCAGAAATTCCAGCAGGACCTTGATCAACTGGAGAAGTGGATCGAGGAATATTTTTGCAAAGTTAGATCAAGGTAGGGGTTTCATGGTGAATGGTCGGGCTTAAGGAGTGTAGTTGAGCAGAGGGACCATGAAGTTCAGGTCCACCGTTCTCTGAAATTGGAGTCACAGGTGGACATGGCAGTGAAGAAGGCTTTAGGCACACTGGCATTCATCGGTCACGGCATGGAGGAGAAAGTTAGGAAGTAATGTTGCAATTATACAGGATGTTGGTGAGGCTGCACTTGTAGTGTTGTGTTTAGTTTTGGTCATGTTGCGATCAGAAGGATGTTTTTAAATTGGAATGTGTGCAGATGGAATTTACAAAGATGTGACCAGGACTCAACAGTGTGACTTATAGGGAGAGGTGGGACAAGCGAGAACTTTTTTTAGAGCGTAGGAGACTGAGAAGGATCCAATAGAAGTGCACAAGATTATGAGAGGCATTTATAGGGTGAATGGATACAGCCTATTTTCCCAGAGTTGAGGACGAGAGGACATCGGTTAAAGGTGAGAGGGGAAAGAATAAAAGGGAAACTGATGGAAACTGTTTTATACAGTGACTGGTACGCAAAGGGAATGGTCTGCCAGCGGAAGTAGTTGAAGCATTTATATTAACAATATTTAAATGGCATTTGGACAAGTACATGGGCAGGAAAGGAAGAGAAGTCTATGGGCCAAGTGCTGGGAAATGGGGTTAGTGTGGATGGACATTTGGGTCAGATGGACCCGTTTGGGCCAAAGGGCCTCTCTCCATGCTGTAGGACATGATTATTCCATAAATAGAACAGCATTGAGTCAAACTCTTGTTGTTCCTCTGTTCATGAGTTCGAATAATATTTGGACAAAGTTCTTTGATGTTAACTTTGCAGATATTTTGCTTTTCAGTTTGTTATCAAACATGTGTGTGTTGTGTTTCTGTTCGCCGAGCTGGAAGTTTTTGTTGCAAACGTTTTGTCCCCTGCCTAGCTGACATCCTCAGTGCTTGGGAGCCTCCTGTGAAGGGCTTCTGTGATGTTTCCTCCGGCATTTATAGTGGCCTGATCCTGCCGCTTCTGGTTGTCAGTTTCAGCTGTCCGCTGTAGTGGCCGGTATATTGGGTCCAGGTCGATGTGTTTCTTGATGGAGTTTGTGGATGAGTGCCATGCTTCTAGGAATTCCCTGGCTGTTCTTTGTTTCGCTTGCCCTATAATGGTAGTGTTGTCCCAGTCAAATTCATGTTGCTTGTCGTCTGCGTGTGTGGCTACTAGGGATAGCTGGTCGTGTCGTTTCGTGGCTAATTGATTTTGTGGATGCGGATCGTTAGCTGTCTTCCTGTTTGTCCTATATAGGACAAACAGGAAGACAGCTAACGATCCGCATCCACGAACATCAACTAGCCACGAAACGACACGACCAGCTTTCCCTAGTAGCCAAACACGCAGACGACAAGCAACATGAATTTGACTGGGACAACACTACCATTATAGGGCAAGCGAAACAAAGAACAGCCAGGGAATTCCTAGAAGCATGGCACTCATCCACAAACTCCATCAAGAAACACATCGACCTGGACCCAATATACCGGCCACTACAGCGGACAGCTGAAACTGACAACCAGAAGCGGCAGGGACAGGCCACTATAAATGCCGGAGGAAACACCACAGAAGCGCTTCACAGGAGGCTCCCAAGCACTGAGGATGTCAGCTAGACAGGGGACGAAACGTTTGCAACAAAAACTTCCAGCTCGGCGAACAGAACCACAGCAACGAGCACCCGAGCTACAAATCTTCTCACAAACTTTGAACATGTGTGTGTGTATGTGTGTGTGTGTATGTCACAGTATTTTTGAAAGGGAAATATCAATGTATACATTTGCAAATTCTCTCGTCATTCTTGTTTCCATCATAGTTGGAATAATTTTGCTTTTGTCATAAACATGTTTTTTTAGCAGACTAAAGAAATCTATCTGACTTGTTCCTAACACTGACCCTGACACACTCTGAGAACTATATCCTTGGCCACATCACCATACTAGTTATATTTATTTATGGCCAGTGGAGAAGTTGGACTAGAAAAGGGAACACCGATGCAAAAGCACATGAAATTATAGACTCCGTGAGCCGAACGTCAGTATAGAGGAGTTTGTTGGAGGGGATTCTGAGGGATAGGACTTCCATCCAGTTAGAAAGACAAGGACTGTTTAAGGATAGTCAACATGGCTTTGTGTGATGGAAATCATGTCTCATTAATGTGAGTGAGTATTTTGAAGAGGTGACAAAGAAGACTGAAGAAGGCACTGTTGTATATATTGTTTACACAGACTTCAGTAAGGTGTTTAATAAGGTAAGCAGGTTACTAAGGTTAGGTCACAAGGAATCCAGGGAAAGCTAACCAGTTGGATACAAAATTGTCCTGAAGGTAACGGATTGTTTTCCAGAGTGGAGGCCTGTCGCCAGCGGTGTGCTGAAAGAATCAGTGCTGAACTCACTGCTTTTCATTATGGATATAGACGACTTAGATGAGAATATTGGAGGCATGGTTGGTAAGTTTACAGATAACATCAAAATCGTGGTGCAGTGGATGGTAAAGAAGATTATCTCAGAGTACAATGGCACCGTTGACCATCAAATGGGCAAGACTGGCAGATAAAGTTTAATTTAGATATTTGTGAGATTTTGCATTTTGTTAAGTTAAAGCAGGGTCGTGCCCTGAGGTATGTTGCTGAACAAAGTGACCTACGGGTGAAGGTTCATAGTTCCTTGAAAGTGTAGTTGCAGGTAGACAGGGAGGTGAATAATGCAGTTGGTATGCTTGCCTGAATCGGTCGGAACATTGAGTATAGAAGTTGGGGTAGCATATTGCGCTTGCACAGGGACTTTTGTGAGGCCACATTAAGAATATTGCGTACAATTTGGTTGGCTCTGCTAAAGGATTGATGTTGTTAAGTTGAAAGTGTGCAGAAAAGATTTATAATGATTTTCTGGAATCTGAAGGTTTCATCGGCAGGAGAGGATGAACAGGTTGAGACTTTTTCCCCTGGACTGTCGGATGCTGAGGGGTGACATGAAAGTGGTTTATAAAATCATAAGGGGTATGGATAGCCTGAATGGCCAATGTTTTTTTCCCCAGAGTCGGGGATTCCACAAGTAGAGTAATCAGTTGAAGGTGACGGGGGGAATATTTAGAAGGGACCATAGGGGTAACTTTTTCATGCAGAGGGTGGTGCGTGTACGGAAAGTGCTGTTAGAGACAGTGATAGAAACGGGTACAATGACATGTTTAAATGTACGTCAATAGGAATGGTTCAGAGCGATATGAGCTAAATGCTGGCAAGTGGGACGAGTTCAGATTGTGATATCTGGTCAGCACGGACAAACTGGAATAAAGGATCTGTTTCAACGCTGTATGACTCTCTAATTGTATAAGAGGGATGAGGAAAAAAATAAAAAAGGGCCTTTCAAGTGAAAATTCTCTTCCCAGAAGTTTGAGGTGCTTCTCTGATTACAAGAATTCAAAGCTGAGTTAGTTAACTATTTGACAGAGAAGTGAGTCACGGATAATGAAATACAGACATTAAAGTGGGGCTGACAACACAACCTGATCAGCCATAATCTTAGTGCCTAGTGGAAAAAGCTCGAAGTATCATATGACCCACTCCTGCTCCTCAGTCCCATGTTTCTGTGTTCCATTCAGCCCCTAGAACCTGCTCGACAGGAGCAGTTGGAGACCACTTGCTGCTATAAACTGGTGCCAGAAACAGAGTCTCCCATTCAGTCCCTTAATACTGTCACATGCAGTTTGCGGTGATTTGGAAAATGTAATTGGAAATCCCAGGATGATTATGGAAAAGAACCCTCATCTCTCCTGACATAGCTGCCCCTCTCTGCAACTTGTGTATCATTTATTGGTCATGTTGTAGACCGAGATTCATTGTGAATACAGCCCCCATACCTCACCCAGAGATGCTCACAAAATTCTCTGGTCTCCCAGGCCACAACATTCAAACAGACCTTCCAGGAAAATAACACCCACTAACTTTCAAATAACAGAATGTGAGAACATCAGACACAAGAGCATGTTATTGACCCCCCCCCTCCCGCCCACAAGCCTGCCTTGCCCTTCACTAAGAATGTGATTGATCTGCTCTTAGTCTCAAATCCTCTTTAAAGTCCAAATCTTCATAACTCTCAAATCTATGACAGGTCAAAATCAATCTCCAACCTCTCCAAGCACATCCATCGAATGCAGAACATTGAACAGTACAGCATAGCAGAGGCCCTCGACCTTTGATGTTGTACCACTCGTTTATCCTATTCTAAGTTCAGACTCACCTACATTCTTCCGTTCACTTTCTTCCATGTGCTTATCCAAGAGTCTCCTAAGTTTCCCTCACGCAATTAACTCTACACCCACCACTCTCTGTGTGAAAAAAAAACTACCGCTGACATCTCTCCAAAACTTTCCTTTAATTACCTTAAAATTATGACTGCTGGTGATAGACATTTCTGCCCTGGTGAAATGTCTCTGGCTATTCACTCTCTCTTTATCTCTCATCACCTCTGACACCTCTCATTCTTCTTAATGCAAATGAGAAAATCCCCAGCTCCCTCAAACTTTCTTCATAAGACCTGCCCTCCGGTCCAGGTAGCATTCTGGTAAATTTACTCTGCACCCTTTCTAAAGCTTCCTCATCCTTCCTATAATGGGGTGATCAGAAGTGAACAAAATACACCAGATGCGATCTAACCAGGTCTCTACAGAGCTGCAGCATAACCACACGGCTCTTTAAGCTAACACACAATTCACCTCCATAACAACACTATCAATTTAGGTTGTAACTTTGAGATATCTATGGATATGGACGCCAAAATCCCTCTGTTCTTCCACACTGCCAGGAACCCTGTCTATAACCCTATATTCTGCAAATTTGAGCTTTCAAAGGGAATTAATTCACGCTTTTCCAGCTTGAATTCCATCGGCCACTTCTTAGCCCAGCTCTGCATTATCTCAATGTCCTGTTGCAACCTACAAAAGCCCTGCAAACACCCATGTACCACATTACAAACCTTCGTGTCATCGGCAAACTTACTAACCCACCCTTCCACTTCCTCATCCAAGTCAGTTATAAAAATCACAAAGAGAAGAGGTCCCAGAACTGATCCATGCGGGACATCACTGGTCGCTTTCAGTGATGTAGTTCCCCTAACTCTCTGTGCAAGAGAATTCCTGACATTCACTATCCTCTGTATGAAGAAAACATTGTCTGCTTCTACACCATGATCTATTGATATGAACAAAAGAGGAAACACGAGGGATTAGACAGAGAGACTGGCCCTGAACTCAAGGCAGTATTAGACTGTGGTTGACATCAAGGAGTCTGAGGAAAATCGCACTTAATGAGAATTGATTACAGTCTCTATACTGTTTGGAATCATTCACATCACAAGGGAAGATGTTTATCATCAGTGGACATCAATCATCTCAGCCGTGGACCATCACTGCAAGAGATTCTCAGGGTAGCTCCCTCAGCCCAGGCATCCACAATTTGTCATCATAGAATCCTTACAGCGTGGAAGGAGACCATTCAGCCCATTGAGTCAAAACTGAGTAGAATTGGGGATATTCACTGACGTTTACATAGTTTTCAGAACAAGGTGACTTTCCTCGGCACTTGAAGCAGTCTGTGTCCATGTGCAACAAGAACTGGACACCATTCAAGATTGTGCTGTTAAAGTCTGGGTAACATTCATATAACAGCACTTCGAGACACTGTACATTTCCACAGTAAAAGGTGCAGCTCATTCGGTACATCAATCTGTGTTCACAAGAATATGTGGAAGTTATTCAACCCATGAAACTATTGGACAAGATATGTGATAGCTCATTCAGTCCCTGCTGCCAAATACACAGTAAGAGAAGAAATCTGCTCATTCCCTCACTTACATGGGATCAGAAAGAGAGTGTTTTGCACTTGGAGTTACTTACTAAGGGACAAAAAGCGATAATTCAGCTTCTCAAGTCACTAACCCAGGAACAGGAAGGTGTCAGAGATGCTCCAACTTCACAAAATAATGGAGCAGGGACTAAACAGATGGACTGCACCATCTTGTTCCTCGTGGCTTAATTACTCATAGTACATATATGTAACTTTAACATGGTTTTCTGGCAGTAGTAATGAAGCCAACTTTTTTAACCATTCTCTAAGGTGTCTTACACCTCCAAGATAGTAGACTCATGGTCTCCATGGAGGTCAGAAGATGGTGCTGAATTGTTAACTCTTTCAGATTTATGGTATTGTGACTGCTGATAGGATTGTGTCCAAAGTGACATTCAATTCAGTGTCACACAGTAACTGTGCATTAAAATGTCAGGGTTTATTCAGAATCTGTACCTCTCCGTCAATGGATATGAGGGTTCTGCACAGGCATGTAAATTATCAGGAGTCTATCATCCAGTTAAAAATACGGAATTTTCACCCTATTCAGCTGTTTGGGATGTAATGATTATTCGTCTATAGCCATCAAGTTTCAAGTTCTTATTCTCTCACAGGGCTACAGATTAAACACAGAGTTATGCCCTCTCTCCGCATGGTGCCATCATGCCAGGGTTTAGTCCGTTGAAACTCCTTTGCATTGTCTTGGTGACAAAAAGATCATTATAGATAAAGCTGACCAAATGTGTACACAATGCAATAAAATACTCTCTCAACAAAACACACCATTAGGAAAGATATACTAACTCTGGTACTTCAATCATTTTGTACGAAGAGCCACATATCATTTACTTCCTGCCCCATATGAATTCTGTTACTATTTATAACCAAGGACATTTAGGTCCTTTTCAACAACAGAACTTCGCAACATCTCACCATTTAATAAATATAAATGAGAATCATAATATTTGTTTTACCCATCTGAATCATTTTATACCAAGCGAACAGCTATTGCCCACTGATCCTTCTGATACCCCACAAGACTTCCACCCAGAGAAAAACACTACTCTCTTCATTTTGCCCATTATCAAACTTTTGATCCATTGCGTGCATTCCACCCCGACCTACCCATGGACGCTAACATTCCCCACTCACCAGTATTCAACCGTGCCAAACCTTTTGTGAAAATTCAAATACTCTACTTCCATTGAATCTCAGTTGTCGATGTCAACACGGACAATCTCCACCAACTCCAGCAGGTTTATCAGAGGTAATTTCCCTTTCCTGAATCTAAGCTGACTCTACCAAATCATATCATTATTCTCGAAGTGTCTAGTTGTCACGTTCCTTAGAAAAGGTTACAATGTGTTTCTCACAGCTGATGTAAAGCTATTTATGTTCCTGTTTGCCCTCTCCATCCTGTTTTAAATATTTAGTTAAAAATCACAGACCAGGTTATAGTCCAACAGGTTTAATTAGAAGCTCACTAGCTTATAGAGCGTCGATCCTTCATCAGATGGTAGTAGAAGGATCAATCCTAACACACAGGGTTTTTAGCAAAAATGTACAGTGTGATGTAACTGAAATGATACATTGAAAAAATGACTGTCTGTTAAGCCTTTCATCTGTTAGAATACCGTGACAGTTTCACTTCTTTCATGCGTAAATCACAAAACATTACAACAAAAGTTGCATTGTCTGGTTAGCTGTTAAATATGGTGATAGCTGGACAATATGTTGAAGGTGTTAGCCCCCCGTGTTCTCTCTCTATGCCATGACGTTTAGGGGGTCACCATATATTTGGGTCTCTCTGAATGGACATAGCAGCTGATAACACAAACCCGAAAAAAGCATCCATAGAACGACTCTTTACTCTGTAATGACAGGAGCAAGTCAAATCCTCACACGCACGGTGCACCCATTTAGTGCAGAAAATGTTTTTCGTCTTAGCGGAAAAAGCCGTTACATATCTCCACAGTCCCACACTCACAGTTCCTCTCTCCAAAGAAGCAGGCGACAATGTAACATTACCTTTCTCTGTATCTCAGCGACTATAGTGGCAGCACTTGTATTGCAGATGGAGTGGATCACTACACTTAAAGAACAAGAGCAGAGGGAATATAACTCAGTTTGAACAGGGACACATCAGAATTAACATGATATTCAGGAATATGTGAAAAAGGGAAACCTGAGAATAAGCTCCCATTTCATTTTTCTTCTGGTTCATCATCAGCAGTCCCTTTGTTCGCTTTTCATTTTTCTCTCTCTCTCTCTTTATCTGTTTTTCTCCCGACAGACGCTGCCATACTTGCTGAGATTCTCCAACGTTTTCAGACTCTGGAGAATTTTATTTCAGATCTCCAGCATTTACAGTTCCTTGCTTTATTTAACCTTTAATGCTGTTGTTTCACAGAATGTCTGCATCACTGGCAAGGGCAGCATTTGTCATCCATCACTAATTGTCGTTGACTGCGAGACCATTTTTTAAGACAATATGGAGCTGATCTTCTTTTGTCACGCGTAGTTTATTTACCAAAGGCTATCAGTGAAATAATAAAAGAAATCCTGATTGTGTGTGGTTGCCGTTTGTAAAATGAGGTTTCATTCCAATTGTTGCCATTCAAATTGAAGTTCTAACATCAGCTGTGGGAGGATTTTAAACAATGCTTTTAAAGTCATAACTTGTACCTGTGAATTACATCTGAATTACATGGCCAGTGACATTATTACTCTGACATGATGTCCTTATTATGAAATAACTGGAGAGACAAGAAAAAGATTGTGGTCAAAATATTTGTAACTGGAAGAGTGGTTAGAAAAGAACTGGAGCCGCAAAATATGAAGTTATGAAGGAGTCAGATGATGGCTAATTCAGCAACAACACTGAGGTAGAGTTGGAGACTGGGGATATTATAAAGTTAGGTGTAGGCAGGTTTGAAGACAGAGAATATACAGAGTCATAAAACAGTTCAGGGCAAAAGGTAGACTCAACGGTCTGAACAGTTCCTTCTTATATGTTTATGAGAGAGGAGTCTGATATTGATGTACATGAAGTGGAGTTTGTGACTGAAACTGAAGATAACAGGTTATGCATTTTAATATATAAATAATCGAAATAGCAATAACCTTCACCATCGTTTATAGAATGGGCAGAAATTGGCTTACCAGGAACACCAATAATAGCGAGGATGGGATAATACCCAGCTTGAATAATCTTTAGTACGGCTTCTATCCGCAACTCTATCCATGCCCAATCCTGAGAAAGCCAGTGAAGACCTGCAGATAAACTCCTGTCCATTGTTGGAACATTCCAGTCTAAAACATTCAGATTCTGATCCATTGTTGGACCATTCCAGTTGAATATTCTCAGATTCTAATCCATTGTTGTAATATTCCTGTCCAATGTTCTTACATTCTGGTCCATTATTGGAACATTCCAGTCTATTGTTCTTAGATTGTCTTTCTCTCTCTTTCTCTGTAGCTGCTGATCCCAATCATCTTGAGGATGACAGTGCCGCTGATACTCTGTGATAACAGGTTGAATAAAGCCCCTTATTAATAGAAGAGGAAAGCCTCCAGGGACACAGTTAGGATCCATGACGACTGACATCAATCACAGTCACCAAACAAACAGCTCAATTTAACCCCTTTCACAACAACCATGGCAAATGGCAATAATACCTGGTCTTCCTGAAATGTTGACATCGCTGACTGTCAGGCTAATGGCGCGTCACGAATTGTAAAGTTAGAGGTGAGGCAGAGAGAGTATGCTTTCTCTTCACTAGCTCCGTGATTCTCCTCTCTTTTGGCAAGTCGAAATTGCTGGGCTCCTGAGGCTGTGTCTGATTACCAGGTCTGCTGCATCCTTTTGCTTTATTTATTTCTATATACATTTGACATTTATCTTACCGACATTGCATGGCTTAGATGGGGTTAGGCATTTTTGAGAGACCTACTACAGCTGTACAGACGGTGTGGATACAATCCATTCCTTGTTGTCCTTGCAGCCGGGGCCTGGTCCTGTCGGGTGATGGTCATAATCTCACTGAACCAGGATTCTTAGTTTTAACTTTCACCAGGTATTGTTGGGGTCTTCGCAGGGGTGGAAGGTAGAAAATCTGTCGCGGCTGCTGCACACTCTGAGGTTTCTCTCAGAATTAGCTTTTGATGTTCATTCCTCCTGGATTGGAGAACTGCAGGTTAGACAATATGTTTCCTTGATTGGTCTTTGGACAAGTGTGCGTTTCTAGGATGTTACCATTTTGGAGCAGTTACTGTTTAGTAATTAAATAACCTATTAATCTGTTAAGTTTTCCAATAAATTAAGTTATTCCAAATTCCTCTTTTTTGTTTTTTTTTTGGCTGCAGTGTTTGAATAAATTGCGTTTTGCTTAATGTCAAATATTTTGACCAAACGAATTGCACCAGAAACACAGCACCTCACAATTACTTTTAAAATAAGAAAACGTTCGGGTCGAGACGACCTTCGTCATATATTATGAGCGGGGTCTGTTCGGGTCTATAAAAAGGACAGATATTCATGTTTTAATTGGTTAATTATTTAATGGACAATAAGTTTCAGGAACACGGGTTTGACAGCGGAATGCGCCGAGCTGGATGAGTGATAACCCTATCATAAATTATATTAGATACACAAAACACACCACATTTCCAGCCCAGCTACGTATAAAACCAGATGAGATATCTGCTCAGCACGGAGTACTGTGCAGACTCGGCTCAGTACAACTCAGCAATCTGTCCAGGATGGAATACTGTGCAGCTGTCAGTAATCCACTCGCTATCTGTCCAACATGGGGGGCAGTACAGAACACACTGGTGCATTGATTAAGAAGTCTGGACCAAACGGCCTGTCCAGCATGGGTGATTATGTAGCCCACACCAGACCAGAGTCTTTCTCTATAAACGCGGACAAGGTATCATGTTCAGTGTGGGGAGCTGTATTGTGAATAGCAGTGAATTCATCTGTTACCCTCCCACCATGCAGAGCTGTGTGCACCACCCCAGTGCATTGTTCAGTAACACTGTGTTAGATCCCTGCCCAGTATTGAGAAACTTGCAGCCCATGCTGGAAGTGAGAGGATATGCAGCTCCCGCCCATTTACACATTTTACACAGACCAATCAGAAATATACTCTTATTTTATGGTTATCAATATCAAATTACAATTGATAATTCTGGTTATTTCATATGTCTCACCTTATCGTATTCAGCTAAAGGCAGCTTCGAAACACTTTTCTCATTATAACATACAAATCATAGCAAAGAACATTTTTATCCTCAGCCATTATCTTGTCCGTTCTCTGAATTGTACCGTTTTCCTTGTTATTAAAATTTCTATTGCGCTTTGTCTGTGACTTTTTCTGTATGTAGCAGTTACACAGTCTCTCACGCAGTTGGCCGGACGGCTGGTTTGTGATGCACAGGGAAATCAACAGCCCAGGTTCAATTCCTCACCCTGACAGAAGTTAACCACGAAGGGGACGGTCTCTCAACCTTACCCCATCACCCGAGGTGTGGTAACCCTCAGCGTAAACCACCACGAGTAGTCTCTCTCTCTATTGACAGAGCAGCCCCATGGTCTTTTGGAACTGTATTCTATCACTGTTAACATTTTAAAATGTTATCCATGTCATCATTTCGTTTTGCCTTATATTCCTGGATGTTGTGGAGCAATGTTATTTTGTACCACTGTCAGCATTACCCCCACACTGTACATTCCTGCCCACACCCCAAATATCCATCGCTCGGTCGTTATTTATGAACCTTGCGGTCTGTGTCTCAAACAAATTCAATATCTCTGCCTCCAACTATCTGCAAGAAAAATAACAAATTATCAAAAACAAAATTAACGTCATATCTGTGTGTTGGAATTTTTTTGTGTGTCTTTACATTAGAAAGGATATAATTACATTGGAAGCAGATCAGAGATGTTTCACTTTTCTGCGATGAAGAGCTTATATTATGGAGGTTTTACCAGGTTACGCATGGAATGAGACATGAATTGATTTAAACATAAAAAAATTGAGGATAGTGGTTCAGGTGAATGCACACTGGGAGTTTTTATAGTCCAAACTTGTGACATTTTCGTAGAACTTCGACAACGTTGAAGCACGACCTTCTGCCTATCGAGTCCACACTGACCCACTGAAAAGCATCCCAGACAGCCCTTCCCCCTCCACGTAATGCAGCTTTTCCCATGACTAACCCACCTAAGCTACACGTCCCCGGGCACTACAGGCAATCTGGCATGGCTGATCCACTCTAAGTTGCACATTGTTACATTGTGGGGGAAACTGGAGCACTGGGAGGAAACCCACACAGACACGGGGTGAATGTTTAAACTCCACACAGAGGGTCGCCCAAGTTCGGAATTAAGGTCAGCTGCTTGGTGATGTGAAGCATAAGTGCTGAACACAGATCCAACATGCTCGTCTATGGCTTAAGAAAAATAACTGTCTGACTTGTTCCTGTCACTGAACCTGACGCAGTCTGAGACCTTTGTCATCAGCCATATCACCAACCTGGTTACATTTAAAGTTTGTTGCGAGCAATGGAGGAATGGGACGAGAAAGGCAAACTGTTAACACCCTCCAATCTCAGTCAGAACCAGAGTGGGGAGAAATTCACAAAGTGGGATTTCATTCAAGTGGGAATTAGATTACTTACAGTGTGGAAACAGGCCCTTCGGCCCAACAAGTCCACACCGACCCGCCGAAGCGTAACCCACCCATACCCCTACATTTACCCCTTTACCTAACACTACGGGCAATTTAGCATGGCCAATTCACCTGACATGCACATCTTTGGACTGTGGGAGGAAACCAGAGCCCCCGGAGGAAACCCACGCAGACACGGGGAGAACGTGCAAACTCCACACAGTCAGTCGCCTGAGTCGGGAATTGAACCCGGGTCTCTGGCGCTGCGAGGCAGCAGTGCTAACCACTGTGCTACCGTGCCGCCCACCTAATTCTCTTTCGCAGAGTTTTGATGGCTGGATCTTTATATTATATCGATGCTGGACTCGTCTGCTTTTCCATAGACAAGTGAATCAGGGATAATGGTGCATGGAGAGAAAACAGCAGCTGGGAACACAACGAGGTAAGCCATGTCCTTATTTAATGGTGGAGTAGTGTCAAATGCCCGAAAGGCCCAATCGTGTCTGTCAGCCCGATGTTCTGATATTCCATTCAGCCCTTAGGACCTGCTATACTGGGGAAGATCAAGGCCACACCGATGGTTAAGTGTAGTTTCAGATATGTACTTGGAAAATTCAGGCTGAGTCAGGAAGTGCCCCCCAATTCCTCTTTCCAAGCCTCCCCTCTGTGTAATTTCTGCTCCCCACTTGGGTTATGTTACAGACCCAGATTCGTTGTGTATACAGCCCCCATACCCCACCCAGGGTTAACTAAAACAAATTCTCGACTCGCCTTGAATGCAACATTGTACAAAACGACTTCCAGGAAAAATGACCAGTTACTTTCCAAAAGCATAACATAGGATCGAAAGAAATAGGAACAGGAGAGGTCTATTCGGCCCCTCAAGCCTGCGCTGTAATTCTACTCCAGGGTTCAACTCCACTTTCCTGCTCACCCCTTGTATCTTTCAAATCGCTGATATGTCAAAAACCATTCCACTCCATCTGTAAATATATTCAGTGTCCCAGCCCCCACAACTCTCTGCGTTAGGGTATTCCAGATATTCACTACCTTCGGAAAGAAGACATTTTTTTGCATCTCAGTTTGAATTCAGTATGCCTTATTCTGTACCTATAATCCCCGAATTCAAGACTCTGGCCAAGAGTGGACCCATATTCTCTACATTTACCTTTCAGCTTTCTCTGTATTTTGTAAGTTTCATTCACATCACCCTCATTCATTTCAGCCACAATGAATAATAACCTCACCAATTTAGATGTACTCAATAATTCAACATTTTCATCATAGGAACCTGCCTAATGAACCAAACTAGTTATTTGCTTCATCAGCATGCTGACTTTATGTTTCATACACAGAAACACCCCAATCCCTTTGGACTGCTCCTTTTTTGGGAGTTATTTTCATTAAATAACAGCTTGTCTTTTGGTTCTCAGTGTCATCCACAAACTCGGATGTACACTGCACTCAGCTTCCACCATCAGGCTATCAGTATAGGTGGTCAATAACTCATGCCATCGGACTGGTATTTGTGGTACTCCACTTGATACATTTTATCATAAAGAACTATTAATCCTTACTCTCCAATTCCTATGTTAACCAATCGTCATTCCATCAAATATATTATCCGTCATATTTTGAGCTCCAGTATTGTGTAAAAGCCTTTATTTTGTGATACCTTATGGAAAATCTTTGGAAAGCCTCATGTCTACCAGTTTCCTTTCATGAAGTCCGCTTGTTACATTGTCAGGGGTATCCAGATAAACTTTGCATGATTTTTTTATAGATCTCCTTTCATAGAACCATAATGATTCTGCTTGAAGCATTACTAAATGCCTTGCAATTCCCTCCTTAATACCAAACTCTCGCAGATTCCCAACAATAATGGTGAAACTAAATGGTTCCTGCTTTCAGTCTCTCTCCTTTCTTGAAGACAGGCGCCACATTGGAGGTACTCCAGTATCGCTGGGACACTCCTGTAATCCAGAGAGTTATGGAATATTTTACACAGTGCCACCAGTCACTCTGTAACTACTTCCTTTAAAACCAGCTATGAACTTCTGATGACCTGTCCCCCCTTACACTTATCTATTTGTTTAAAAAAAAACTTGTTCCTTTTGGTAGAACTTCCCTACTAATACCATTTTGTTTATAGCATTGAAATATTTACAGTGCCTCACCTTGAGAGGACCAATGCAAAATATTGGTGTAAATTACCTGCAAATTACCTTTGGGCAATTCCCCCGTCACACCCTCCAAAAATCCTCAATATACCTTCCTGACTTCATTTCCACAAAAAGTCAGGCATTCATCCTGATTTTTTATATATATATATAAACACAGAAAATCTCATGCTGCTTGTTTTTATATTTCTTGTCAATTTACTTACATCGTATCTTTTATTTCTTTTCTCTCACTTTCTATATTGATACAGCCATATCACCCACAAACAGAACCTTTGTCCAACTTGTCCATTCTGACCAGGTTTTCCAAACTAAACTAGTTCCACCTGCTTGCACTTGGCCCAAATGCCTCTGTACGTTTCCTATTAATATGTTTGTCCAACTGTCTTTTCAGTATTGTAGCTGTATCTACCACTTTTCCTCTGGCAGCTCATTCCATGCATGAAAAAGTTGCTTTTTCGTCCCTTTTAAATCTTCCCCTTTCACCTTAAAGCTATGTCCTCCATGTTTGAAATTCACTATCCTGCCGAAAAGACGTAGGCTGTGCAATCTATCCATGTCTCTCATGATTTTATACACTTCTTTCATTTCACCCTTCAACTTCCTACACTCCATCTGATATTAACTTCAAGACCAAGCATTTAAAAATAATCACTGTAAATTTGAGACAATATTAAAAGCGAATGGTAAACAACACTCAGCCCCAAACGTCATACAGTGATTTTTTTTTCCATATTACATTACTAAGGCAGCATGAAACGCTTACTAGTGCCAATAAGAAATCAAACACCGGAATATTTTTGTCTGAAGGGGGCGAAGGTCTCTACAGTGAAAACGTATCTCTGCCCAAATCTCTGTAATGCCACATAGTCAACATTCTTCCTCCTGGTCTCCCTATTTGGTTGTGCCTTGTAGAGCTTGTACTCAGTATGCAAAACCCTTTCCCCCAACTCACATCTTAATTTAAACCCATTTTACATCATCTTCTCGTTCACCACTGACAAAAGCCCGATTTATCTTTTGCCACACCCTCTTTACACTGTCATCCATCCCCCACCTCTGACAAGGGAATAAAAAGCCCATTTTCCAATCATTTGCAATTCTGAACAAGTGTCACACTGGACTTGAAACGCTAACTCTGTTTCTATGTCTCTGCAAATGCTGCCAGACCTGCTGAGTTTCTCCAGAATAGGCACAGCGCAGATCTTCAATTAAACAAACAACTATGGATACTGGAAATAAAAATACAAAAAACGCTATAGTATCTGGGAGCATTGTAGAAGGGACAATTCACGGAAAGATTAAGTCTGCATTCACTCCAGAATATGCTGCTAGACCTGCATAGTTTGTTCAGCAATTTCTATTTTTGAACAAGTTCCAAAATTGTGTGTCAAAGCTGCTCATACGCCCTGTTCAGAATGGACTGCCATACACCAGCAAGTGAAGGATAACACAAGGTGCACACATTCCTTGGTTCCATAAGTTTGGCATCACTGATACTATAGAGCTCTTAATCATGGTCAGGGAGAGAAACAAAGGGAAACATATTCACTTCAAACACAGAAGATGGCATTGCAGGTAAGGAAAAGATTCAGATGAATATGTTAAAGTGTTTGAGTAATATAACAAATTGGAGGCGTGACACCCGGGAGAAACACTCAGCAGAATGAGGATATGAAAATTGAAGTGTTACCACATCAGAAACCAAAATAGGTCACTGTGTACATAGCTGATGGGTGAATGGGTCTCGATGTGAACTGCGGGACGGTCAAAAGAATGGAATCGCAGATATTGCAGTTCGAACTGGTCCTATCATGTGATGCTGTGGACAACAGCAGCAGCAGAAGCAGCATTGTAATCAATCACAATCTGTAACTGTTTACCCAGGACAATCCACTAGTCTACCATGAGCATCAAGCTGATGTATTGTTCAGTGACGAATGTGGGGTGAACGTGCCAGAGTCAGAAACATGTGTATCTAAACGTAATGATAACCCATTAAAGCTACCGCACTTGACTGGTTGGATTCCAGACATCAGGGCTAACATGTGGGAGAGAGGGAGATATTATTCCAAGACTAACAGATCAGATTTAAGATTTGCAGTCCTGCCACATCCAGTCATAAATATAAACTGACAATTAAAAAACTTACTGGAGGAGAGGACTCCAGATATATCACCATCCTAAATAATGGAACACCCCTGCACATCAGTGTAAAAGACAACAATACAGTGTATGCACTATCCTCAGCGAGAAGTATTGCTTGGATGATGCAGATAACCCTCGCCATGATGCACATGGTACCACGGATGCCAGTCTTCAATTAATTCGATTTTGCTGCACGTGACATGAAGAAACAGCTGAACTCAGTCGATACAACAAAGGCAATGGGCCCTGACCCCATTCCTGCAATAAGACTGAACAATTGTGCTGCACAACAAGCCGCATCCCTGGGGAAGCTGCTTCATTTCAGCTCCAACTCTGACATCTCCCTGGCAATGCGGAAAATTACTCAATCATGTCCAGTCTGCGAAGAGGAGAATAATTACAATCTGACAAATTATCAGGCCCTCAGTCCCATCTGGATACTCAAATTGGTGGGAGTTCTTTCTGACAGAGTTGTCAAGCAGCACAGAAATAACCTGCTCAGTGCGGTTTCTGATAGGTCCCCATATGGAGGCAGTGCTTCTGTGGAAATGTCACTGGATTACTAACCCAGACCAGGCTAATGCTCTGGCAGCTGGTGGAAGTTAACAAAATTAATATCATATAAATACCTAAAATCTTGTATCAGTAATGGTGACCCTAAAGCCATTGTAGATTGTAAACATCTATTTCCTTCCCCAATGTACTTTCAGGAAGTGAATCTCCCGTGCTTTCCTGGTCTGGCCGAAAATTGACTCCAGACACACAGACATGTGATAAATTCTTCAATGGTCTCTGAAACGGCCAAGCAAGACACTCAATTGTATCAAAGTGCTTCGAATACTTCAAGGGTAAAACCGGACCCAATACCCAGCACTAGACTCAGTATTGGAAAAGGGAACGGGAGACACAGTCCTGTTGACCCTGAAGAGATTTCCTTCTGAACATGTAAGAGTTATTGACAACTTTTGCAGAGCTTTCCCGCAGACTGCGCAGAAACATCAGGAAAGGAGTAGGGCATTCAACACAGTGAGCCACCCCATTCTAGCTAATGGAGAAAACTTCCTCAGTGTAGTTTTCCTCACACAGTGTTCATATCCCTTAATGTGCTTAAACATCGTGAAATATGTTATAAGGATTGCTGTCGTCATTGTTGTCCATCAATTTTGCTCCTCCAATCAATATACAGACCGTTCTGTGATGATACATGCCTATTAATCATGATTTGGCTGCCATGCCGTTCCAGAATTGTATGCTTTTCTTAAAAAAATAAAGCAAGTTCCTGTTCACTGTTACGCAATTCCATCTTCAACATTGTCTGAACACCAAAACCCAAGGTCGTGATCCTCTACCTGCAAAATGCACATTCATTGTGTTCAGCTAAAACAGGGATGCAATCCGCCCTGCAAGCCTTGAAACTGGGCCTCACACTGGGAATTGTAGGCTACATTTCTAAGAAACATCATTTCAAACTGGGGGAGAATTCTGAGGAGAATTGGAATTCCATGGCAACATCACGTGGTCAGTCAGCCCCGAAAACGTCTGATGAAGAGCTTCGTGAAAGGTACAGCGCTGAAGTCAGTGGCTGCAGTGTTGAAGTGTTACACATAAAGCACTATTTCATTGCAATATATGTTTTACAGATTAACTTAGACAATGCTAGAGTGTGTGTTAGACCACCTTTCATTTTTGGTTTTTACTGGTATATAAGGGTTCGCCCCTTAACCACATAGCCCCATTATTTATATTGCACCATTATCAAACTGCTCCAAGATTTGGAACGATGCAACTGACAGAAAATTCGTTCTCGGAAAAGGGAACGGGAAACACAGTCCTGTTGACACTGCAAAGATCTATTTCTTTACATCTGAGAGCCTATGACAGCTGTACTCCAGCTGTCTGCTGATCCTTTTAGTGTCCAGAAATCCTTATTTTTATTTAATGTCCTGGTTTCCACTGCCTTAATTGGGAGAGAACTCCCCAGGTTCGCCAGTCCCTGAGTACACACATTTATTCTCATTTCAAAACAGAATTACCTGCCTGTATCTAATACTGTGGTCTCTTGTTTTAGACATCCCCGTGAGGGGAATTACTATCCCTGCTTCCAGTCTGTCTCGCCATGTCAGAGTTTTATATACTTCTATGAGATTTCCACTCATTTTCCTAAAGCCCATGGAATACAGGCCCAGTCGCCCCAAACTCTGCTCCCACAACAAGCCTGTCATCCCAGAGATCAGTCAGGTCATCCGTCGCTGATCTCCCTCAATGTCAGGTTTGTCTTTTATTAAGTAAGGAGACCAAAACTGCACACAATACTGCACAATGTTAAAGATGGGGTCTCACCAAGACCCTGCACAGCTGCAGTAGGACACCCTTACTCCTAGACTCAAATCTCCCTGGAATGAAGATCAACACACCATTTATCTTCCTAACTGCTTTCTGTTCCTGCAATAATGCCTTCAGTGAATAGTGTGAAGGGAGATCCAAACCCTTTTCAATGCTACAGCTCCCCACTTGGTGGCTCTATGTACACTGGTCAGCGTGCCGAAGCCATTCTCAATATTGACTGCTTGCTTCAGAACGCACTGCCTTGCGTAGACCTCGAAGGTCTGTACAGAACGAAACAAAAATGCAGCATAAGTTCCTTTATAAATCAATATTTTTTCAACCAATCCCTTTTCAAATTGTAGGTTGCCATCCTGTTTTCCCACGAAAGGGCACGACGTCACATCTGCCCCCATTGCTCTACATTTGCCATATATTTGTCTATTCACTGCACTTGTCTCAATCACCTTGGAGCTTTTTTACATCCTGCTCAACGACTCACAATCCGATATCGACATTTAGTGCCATCAGCAGAACTGGGAATATTGCATTTAATTCCCACAACCAAACGTTTGGTGTTTATTGGGAATATTTGGGACCCAAGCCCCGATTCTTGCTATACCCCCAAGCTTTCCACTCGAAAACACATTTTTTTAACTTCTATTCACTGTGTCATGTCAGCTTTCCCATTCTAAATTATGTCCACATATTAACCCCAGTCCCATAAGATTTGAATTTGAATGGTAGGCTTGGAACTTTATCACCTATTTTCCTAAAAATCCAGTCATGTTGTATTGATTGCTTCCCCATAATTTTGCTCAGTCAGTTTCTCAAATATGATTCCCTTTTCATAAATCTGTATTGACTTTGTCTCTGCCCATTACTTTCGGTTCCAATAATTCCTCTAAAAATGTGTAGGTGCCAATTCCATTCTTTTTCCTTTCTTTCTCACCAAATTAAAGTTTCCTAGTATTGCTGGGAATATTGCTTTTTTGATTAGATTTCTTCTGTGAAGACTTAACTGAAATATTTGCTTCATAGTTCTGCCATTACCCTGTCCTCAATTCTCTGGTTTCAGCCTGTCAGGAAACTGCACCTTTTTTCCCTTAATTTTGGCACGTACATGTTTTCAGAACCAATTATAAATTCACTTTTATAACCCTTATTAATATACTTTTCAGAAACTCATCAATTCCTGTCTTAAGGTGCTGAATGACTGACATTTCACAGCCATACAATCAGAGGAGCATAGACTCTGTGCCGTCACAAATATCGCTCGGTCGACATTAGTCCCACTTTCTGACACACGACCCGAAATCGGGAATGTTATGGCATTTCAAGGGCGCAACGTTGAATCATGTTTTAACGGTTGAGAGGTTACCAGTGATAACACCCCTCTCAGAAAGTGCATCCCAGGACCCACCTCCAGCTGGGTTAAAAAAAATCTTCAAATTCTCACTAAACCTCAAACGCTCCATTTAAAAAGTGCGCTCTCCTGTTCTTGACCCTTTGACTAAAAGTAACAACTGCTGTCTATCCACGCTCTCCATACCCCTCGTAATCCTACCCTCCTGAATCACCTCCCCATTAGCCTTCTCTGATCCAAAGTAAGCAACCCGAGCTCATCCAGCCTCTCTCCATAGCGGATATGGTCCATCACAGGGAACATCCTGGTGAATCTCCACTGTACCCCCTCCAATCCAATCACAATCTTCCTGTAATATGGATCCCAGAGCTACACAAATTATTCCATCTTGGATTAACTAACGTTCTGCATAGCTCTGATTATCTATGTCTCGATGAAAAAAGGCCAATTTTACGGTCGCTATGCTTTATCATCTTCAGCGTTACCCTGTCCATACCCATTCAGGGATGTGTGGAGAAGCACCCGCTGAGCTTCCTAGTGTGCTGCCATTCATTTAGTACTACCCTTAATCATCGCCTTTACTAGGGTATGATCCATCTGTCATTGATCTGTCCATCTGACCATTCCATTTACATCTTCCTGCTCATTTCCAACCACCTGGCTAATCGTTTTGAAGGTTACAAAATCACACCAGATTATAGTCCAACAGTTTTATTCAGAGGCACTAGCTTTCGATGTATTCCTTCTTCATCAGGTGATGATGCGCTTCAAAAGCTGCTGCCTCCAAATAAACCTGCTGTACTATAATCTCGTGTTATCTGACTTTTAACTTTGTCCACCTCAGTCCAACATTGGCACCTCTGAATTACAAATAACAAGGGCACAGCACTGATCACTGCGGTGCACCTTTGGACATCAATCTCCAGTCACACAAACAGCCTTCTAACACCATGCTCTGTATGCGGACACTAAGTTAATTTGCATGCAATTTGACAAGTCATTGATGAGTGCGAAGTGTTCCATTTTTTAAAGGACTAGATTCCCTACAGTGTGAAACAGGCCCTTCGGCCCAACCAGTCCACAAAGAGTAGCCCATCCAGACCCATTTCCCTCTGACGAATGCGCCTAAGACGATGAGTAATTTAGCATGGCCAATTCTCCTGAACTGCACATCTTTGGACTGTGGGAAGAAAAAGGAGCACCCGGAGGAAACCCACGCAGAACTGGCAAACTCCACACAAACAGTCGTCCAAAGTGCGGATTGAACCTGGGACCTTGACGCTGCGAGGCAGCAGTGCCAAGCACTGAGCCACTGTGCCGCTGGATGCCTGGTTAGAATACCTGGGGATTCTCCATAATGTTACCCTGCCAGCAAGTTTCTATGCCCGTGTGTTAGTCTGTCCCCTTCTAGTGATGGATTTGCTTCTTCTTTCTATTTTAAATGGCCTATCCCTTATCCTGCCATTATTTGCCTTAAACGTTGATTAGACAGCCAGAGAAACAGTTTGTTTTTTTCCTACTTGTCATACGTTCAGTGAATTTTCTAAATTTCACTGCGGTCACCTCTCAAGCTCGCCATTTGAGGGATTAATCTGGAGAATGTCCATTTCACTTCCTCTGCGGTCAGTATATTCTTTCTCAGATTGAGTCACCAACACTGTACACAATACTCCAAATACAGTCTCACCAACACGCTGTGAAGCTGCTCGAACATGTCCTTCCATCTATATTCTGATTCCCTTAAATGAAGGCGAACATAACTTTAACTTTCCACTTACATATATTCCGCAAAATGCGTTTCACATTAATTTTTTTTACGAACCATTGTGTGAGTTCTTATAGCAAGCCTTCTGAAAATCCAAATATGCCAATCCTGCTGGTTCCCCATTATCTACGCTGTAAGAAACAATTTCAAATAATTCCGAAGTTTGTCAAGTATGATTTCTCTGTCAGAAACACATGCTGATACTCTCAAATGCTGCTGTTAATTTCTAAATATCGAACACCACGTGGTATGTAGTAGATTCCAACGATTTTCTTACAGATGTCAAGTTAATTGGTCTGCAGTTCTCCACACTGTCTCTTCTTCCGTTGCAGATGCTCGGATCCATTCCATTTCCTTACAATTCTTGGAACACGTTTACTTCCTTCCATTTATCTACAATGGCTTCCGGCCTCTGCACAAAGTACAGGAAAATAAAACGCAGTTATCGACAGCACAGTTAATACTTCTCTTGCTGATTTATTGCTAATATATTGATGTGAAATACATCTGATTTGTCAGACCTACAAATGCGCAATCCAGCTACAGGTTCACGTACTACCTTGTTACTGACATAAATTGACTTTATGTATTTCGTGTCACAAGTTCCATATTTCATTTGGAAATTCTGGGTGATTTTTTGGCTCTTCCTCCATGAAGACAGATGCAAAGTAACTGGTTGATATCTCGGCCATTTCCCTGTTTCCAACAATATATTCTCCTCTCCCGATTACACAATTTTCTATTTGACCTTGCTTTATTTTGTTTTCTTTGGAATACAGGTTGTAGATTTATGCAGATTTTGTGCTCTTAGCATGCTAACATTGTGAAAAATGGCATTAGGCCCAACAGTTCCACACTGCCCCTTCGAAGAGTAACTCATGCAGACCCATTTCCATACAAATCTACGTTTACGCCAGACTAATGCACCTAATGTACACATCCCTGAACACTATGGAGCAATTTAGCATGGCCAATTCACCTAACATGCAGATCTTTGGATTGTGGGAGGAAACCGCAGCACTCAGAGGAAACCAGCGGAGACAGGAGGAGCATGTGGAAACTCCACACAGAAAAATTTCTGAGTTTTCTCACATCTTCACAATGTCTGAAATTCTTCTGAAGTCACTTCGTATGAATAATACAATTTTTAATTTGATATGTTAACCATTATTAAGTCACTTCCGCGTTCTTTGGTAATTGTACCTTAAAAATAGACGTATTTTTCAGACAATGCAATATTTCTATAGATCTCCTGGTTCTGACCAGATATATCCAAGGACACAGCATTCGGGGAGAGAAGAAATTGCGGGAGCTCTGGCTGATAATTTTGCATCATCGTTAGCCACAGGTGAAGTCACCGATGACTGGTGGGGAACGAATGTTGTGCCTTATTCAAGAAGAGCTGCAACGAAGAACATGGGAACTATAAACCAGTTAGCTTCACAACTGTGATAGGTATATTGCTTGAGAAGACTATGTGATACGATATGTATACACTTGGAAAGACACGAAGCAGTCAGCATGGCTTTTTACATGGAAGATCACTGTTTACTAATTTTTAGAGTTGTTTGATGAACTGAACTGGAATGTTGACGAGGGTAGGGTGACAAACCTAGTCTAGATAGATTTCAGAAAGGCCTTTAGATTAGATTCGATTCCCTACAGTGTGTGAACGGGCCCTCCGGCCCAACAAGTCCACACCACCCCTCAGAAGAGCAACCCACCCTGACTAATGCACCTAACATTACGGGCAATTTAGTATGATCAATTCACCGAGTCTGCACATCTCTGGATAGTGGGAGGAAACCGGAACACCCGGAGGGAACCCACGCAGACACGGGAGAATGTGCAAACTCCAGTCAGTTGCCTGAGGTTGGAATTGAATCCAGGTCCCTGGCGCTGCGAGGCAGCATTGCTAACCACTCAGCCACCGTGTCTCCCAAGGTTCCACATAATAGGCTGCTCTGAAATGTTCGATCACATGGAATCCAGATAGAACTGGAAAATGGAACACAATTGGCTTGATGGTAGGAAGCAGAGCGTAATGGTGGAAGTATGCTTGTCGGACTGGAGGTCTGTGACAAGTGGAATGCCTCATGGAGTCTGTTCTGGGACCATTACTGTTATCTCTATCAATGATTTTGTTGAGAATGTACAAGGCTAGATTAGTAATTTTGCTGATGACACTAAAATAGGGGGTATCATGGAGAGTGAGGAAGGTTACCAGAAATTACAGCAGGACCTTGATCAGCTAGGATAATGGGTCGAGAAATGGCAAATGGAGTTTAATATAGATTAATGTGAGGTCTTGCATTTTGGAAAATCAAATAAAGGTAGGAGTTTCATGGTGAACGGTTGGGCCTTAAGGAGTGCAGTGGAACAGAGGGTCCTTGGAATTCAGGTGCACGGTTCTCTCAAAGTAGAGTCACAGGTAGACGACAGTGAAGAATGCTTTTGGCATACTGGACTTCATTAGTCAGGGAATTGAACATCGAAGTTGGGGAGTTACATTGCAGTTATACAGGATGGTGGTGAGGCTGCGCTTGGAGTACCCTGTGTTCGGTTTTGTTCAATTTGCCCCAGGAAGGATGTGATGAAATTGGAAAGAGTGCAGAAGAAATTTGCAAGGATATCGCCAGGACTCAATAGTTGGGTTATAGGGAGAGTTTGGACAGGCTAGATAATTTTTCTTTAGAGTGTACAAGACTGAGATGATATATTACAGAAGTATATAAGATCATGAGAGACATGGATAGGGCGAATGCACTCAATCTTTTTCCCAGTGTTGTGAATCATACACGAAAGGGCATCAGTTTCAGGTCAGAGGCAAAAGAATTAATGGGAACCTGAGGGGCAACTTTTTTTTTACACAGAGGCTGGTACACATATGAAATGAACAGCCAGTAACAACATTTAAAAGGAATTTGGACCAATACACGGATAGGAAAGGATTAGATGGAAACGGGGCAATGGCAGGGAGATGGGGTTTGTGTGAATGCACATTTTGGTCGGAATGGACCGGTTTGGAACAAAGGGTCTGCCTCTGTGCTTTAGGACTCTATGACGCTAACAACCATTGCTTGTTTCCCACTGACTGCCATATTGTGCTTTCCCAATTCACTGGAGCGAACTTGACCCTCCAGCCTCCAGGTTTACATATTGTTTGACCATCATGTTCAAAATTCGATATTATATGCAGATGCCGTGTAAAATGTAACACATTAATGCCACTTTTCCTCAGAACAAGGTTATTAATTAATCCTTCTGAGCACACAGCACCAAATCAAAACTAAGCTTGTCTCTAGTTTGGATCACAACATAGTCTTCAAGCTACCTGATACACATTTCTGGAATCTATTTTTCACAGCATTAGCAGTCACTTAGTTTACGCACTTTAGATGTAACGTGAGATAATTCAGTATTACTGCAGCACCAACAATACCAATTTTACACAGCATAAGATATACAAAATTTGCACGACAATTTTGCACGGCAGAACACACCAATGCTTGCTTCTCATTGCTAAGATCCTCCCAAACCGATTCTGTGGGATCTGAGGGACAGGGTCGGCGGCATTATTAGTGACAGACTTTGAGAAGGCGTTCATTGAGGCTCACCTCGACGCTGAGATGATCTGAAGAAATGTCTAGCAATACAGGACATTCTGTATCCTGTTCTGCCAGGATAAGTGTCACCGTATTCTCTCTGCTCCCTCACACTCACTGTATATCTGTTATAACACCTACCCCCGAGCAAGGCTCACACTCTATCTCCAAATAAAGTTCATGTGCAACCACTCTCACTGTTGAATTCAGCACCTTCCTTCCACCGTTGTATCTGTCGCCTATGCAATACCCCCACACCAATAACACCTTATGGATTCAGCACTGTTGAATGGCACCCTCCAGACACCTAACCATTCAGTAACCCTCTCCCCACCACCACCTACAACAGTACGGACAGCTCATTCCCCTATTCCCTTTCTCCCATTCCAAGATAAACAGCCTGGAACAAGACAGAAAGGGCCAAGCCGGGTGGCGGAGTGTCCTTTATCCGTTCCCTTCCCCCCTCTCCCCGCCATATTGGCAGGACTCGAGCATGAGCCGGAGCGGACCGAGTGAATCGGATGGAGATTCTGTAATATCCACATCCAACCAACTGAGTAAGAAACAATGTTCTGTGGAGGGCAATACTCACTTTAACCGCTCTTGTCTATACGCTACTTCTTTCCCTCCCAAAACAACAAATATCCCATTGCAGAAAGATGCAGAAACAGAAAGACTTGGAGACATATGTAAATACCCCAATATACTAACACTCACAGCACATGCACTGAGATGGACCCGCACATATGTAGAGGCATACAGAGACATACACAGTCACACACAAACAGACTTAAACAGATAACACGCAGAGGCTAATACACGGAAGAACAAATGTATACACACAAATACACAGACACACAAACACATGAACAAACAGACGCGGATGCAGACAGATGCAAAGAAACACAGGCACTTGAGTCTATAAGCCAGAGGTAGATAGGTTTTTGATGAATAAGTGTACCAAGGGTTACAGAGAGAAGTCGGGAGAATGATGTTGAGAAACCTCTTAGCCATTATTAAATGACATTCAGACTCGATGGGCCGAATGGCCTAATTCTGCTCCTTTTTTTAATGCTCGTGTGATGTTATGCTATCTGGTATTCTCTTCCTAAGAATGAGTTTAATACATATTTGATTGGAAAGAGTCAGTGGTAATGTTGGACAGGTTTAGAGGGTTGCATAGTCTCTGTCTATTCCTAATTATTCTGTCCTTATGTTTCACAAAAGGCGGCAATTTGATGTCAGGTTAACACAGCTTTAAAATAATGGGTCCTGCAATGAAATAAGGCCGTTCCTTTCCCTTTAGTGTTGTGCTATCTGTGGTGCTCTTTTCCTCAGAGAGCAGTAAAGATGCGATTATTGAAGATATTCAAGGTTGAGCTCGAGTGATCTTTGCCGGACAGGAGAGTCAATGTTTATTGGGAACAGACCGTAGATGGATGGTCAGGCACACTCGGATCAGCCATGAGCATTCTGAATGGTGCAGCCGAATGGCCAACTGCTGCTCCCATCGATAAGGTCAGTCTGCATATGTAGCAAGTGGTTTGAAATGATGTTGTTTCTGGGAAAGGGTATCGGGTTTAATCGAAGCAATGTTTTACTGCATCTCGACAGCGAGACTGCAGATGCTGGAGGTCAGAGTCGAAAAGTATCGCACTGGAAACGGACAGCAGGTCAGGCAGCATCAGAGAAGCAGGAAAGTCAATGTTTCGGGCATAAGTCCTTCATCAGGAATGTGCCCGAAACATGCCTCTCCTCCTCCCTGTGCACACGTTCCTGGGAGGTCTTTTGATATGAAGAATTATCAGTTTGGGTATTGGATGCAAAATCTTTTTGAACCATACACGATTTTGAGAAATAAATATCTGGATACATATTTTCTCATGTTAGGGTGTTTAAAACTACGGAATACATTTTAAGAATAAAATGTATTGGTTGTTATGAATGCATCGACGTGTACTGTACCTTTTAAAGAGAGTGAACGTTGGCAAGGACTTAACAAGCACTGAGCGTGCAGAAAAGTTTTTAAAAGTTTTTAAAAATTCAAATTTGGCTGAAACAAATAACTGAGCTGAGTATTATTGAATTTGAATTTTAATGATATAAAACCAATGAGACAATTTGATGTTTTGTGGTATAAAATCGGGCATTTTGAACAGTTAGCCAGAGCAGCAAAGAGCACTAACAAATGCAGACTGCCTGCAGAATCGCTCTCTGAATGGTACCTGTTTCGATGAAATCTGTGCAGCAGAAGACCAAAGAAAAGACCCAGGAAAACCGACAGAGGAAAATTCACGGGAAAATAGACGTTGTCTTTCTTTCTTGGTGTTAAAGAATAAACTATTATTTTTTTCTATAAATAGTGGGATTTGGTCGTTCTTTGTCACTCACACTTTTACCGACTATGAGGCGAGGTGCTCTTTTCTGTGTGTCTGGTTTAAATTAGCAGAAGGGCTTCAAAATTTGGGAGAAGATTTGTAGCTTGGGTGCTCATTGTTGTGGTTCTGTTCGCCGAGCTGGGAATTTGTGTTGCAGACGTTTCGTCCCCTGTCTCAGTGACATCCTCAGCGCTTGGGAGCCTCCTGTAAAGCACTTCTGTGATGTTTCTTCCGGCATTTATAGTGGTTTGTCTCTGCCGCTTCTGGTTGTCAGTTCCAGCTGTCCGCTGCAGTGGCCGGTATATTGGGTCCAGGTCGATGTGCTTAATGATTGAATCTGTGGATGAGTGCCATGCCTCTAGGAATTCCCTGGCTGTTCTCTGTTTAGCTTGTCCTATGATAGTAGGGTTGTCCCAGTTGAACTCATGTTGCTTGTCATCTGCGTGTGTGGCGACTAAGGATAACTGGTCGTGTCGTTTCGTGGCTAGTTGGTGTTCATGGATGCGGATCGTTAGCTGTCTTCCTGTTTGTCCTATGTAGTGTTTTGTGCAGTCCTTGTATGGGATTTGCAAAATCACTATAAATGCCGGAGGAAACCTCACAGAAGTGCTTCACAGGAGGCTCCCAGGCACTGAGGATCTCACCTAGACAGGGGACGAAACTCTGCAAGACAAATTCCAAGCTCGGCAAATAGAACCACAACGAAGAGCTTCACACTCTGTCGTAACATTGATTTTAACGCGGATATAATGAAGACATCAACCGATTTCTTAAAATTATGCAGACACATGTAAACATGCCATCAAATTATACAACTGAGATTTTGTTTTTTTGTTGTTGCTAAGGAAAGGCACTATGTACAACAGCAGTAATGATGCATTTGCATATAGCACCTTATCATCCATTCCAGACAATGTTCAAGGAAATCACACATGGTCGTTTTTGGTGTTCAGTTGGCATTATTGCATATTTTAGCACAGGAGGAAGAAAAATGTTTCCTGCCTCAGAAGCAGCAGCCTAGTGCCCCCCACCCTGTAATTGTCTTCTGCCTGTCAAGAGAAAAAATCCTGCGTCATCTTTACCAATCGTTGGGGTTTCCTGATGAAAGTTTCTTTGGTATCTTTCCACTATCTGACGCAAAGCGAATTGAACCAAATCCAACTGTTCCGGGGAGATATCCCATTACCAGCAGCTTGTGTGAGAGGAAGAACGTCAGAGGACCGAATAACATTTGGGACATTCTGTCATCTTTCCATTTGTTATGAGTTCAGCGATTATGAAACTCTGGAAAGTTTTCATTTTTTCTGTTTTGTCTTAAAATGCGTGTGTTCATGTGTGCATGCAGCTTCACGTTTGTGTGTTTGTGACATTTTTCGAGAAGATGAGCCAGGCTGATACTAATATTATTGGCCTTATCACTAAACTTTGAAATTTGTTGTAACCAGTGGAAGAGTGTGACTGCAAAAGGAATCAGTGACCCTGTAACATTGGTTGGAACACGAATGAGAAATTCTGAAAGAGCTGTACAAGTGGGAATTCCCTTTCCCAGAAGTTTGTGATGTCTAGGTGTTTGCATTGAACAGAGAATTGAATGAAGGAAAATGGTGCATACAGAAAAGTGCTTCTTAGACCACAACCAGATCAGCCACGAACTTAGTGCCTGGTACAGCAGTGGCAAAATGGCTAACGACCCACTCCTGCTCCTCACTAAAATGTTCCAATGTTCTATTCAGCCCCGCACAGGAGCAGATGGAGGCCACTTTCTCCCAATACCTGGTCCACAGTAACATAGGATATCATTCAATCCCTCCAGACTGACCCACACAGTTTGATGTGGGTTGGAAAATGTTATTGGGAAATACAATCTGGGTTCGAAAGACACCTCTGGTCTCTTTACAGAGTGTTTCCGCTCTGCAACTTGTGGTTCGTTTGTTGGTCATGTAGTGGACCCAGATTCACTGTGAATACAGCCCATAGACATAACTCAGAGATGATACACAAAATACTTTGCACTCTCTGACCGCAACGTTCAGGAAAATTATAACCATTAACTTTCCAGTTACAGGATATGAGAACATAAGGAACAGGATGAGGTCATTCGACCAGTCAATCCTGCTGTGCCATTGTATACCATCATGGCTGTTCCACTGTCAGCATCAACTCCATTCAATTCCCAATTCTTCACACCCCTCAACTCAATGATAGAGGGCAAAAACCAATCTACTTCCTCTGTAAATACTTTCAGTGATCTAACTCCCCGGATTCTCTCGTCCAGATAGTTTCTGACATTCATTACCCTCTGTGAGAAGAAGACACTCCCCACACAGGCACAATAATCTATTGATATGTTCAAAAGAGGTGAATACAGGAGCCCAGCTAAGAGTGACAGACCCTGATAACAAGCCAGGAGTTGGCTCAGGATGGTATCAAGGAACGCTTACTCAATTAAATTTAATGGGAATCAATCACAATATCTCCTCTGGTTTGGGCCGTCCATAGCACAAAGAAAAATGTTCGTGGTTTGTGGACATCAATACTTTCACTCCCAGGACATCCCTTCAGGAGTTCTTCAAGATACCTTCCTTAACACAAATATCTCCAGCTGCTGCATCAATGTCTTTCCTCCAACATAAGATCAGAAGTTGTGATGTCACTGAAGATCAGATAATTTTCAGAACATTTTGTCTTCTGTCAGCTCCTGAACCAGTCTGTATCCATGAGCAGCAAGACCCGGACAACATTCAGGCTTGTGCTATTAAAGTGCCGGTAATATTCATGTTACAGCACAGCCAGATACTGCACATTTCCACAGTTAAAAGAGGAACACATTCATAATCTCATGCTGGTTGCACATGGATATGAGGAAGTCATGCAGGCCATCGAAACGAATGAACAAGAAGAGGGACAAACCATAAACCTTCTGGTTGTTTCACAGGAAAAGATGCAGTCTGTTCAGTGCATCTAACTGTTAACCAGGAACGTGCAAAGTCCAATCAGACCCTTGTACGTGTTCCAACGTATTTGCGACCAGGACGAGAACATTCAGCCCTTCAAGGGCTTATGCAGGAGCAGGAGGATGTCATTGATGCTCCAACGTGACAAAACAATGGAGCAAGACTACACTCAGAGACGACTCCATGATGTCCCTCGTGGCCCCATTGTATGTGGACGGTGTGCTATTTTAACATGGTTTCCTGGTAGTGAGGAGAGAAGCCAAATATTTTGTGCCAAGTCTCAAGGTGGCATCTTCCAACTCCGAGAACACAGACCCGTGTTGTCCGTCGAGGACAGAAGCTTTTGGGAATGGTTAACTGTTTTAGAGTGAAGGTATTGTGGCTGCTATCGGGATTGTGGATAGCATGACGTTCAGTGCAGAATCACACATACTGAATGCACTATATTAATGTCGGGAGACTGCATGCAAACCCTGAACCTCTCTCTGTCAATCGACATGGAGAATGGGGCTGAAGTAGGGGAAACTTTCTCAGAGGCACTTAAACTTTCGAGAATTATAGCCCGAGTAAAAAAAAACAAACAATGGAATTTATCATGTTCTTTGTGTCTGTTTCGAACATAATGACTGATTGTCAATTTCCCTCAAGTTTCAATGCAATCACGTCTTATTCTCTCACAGGGCTACAGATTAATCTTTACTCACTCCTCATGGTACCATGATCCCAGTGATTAGTTTGTTGATACTGTTTCACACGCTGTCTGTGACGAGGAGATCATTCCTTATAAAGGAGAGAAAATCTGCCCACAATATCCTAAATACTGCCTCAACAACACTCTCAGGGATGATCACAATAATTCTATTCCCTCACTTTGCCATCTTGTTTCTTTTCTGTGGTGTGAAAAAGCCATTCTTTCTCTATGCCTTGAGACTGAAGTGAAGTGTACAAGTTCCTTACATCTGTATATCAACATCAATAAAGCCAACATCAAACATGGAGATGAACATCACTCTTGTGAAGAAATTCCAAGAGATAGAATAGACTAAAACAAGGAATGGTCACATACCTCAATGGAAATGAGCTGTCGGAATATGGGAAACAGGCAGAGGAAGGAACTATCTTTCCTTTGTTCTTCCCTCACGGGATGTTTACAGCCCTGGTCAGGCCGGCCTGTTAAACCGATTTGAAACTGAGTGGCTGGTTCAGCTGTTCCACAGGACAGTAAAGAATAAACTACTTTGCTGTGGGAATGCAGTCACACAAAGACCTGACCAGGCAAGGATGACCCATTGCCTTCTCAAAAGGACATGAGGCAAGCAGATGGGATTTTTCTCACAAATGGTAATGGGTTCATTTTAATTATGTTAACTTCCTTCATGAGATATCAATGGATTTTTATTCGATGGCAGTAGGTTAAGAGTCTATGACTTGAGCACTTTACACTGTCTTACATCTGACAGATTCTGTGCAGAGAACAAGTTAAACATCTCAAGTGCAATTATTTTGTAGTGAACACGTGGTTTGAAGAGACTTGAAGAAACAGCTGTGTCGGATTTAACAAAAGCACCAACGATGGTTCATGCAGGAATTGCACTGAGGCTGAGGAGGCGACTGGGATATCATAATGGTGGTATTGGATAGGATTGGTGGGTGGGGAGGATATGATAATGTAAATTTGTGCAGGACAGAAAGGATTATGGAGTTTGAGAACAGACTGGTTCCTTCTCGCATATCAGTGAGTAATTTGTAAATAGTAATTTGCTTTATATATTATATAAGGAAAAGAATTTTTGATTGGAACCAAAGACATTGATTTCCATTTTCTAAAATTTACATATCATGTGCAGAAATTCAATCCAGTTTAACAGTCAAAAAGAATGACTTTCTAGGAACACCAACCGTAGTGAGAATGGGATAGTAATCACCTTGAATAATCCAAAGGATTTCCTGGATCCGCCGTGCTAATGATATCCAAGGCCAAGAAAGAAAGTTAAGACCCAAGGATAGACTCCTGTCCATTGTTGGAACATTCAAGTCTAATGTTCTTAGATTCTGATCCATTGTTGGAACATTCGAGTGTAATGTTCTCAGATTCTGATCTCTCCTCCCTTTCCTTTGGAACTGCTGATCTCTGTTCGTGCTGTCGGTGATATTCCCTCTCACACTATGGGATAATACATTGGCAGAGCCCATTTATCGTTTAACGATGGAAACCTTCCACTGGGATAATTAGAATCCACAGAGATTGACAATAATGACAGTCGGTGAACAAATAGCTCCAGTTAACCCCTTTCAATTCAATATTAATTTTATTAAAATCCCAAGTAACGTTTAAAATTTACACATGCAGCATGGGATATGTGGGGGTGACTGGGGGGAAGGGATGTCGGAGATGGCAGATTGTTTGTGTATAACCATTCAATCTGCCTTGGATATGAGAGTAATGACAGACGATTGTTGGAACATAAACCAGTTTCTCCATTTATAAATGGAAACTTATAGCCTGAAATTATTGATCAGTGATTATATTGATGAGTGAACTTTTATAGTCCATAATATGGTGAGAAAAGGTGCTCAAGACAACATGGATTATAACATTGCAAACTGCATGAATATGATAACAGAGAATTGTATGTGACAAATACAATTCAGATTGTTATTCGAGGATCAGAAGGGGCAAGTGAGGGTCATGCTGTTGATGTTATTGGTGTCAATGAATATATTGGACTTCAATTACCATGTGATTATGACATTGGGGATTCGACAGAGGAATTGGAGAAAATGGCTGCTGCGACTGGAGGAGAGATAATGATATTGCCAGTCGTCAGTATTGGAACGTGCCTCTTTATAAATCGCATATCAGTGAGTAATTTGTAAATAGTAATTTGCTTTATATATTATATAAGGAAAAGAATTTTTGATTGGAACCAAAGACATTGATTTCCATTTTCTAAAATTTACAGGGGTCGAGTTGCGAGTCATCAGAGCTAGTGGAGATCATTGCTGGATCGTGATTGGACGTTGGAGGATCGTTTGGTTGTGCTGACCTGCTATTGGTGGATCTTCATGCTGGCTTCGGCCTAACGCCAATTCAGGGACCAGCCAACCTCAGAGCTATGGCCTCAACAGCTGCGCGCAGCCCTGGGCAGGGGGTTCGAAACACTGTCCGGGTGTCTGTTAAGAAGGTGGAGGAGCGTACACCAGTCGATCGGACGGTGTTCGTCAAGAAGGTGTTGTTCGAGTGCTGTGGATTCGCCGCAGCAGACGTGTACTGCCTGCAGGATTTCCCTGGGGCAGGCTACTTCGATGTCACCTTCAGGAGTGTGAAGCAATGTGAGCAGCTCCTGAAGGTCTTCAAAGAGAAGGAAGGGGAGCCGCTGTTCTCCATCTTGTCGGCGGTCCCGTTGTGTGTGCTTCCTGCACAGAGGAGTCGGGTTGTTACAATCCACATGTACAACCCCTACGTGCCAGCAACTGATGTCCTGACGTTCCTGGGAAGATATGTGCAGGTCGAGGGTCAAAGCACCGACGTGGTTGACCCTTTCGGGATCTGGACCAGCAAACGACAGGTCAAGGTAACCCTGAGGGTGGACGCCAGCGGGAATATCCTCCACCCACCCTCCAGCTTTGCTATTGGAGGGAGCAGAGGGTACCTGACTTATGCAGGGCAGCCGAAAGTGTGCCGAACCTGTGGGAGGTCAGGCCACATGGCGGCGGACTGCAAGGTCACGATCTGTCGCAATTGCAAGAAGGAGGGCCACCCGACCAAAGAGTGCAAGGAGGAAAAGAACTGCAATCTGTGCGGGGAGGCGGGCAATGTGTACAGGGCCTGCCCAAGACGAGGAGCCGCCACCTACGCGCAGATGGCCGGAGGCGGGCCACAAAAGGACGGCAAGGCACCGCAAACCGGCAAGGGAATGGTGGCAGGAGGCATGCGACAGGACGGACAGGCCAGAGCAGAGCAGATGACAGCTACTGGAGAGGTATAGCTGCCGAGCGAAGCTCCGACAGGACAGGAGGAGGAGGCGGAGAAGGGTAAGAAGGAGGCAGAGGAATGGACCGTGGTGAAAAACAGGAAGAGGAAAACCCACCCGGTCACCATGACCTCCCAGAAAAAGGGGAAAAGGCAGCTGCAGGTGGAAGACACGGACAGCTCTTCGGAGAGTGAGGACGGAAGAAAGGAGGGTCGTCACCAAAAGAAGAGGCAGAGCGCTGCGAGGAGAAAGGAGAGCAGCAACTGCCAACCAAGGGACGAGCCTCCTGAGGAAATGGGAAACCACCACCCCCCACCAGGTGAAAGCCAGGAGGGCCCCACCGCCACACAGCTCCAGGTCACTGGGAGCAGCGACCCTCTGACAGCCCTGCTGTCAGATATAGAAACAGACAGCGTGGACCCTGGTCTCGGCCCGATGACACCGGAGCGGGCAAATGGGCCGAGTGAGGAACTGGACAGCTACCTCAGCCCAGCGAGGGTCCAGCAGTTTGCATACTGCACGGGGATGCAGACAGCTACCCCAGAGGGGCAGGACCAGCGACAATCGGACATGGGTAACCTTACAACCTGTTAACAAAATGGGGTTTAAAATTGCAACTATCAATGTGCGCAGCATAAAATCTGCTGCGCGATGTGTTTCAACTCTGGCCTTCCTGGCCAACGTGAAAGCTGATGTCCTGTTTCTGCAGGAGTGTGGGATACCGCACCTCAGCAGTTACAGGAGATGGTCGAGCTTGTGGGCCCATGGGCCGTCAGTTTGGTCGGGGGGCAACGATAACCGCTCCTCGGGCCTGGGTATCCTGTTACGGGGAGGCAACTTCACCATCTCCGAGGTTAAGGAGGTGGTGGGCGGGCGCCTCCTCGTTGCTGATGTTACCTACAGAAACGCTCCCGTGAGACTAATCAACGTGTACGCCCCAGCGGGTAAGAGTGAACGGTTGGCTGTCCTGCAACAGCTTCCACTGTTGCTGGCTACGTCCAGGCCGGTCATTCTGGCCGGAGACTTCAACTGTATCATCGATGCAGATGGACGATCCGGCGGGGGGGACAGTAAACTGGACGCCACGTCCAGAGCCCTGATGGACACAGTCAAAGACGCCAAGCTGCACGACGTCTTCAGCACCCCTGCAGACGGAGCGCAGCGTAGATATACATGGTCATTTTATTCAATGACTTTGCCTGTTTGAAGTTTGTAAAGTCTCTCAGATACTGCCAAAACCTCTTCAAGAGGCTTCCCCTCCCAGAATCAGCTCTTGCCTTCGAACTTCCCCTCATTGTCAGTCCTACTCCATAGAAACTAACTGGAGACAAGTACATGTATGATGTCACCGAACAGGCCATCGCCGCGCTTCACCCTCTCCCAGGGAGCAGCACGGCTCAGCGTTGGTGATCGATGCCTTGCAAATCCACTTGGGATGATGGGAAGAGTAGTTGTCATCGACCTATCCACGATCAAAATGAACCTGAATCTGAGAAGTTACCATTCCAATCAGTTTGAAGTACATGCATTAAATGTAGATAAATGAGACTAATTCGAATGTTTATTATATAGATTAAGAAACTCAAGATTTGATCTTAATGGTAAAAAGCTGTGATTTCCGAAGCGTGAACACTGAATGCACAACTTTAAATTGCATAAGTGCAGACTTCGAGGTGTAGCTCCTGTGTGAGAATTGGAATATCGTTTGCAGACATTCAAAACGACACCTGGAAACATTATTTATCTTTCGGACTGTCTGGAAAATCGCACGATCGCAATAATTTTCGTAAAATCCCAATTGTGTGGAAGTAGACAGTTCGGTCTATCAAGCCCACACCAAAGCAGTGAAGATTATCCCAACAAAAACCACTTCCTAATCGATCCCCTTCCAGTTTCTCACAGCGAAATAAGCTGAAGTTCACATACCGGGACAAGTTGGGTATTTTTCCATTTGAAATTCCACCGAAACTACACAGCTTTCATAATGTGGGACGAAAACTAACGCACACATGGGGGGAATACAAGCACCATACAGAGAGTCGTCACAGGCTGGAATTGAACTGGGTCCCTGGCACCGTGTGGCAGAAGTGCGAAGCATGTTTATTCTTCCGTCAGCTCACTGGGTTCAAGATAAATGACATTTAAACAACTCAGGCAAAGCTTTGAAGCATATATCGTCCCTTGAAGTATGTTTTTCTTTTAAATTGAACCACATTTCAAAATACATACATTGCAAGAGAACCGCTTGAACCTTCAGATTTCATCACGAACAACAAAAGTTCAGAATTACATGCCGCAACAGGAGTAAATGAGCTTGAACATAGTGTGGAGGGGAAAGTGCGTGTAGTGGTGTTTCCGTGTACCTGCTGTGGAGGTTGCGGTTTTGGATTGCGATGGACCAATTCAGAAATCACACCAGGTTATAGATGCACATGTTTATTTGAAATAACAAGATTTCGGACCAGAGCCCTTTCGTTAGGTGAAATGGGAGGGAATAACACAGAACACTGAATTTAAGGGAAGAGAGATCAAGGGCAGACAGATCAAAATATCAGGCAAATTGTGGGAGCGGAGTGTCAAAGACTTAGTCTCTGCAAGTGAACAAGAGTGTCCGACAGTGTGAGTAATGTGTCAATAACTGAGTGCCAACAGAATGGTTGACCTATGATCCAACAAAGTGAGGCAGAGAGATAATTACAAACCGTTAAAATAAAGTCGTACTGGAGACAAATCAAGGCACTGGAATGACATGGAACAGAAACAGAAGCAACTGGAAAACCGCTCCACAACAACAACGCCAGAGGAAGGGACACCATCTCCGAAACATTAACTCTCATGTTCCTCCACGGATGTCCCCAGAGCAGCGAAACACCTGCCCCCTTCGCCACGATGCCCCAGTCCCGTTCCCCCACCCCGCCAAGTAACCCTTGCCCTTGCTCCTGGTTTACAGCATTCCCAGTTCTTCTTATTTGCCTTTGCCTAGAGTGGCATGCCGCGAGACTGACCCAAATTATCAGTTAGGCAATATTGAACAAAGTGATTAAGGTAGAGAGACAATAACAACTTGTCACCGTGATGCTGTGAAAACAGAACAATTAAGGAAGATTTCAAGATACAGAACAGTGTGGTGGGTCACATGTGGTGTGACATTAACCGAATATCATGGTTGATGCCATCACCACAACGAAGTCAGTTGGCGATCCAATTCTGTTTGTCGATATTGCGTTGTTGTGTATCTCGAAAGCCGCCTTGGCCGACATTTAGTCGAAGATTGAAAACCAAATGTCCTTGATTGCTGAACTCTTCCCCGACTGGGTGTGAATTATGCTGTCTCGCAATTGTTATGGCGTTACCATTCATCCATTGGCACACCATCTGCATGGTCTCGCCAATAGACCATGATGGGTATCTTGTGGTATCTTGTGGTATCATTGCCTGCTGCATATGTGACAAACAACATTGCCTGAGTCACATGAGTATCCAACGGGTGATGGTAGTGTCCATGAATTGCAAAGGTTGCGAAGGCATGGTGCTGTGGTGTTGTGGTTAATGCTTTGTGAAGGCTGAGTAGTTTACTGTAAACGGTCGTATGTTATAATTTTGCTGGGTGTTTGAAGGTGAGAATTGAAGTCATGGGGATGTTCTTAGTGAGATGCTCATCATCATCGGTGACATGCTGAATCCTGTGAAGAACATGCTGAACTCCAGGAAAGTACTGACGATGAAAAATACTCTATTAGTCGCATCCTCTGTCTGTCTTCTGACGAGTTTACAGCAGATTTTCACTGTGGCACATCAGAACTGGCGATCAATCAGTTCAGCATGTACCCCATCATCATGAGGATATCCTTCAAAATCTTTAGGTGTCTGTCTCATTATTCCTCATCTGAGCGGTTCCTGTGCAGGTGAAACGATTGACCTTGCGGTATGGCTTCTTTAATATATTTAGGGTGGAAGCTGGAGAAGTGCAGTATCGTGTAGTTATCCTTGGGCTTGCGGTGGAGTGAGATACTGAAGTGTTATTTCTTAGTTTTGGTTTGTGGTGGGTTTGGTTGTATCATCCTTATAAATGGTATAGGCATTCAGTTAAAACCACGAACAGAAATACCAGGAGAATCTCAGCAGATCTTAGAGCGTCTATTCAGAGAGAATCAGAGACAAATATTTCAAAACTTCATCAGAACTCGGTAATCTCCCACAGGCACTGCCAAACTGGTTAGTTTCGACAGCAGTTTCTGTTTTTGCTTCAGATTCCTAGAATCCACAGTTATTTACATTAACCATTAAAGCAATGCAGAAACTTTTTTTTTTATCGTTCGTCATACCAAAGGTTTCTGTTTGGAAAACATTTTCCTGACCCCATTAGAATCACGAAACGGTGCTGCACAGAAAACAGATGCATTATGAACGTCAACCGCTGTCGCCCTGGGGCTATTGAACCAGTAACATTTCAGTTAACAGTCGAATGAGCTGATACTTCTAACCTAACACCTTGGACGATCCTCGAAAGCAGTCTGTGATTGACCTCCCAATTCAGGCTGCCATTCCCAGAATGACAACTGTCCTCTATCAGTTTTACTTTTCCGAAATAAGGACTAGGACATTCACAATGGCGATATGGGAACCGTCTGATCCCATCCACGACAGACACACCCATGTCACTGGGAACCAGCTCTGCTCCAATCGGGAACATCTCTCTTCGAACCTCTCATTATTTTGTGTGGTATCGAGTATTTTCATTGTCCCAGTGTCCATATAAGGTTTGTATTCCTCATGACCGAGAATTACTTCAATGTCTCCAATCAGTTCTTGTCCTCTTGTCTGAGGAACATCAGAAAAATGTCCCGTCCTCTTAAAGAATTGGAAGTTGTACTGACTGTTTCCGATCAGTCTGACAATTCACTCTTCTTCATTCTCCTCTGAGTCCTTTTCCCAAAGAGTTTCTGAAGATTCACGAAGCTGGAGACTGGGTGACGTGCTTTGCCTTCTTAACATTTTTTCACCTGACAAGTGACAATATTTTCCCAAATTCTGTTCACAATCGTCTGTATTTCACCATGTGCAGGGATGAGAAGTCCCGTTTTGTGGAGGGATTCCCGATGTTGGTGAGTTTTGCTTTGGAGCAAAGATGGTTTGTCAGCAATTTCCTGCGGCTATTTATAATGATGGGAAAATTAGTGGTGGGGATTGGCTCTTCGACGAGCGGGGGGAAAAGTTGCCACTGACCAGAGTTAGTGAACGGAAGACTGGGGTAAAATGAATCTATTCAAAAGCAGCACTTCTGCACAGTACATTCAAAGAATACTGCAAAATCTCGAGGGTTCTGGCAGTAATTGTGAAAAGCGAAACGGAGATAATGTTTTAAGTATGTGTCATTTTTGATTAATAACTTGAGTTTGCTAAGTCTAATCAACTGACTGGTCTTGTTTGTTGAGACGAGATTTCTGAACTGTGAGTGAAAACTCGTCCAGCATGCCATCACTGAAAACGGAGCCAGCAGAATTAGAACCTGCGGAGGGAAGCCCCAATGGATTTCTAATCCATCACCTGTATCACGCGGCCATGACTACACGCGTGCAATGCTGTCTTAGCATGTCTTATGGAACAGAAAGTTCCAACCTGAAACACCAGGATTTGGCTTTTCCTGGTACCCCAGTATTTGCTGTCACACTCTCTTGCTTTCGAAAGGAGGAGGATGCTGGGGTGCCAAGAAAAGCTAAATCCTGGTGTTTCAGGTTGGAACTTTCCATTACATAAGACATACTAAGACAGCACTGCGCGCGTGTAGTCATGGCCGCAGCAATTTGAATTGCTCACATATTGACGAGAATAAAGTGGATGGGTAGGATGCATTTTCATGTGCAGAGAGGTGAATAAACACAGCACTGGATCGCGAAAGAAAAATGTCCTTGCATTAGGGCGGCACAGTGGCACAGTGGTTAACACTGCTGGCTGACAGCGCCAGAGACCCGTGTTCAATTGCCGCCTCAGGCGACTGACTGTGTGGAGTTTGCACGCTCTCCCCGTGTCTGCGTGTGTTTCCTCCGGGTGCTCCGGTTTCCTCCCACAGTCCAAAGATGTGCAGGTCAGGTCAGGCGAATTGGCCATGCTAAATTGCCCGTAGTGTTAAGTAAGGGATAAATGTAGGGGTATGGGTGGGTTGTGCTTCGGCTCGGCGGTGTGGACTTGTTGGCCGAAAGGGCCTGTTTCCCCACTGTCAGTAATCTAATGTGTCTCGCCCTATTCACTGCCAGTAGAATTACGCTCATTGAAGTCTTCTTGAAAAACGTCACCACTGGCAAATTAGTTCTACTATTTTTAATCAGAGGTCAAAATATGAAAATGTTTCAAATACACGGAGCGGCACTGGAGAGTGCAGACCTACCTTCAGGGGCTTATTCTGCTCTGATGCACACCCCAGAGAAATTGGGACGAGAATGCGTTATCACAGCTGAAGGGATCAAACATTTAAGAAAATGATAAGGAGGATATTCACTCTTTCAGAGGTTAGCAAATCTGTGGGTTTCCTAACAACAGAGGGCTGTGAAGGCGAGGTGTATTCAAGGCTGTGATAGACAGACATGGAGCATCACGGAGATGAGGATAAAAACGGGGGTTGAGAATTAACCAAATGAGCCATGATCTAATTGAATTTTGTCGCAGACTTGATAGGCTAAATTGCTTCCATCTGCTCCCGTATCTTTGCCGTCATTTGGAAGATACCGGACACCATTTTAAAAGAGGAAAGCACAACTTTAGGGAGAGGTGGTTTCAAGCAAACCGAATCAAAATTATTTATTGAGCGAAAAATCACACTTGGCATGTTTCCAGATTTCTTTGTTAGCATGACTAGCAGAGTTGATCAAGGTCGTCCGATTGTACTTGGGCATGAAACAAACAAAGAGTAGTGACATAATCTTCATTTTATTTATGTCAAAATAATATTTTTCCTGATGGTCACAACAAAGGAGATGGTTTTCAAGAAAAGACAGATACAAAGTCAGCTGTAAACTGATCGATGACCAAAATATGGCTCGCGTTGTTCTCTGGGACAGATATGATTTATTGATTATTGTCATCCAAACTTTTTTTTTTACCATTGAACCGTGAGTGGGAGATGGGAAACTAAGATCACCCGTAACTATTGCCATCTTTTATCACTCACATGTAGTATTTTTTTCTTGTACGTAGTGGTTACTGCGTGTGCACTTGGAAACTACACCTGCGGATGACTTCTTTCCTCACTGGTCCTCATTTCTACACAAACACGTTTTACATCCTTATCTCCTGAATCAAAGTAATATGCAACCAATTGATAAATGTCACTAATATCTTGGCATTTCTCACGCCTCCGTTTGTCACTTTCCAATGTAAATTAATAATTTGCCGGGTTGCAATTGCACACAATAAGAGATAACAAAATACAGGGAGGTGTACCAGGTTTGCAAACGCACGTTATTGAAGCTAAAACGCAGGTTTCTGCCCAAAGTACGATCACGGAAGCATGCACCGAACCGTCAGGAAGCACAGAATAAGTCCAGTTCCAGAGGGCATGACAGGAACAGCACCAGAAAAACCACCAAAATACTTCTCTCGGCTAATATTTTGGATGTACATCTCAATGAGCAATCGAGTTTTACATATGTTCCAACAGTAGTTACAACACAAGGAATTAACCAGTGCTGCAGACGGTCCAAGCCCCTGTATCAGAAACACTCAATGCCCTACATACAACTACAAGACCATCTGCCCGTGGCGTATACGGGCTGGCTGAAGTTCATGATTGCAGCTCGCTATTTGTCTGACTGTTTCTCGAATATAGTGTTTCGTGCAGTCCCTGCGTGGAATCTTGACAACCACATTTGTCCTGCTCAAGATGGGCATTGGATATTGTTTTCTGGTGAGCTTTCCCTCAGCGAGGCTATTGGTTTATGTGCTGTCGTAAATCCGTGTGTTCAGAGGAGTCTGGCTATCAGTTTCCAGAAATTTATTTTTAAAAAGGGAAGCATCGGTGTTTCAATTGCTTTATGGCATATCCTAGTTGACAACTTAGTGTGCCAGACATCTGGGAATGCAGTTGTAGGATACATATTCGTGGCAAAGAATTTGTGTGGCCGTCAGTAATTGCCACGGCCAGCTGTCCCGAGTAGCTATACGTACAGACAGCAAGCATCCTGGAGAGCAGCACAACAGTAATAGGACATGGCAATCAGAAGGCAGCCAGAGATTTTCTAGAAGCAGGGCACCCATCCAAGGATTCCATCAACAAACACATTGATCAGAATCCAATCTGCAACACCAACAACTGGACCCAGCGGCAATGAAACGAAATCAATTCCAACCGCCACAGGACAGGAGGCTTCACAACAAGCTCTGCAACCCCAAGGATGTTACCCAGAATTGTGAGGATCCCACTTCCCAGCACCGCAAAACATTCCAACAACATTTCCATGAAGCACACGAGCTTTGCATCTTTCTGCTCCAAAGCACTCCGATTTTTCACAGCAGAGAATTGTACACTGAACTCCCGCGTACAAGGTGAGGATGCCAAACCCAACACGATCAATAATGACAGTGAGAGCGAGGGCAACAATTTCCATTGTCATATGGACAGCCACAAACACTCCCTTTGAAAGGTACCTTTAAATATGAAAGTCTGTGCAGCAGTATAATCGGGGAACCAAGTAGCCTGCGCTGGGTATTCATATTTCAGACAATTTCCTTTGTTCACCGTTTTCACTGAAAGTGAATGGATATTACTATTTCATTGCTGATATGAAACCAGATTCTGCATTAGAGCTGCTCGCCTTTTTTGTTGTTGCAGTGGCGAAAAAGTTGGCAATCGCGATGAGAAATGTTTTTTGTATTTCTCGCATTTCCTTCATTACTGTCCTGGTGAAGGGGCTGGTGATTTGTCTTCTCGATCAGATGGAGTCATCAGCGCATTGTTGACCTAATTTCATCACGAGTGCAATTGGTCAACTTCATTTTTCATGGGTTATTGCTGTTCCGTTTTGTTCCATGTTTGGTGAGCACTTCCTGTGACTTGGCAATGCACTAAATCTCCAGTATGTCCTGAATTGCCTCGCTGTCGTTTCTCTGAGCAGTTCATGACATAATCGGCTTGCACTGCAACAAAGGCAGCATGCATGCTTCGGTGTGCCTGGCAATGGTCCACACTTTCTGTTTTGCTTCAGTTCCACATGAAGAGCTGTCAGTTTCTGGATTCGTTGGAGAGCTGAGGGGGGTAACATTATACGTGCGGTATTATTCTTCAGCCAAACTCTTTGATGGCAAAGTTGGGAAGGTGCCAAACGAATGGTCATTGGCAGAAAAAGTCCGGAAAGACCCTCATCGCTGGGTCAACTCGTCCCATCCACCCTCCAGAAATATAGGCAAACACGCTGACTGCGTAGCAAACAGAGTGAATTCTTTTGCAAATGGTCCATTAAAACTGGTGTCAGCTGCGGGAGCACATCAAAGATGCCGAGCATGGAAATAGACCCTACAATCGAACCTGTCCCTGCTGAACAGATAACCGAAATTAATTGAACCATATTTGCTAAAATGTGTTCCGTATCTCTCCGAACGCTTCCTGTGTATATACCCATTCGGATGCCGTTGAATTTGCCTTAAATGTGGCAAATCATTCTGCACACACAAAAATGTCTGAGTGAACTCGCTGAGATTCTGCATGACACCATGACCAAACTTTGGGCCAAAGTTGGAAACTGCGACTAGAATAGATGGCTCTCTGATTAGCCGCAAAGCACAAAGGGCGGAATGGCCTTTTCCCACTTTGTAAATCTTCGAAGACAAGTTGAAAATAATCTGCAACGAAAATGTTCTTGTGAGGACTTACTTGTGAGGATTCGGTACTCTCAGCACCGTGGTCCGGATCGTATTCCCGCTCATGGAATGCTTGTATTGTTCAGCAAACATGTCGGTGTACCAGTACGTCTGCCGATTTTCCGATGCTGGCAGGTCATTGGTTTTGTCCAAAACATTATGAAGGTTAACATAAAACAAATAGCTACAGTTGCCGGAAATCTGAGCCAAAAACGAAAATTGTTTGGGGAACGCAGCAAGACTGGCAACAGAAACGTCGACTTGCCTGCTCTTCGGATGATGCCTGACCTGCTGTGCTTTTCCAGCATCACTCTGATCTAAAATCTGGTTTCCAGCATCTGTAGTCCTCACTTTTACATAGTTCCTTCATTGTCGCTGGTTCCCAATGCAATAACTCCATCTCTAGCGGGTTCATGTCTGTACTTCCATGCTGAGGAGTTAAAGCGTGAAGAAACATAACTCACCCACTCCACCTCTGGGGAAATTAGGGACTGAAAATGAATCGTAACACATTGAAGTATATCTACATGCGACTTAATCTCTGTCTTTTATTGGGAACCATTTCTTTCATTGTAACCATCAGGAAAGACCATTTCGTTCGCCAAAAAAAGAAATGAATATGTCACTAACCTTTGTTTGTTTCAGGTGCACGAACACTCACATCAATAGCTCCCTTGCTTACCTCTGCTGGTCATGTTCGCAAAGAGATCTAGCTAATTGCCAAGTGTGATTTGCCTTTCAATAAATAATTTTGACTCAGTTTGGCTGCAAATATCTTTTCCTACCTTTGTGCTTTTCTTCTTTTACATTGGTGTCTCACACCTTACAAATGACAGCAAAGGAATGAAAGGAGATGGAAGCATTTCGCTCATCAAGTCAGCGACAGCTTTCAATGAGATCACGGCTGATTTGGTCAATGCTCAACCCTGCTGCGCTCTCTGTAGTCATGGCCGCGTGGTTAAGGCGATGGATTAAAAATCCATTGGGATTTCCCAGCGTAGGTTCGAGTCCTGCTACTACGTTGTGAATGCCTTCATGCTAGAACAATTTCCGCTCAAAGTTCTGAAAACCTGTTTTGCAAACCAGTCCGGTAATTTGATTAGACTTGGGAAACTCGAGTTCTTCATCAGAAATGCTCCATATTTAAAACATTATCTCTGTTTCTCTTTCTAGATACACTGCTTGACACATCGAGTTTCTGCAGCTGTTATTGAACGTCCTGAGCAGAAGTGCTGCTTTTCATTAGACTCCTTTAATCCCTATCCTCTGTTCTCTGACTCGGGTCAGTGGCAACACTTCCTCCTGTTCGTCAAATTGCTCATTTCCCACCGCTCCCTCTCCCATCATTACAAACAACCGCAGGAAATTGCCACTTAACCATCTTTGTTCCAAAGTGAAACTCACCAGCTTCGGGAATCTTTCCACCAAACGGGACTTCTCATCCCTGGACATGGTGCAAGCCAGAGGATTGTGAAGAGATACTGTGAAAATATTGTCAGTTGGCAGTTGGAAACATGTTTAAGAAGCAAACCATATAATTTAGGCACCAGCTTTGGAAATCTTGAGAAACTCTTTGGGAAATGGAATCAGAGGAGGATGAAGAAGTGTGAACTGTCGGACCGAGTAGAGGACGGGACATTGACTCTGATGTTCTCGGGACAGAAACTGATCTGAGACATTGAAAGAATTCTCGCTCCTGTACGTGAGGAATGCAAAACTTCATCTGGACTCTGTGACAATGAAAAACTCTGGAACACTCAAGACAAAATCCAAATATTGACTGGGATCACTACAGTACGAGTACTATAGATGGGTCAGTTTTTGCCCAGTGTGTGCAGGAGGGCTTCCTGACACAGTATGTAGCCATGCCTTCAAGGGACGAAGCCACTTTCGATTTAGTACTGGGTAACGAGCCTGGCCAGGTTTTAGATTCGGAAGTAGGTGAGCACTTTGGAGATAGCGATCACAATTCTCTCAGATTTACTTTCGTGATTGAAAGGGATAGGTGTACTGCACGGAGCAAGTGGTTCAGCTGGTGGAAGGGAAATTATGATGCAATGAGGTAACATTTAGGAAGCATAGAATGTGGTAGGAAACTGCAGGGGGTGAGCACATTAAAATGTGGAGCTTATTCAAGGAAATGCTCCTGTGTGTCCTAGATAAGTATGTACCTGTCAGGCAGGGAGGACTATATAGAACGCGTGAGCCGTGGTTTATAAAGGAAGTGGAATCCCTGGTCAAGAAGAACAAGAAGTCTTATGTTACGACAAAATGTGAAAACTCAGTTAGTGCGCTGGAGGGTTCCAACGATATCAGGAAAGACCTAAAAAGAGAGCTGAGAAGAGCCAGGAGGAGACATGAGAAGTTGTTGGCAGATCGGTTCAGGGTTAACCCTAAGGCTTTCCATAGGTATGTCAGGAATAAAAGAATGACGAGAGTTAAATTTGGGACAATCAAGCATAATAGTGGGAAGTTGTGTGTGGAGACAGAGGAAATGGGGGAAGCACTAAATAAATATTTTTCGACAGTGTTCGCTATAGAAAATGAAAATGTTGGCGAGGAAGATACAGAGATACTTGTGTGTAGACTAGAAGAGATTGAGATTCACAAGGAAGAGCTATTAGAAATACTGCAGAGTGTGAAAATAGATAAGTCAGCTGGGCCGGATGGGATCTATCTGATGTTGTTTAGCAAATGCACTGCAGGAAGGTACAAATCAAGCTGGTGCTAACAACGGCTCGTTTTGAGCCGCTAATGTGCAGTGAAGTGGCGGCGCCAGTAAAAGGTGTCACGCATCTCGTCTAATTCCACATCCTGAGCTCGAAATGACCGGAGGTCTCTCGCTGAGTATCTGCAGAGTCTTGCTTGGATGACACCATGACACTTTTTCACTGGAGTGGATCATGAAATCGCGTCGTGACTGTGAATAAAACGATGGAAACTTCCAGCAGAGAAGGAGGCGACCCTGAAGCAGGCATCTGAGGACAAATGTTTCTCCTTTGCCAGTGAAAGGCTCTGCTTCAAAAATTGGAAACTTCGAAGTGAAGCAATGTTGGTGATTATCTTCGCTGCTTGTTCACCTTTTTCATTCTGATTCCGTGAAAGTCCATGGCATTACATATCGACATTCTGCCAACGCTCGGCTTGTTTCTTGGGCCAGTGACGTAATGGATAACGCGTCTGACTTCAGATCAGAAGATTGTAAGTTCGAGTTCTACCTGGCTCGAGGGGAATGTTTTGCTTTGACCGTGGTCTGCGTTGACGCTCCCCTGTGAAGTGCTCGCGGGACGTCCCCTCTGTGCTTCCGCATTTAAATCTTGCATTCGTCCTATTGTCCATTTCAAATTCCAGCTCTCCACAACGGACACCTCCATCAGTTTGGGGGTGTCTCCCTCTGTGTGTGAAAATGAGCATGAGTTCCTCAAAAGACTTACAATTCGTTGTGGAAGTTTCATACTTCTGCCCCGTTATTGTGCAATTTAAGAACATAGGATAACCTCATTGACATTTGCCCTGGAAAGATTAGAACACACGAGACTTTGGGCCAAAGTTGGAAACTGCGACTAGAATAGATGGCTCTCTGATTAGCCGCAATGCACACTGGCGCAATGGCCTTTTCCCACTTTGTAAATCTTCGAAGACAAGTTGAAAATAATCTGCAACGAAAATGTTCAGCAAGGGTGTTTTATTTACACCAAATACTATAGTATCTATCGCCTTGTCTTGTTATTTACTTGTGAGGATTCGGTACTCTCAGCACCGTGGCCCGGATCGTATTTCCGCTCATGGAATGGTTGTATTGCTCAGCAAACATGTCGGTGTACCAGTACTTCTGCCGAATTTCCGATGCTGGCAGGTCATTGGTTTTGTCCAAAACATTATGAAGGTTAACATAAAACAAATAGCTGCAGTTTCTGGAAATCTGAGCCAAAAACGAAAATTGTTTGGGGAACGCAGCAGGACTGGCAACAGAAAGGTCGACTTGCCTGCTCTTCGGATGCTGCCTGACCTGCTGTGCTTTTCAGCATCACTCTGATCTAAAACCTGGTTTCCAGCATCTGCAGTCCTCACTTTTGCCTAGTTCCTTCAGTGTCGCTGGTTCCCAATTCAAGAACTCCATATCTAGCGGTTTCATGTCTGTACCTCCGTGCTGAGGAGATGAAGCGTGAAGCAAAGTAACTCACTCCCTCCATCTCTGGGGTAATTAGGGACTGAAACTGAATCGTGTCACATTGAAATATATCTAGATGCGACTTAATATTTGTCTTTTATTGGGAACCATCTTTTTCATTGTAACCATCAGGAAAGAACATTTCGTTCGCCAGAAAAAGAAATGAATATGTCACTAACCTTTGTTTGCTTCAGGTCCAAGAATACTCAGATCAATAGCTCCCTTGCTTACCTCTGCTGGTCATGTTCGCAAAGAGATCTAGCTAATTGCCAAGTGTGATTTTCCTTTCAATAAATAATTTTGACTCAGTTTGGCTGCAAATATTTTTTCCTACCTTTGTGCTTTTCTTCTTTTACATTGGTGTCTCGCACCTTACAAATGAGAGCAAAGGTATGAAAGGAGATGGAAGCATTTAGCTCATCAAGTCAGCGACAGCTTTCAATGAGATCACGGCTGATTTAGTCAACGCTCAACTCCGCTGCGCTGTCTGTAGTCATGGCCGAGTAGTTTAGGCGATGGGTTAGAAATCCATTGGGGTTTCCCCACGTAGTTTCGAATCCTGCTGACTACGGTATGAATGCTTTCCTGCTGGAACAGTTCTCGCTCAAAGTTCAGCAAACCAGTCCGGTAATTTGATTAGACTTGGGAATCTCGAGTTCTTCATCAGAAATGTTCCATATTTAAAGCATTATCTCTGTTTCTCTTTCCAGATACACTGCGCGACACATCGGGTTTCTGCAGTTGTTATTGAACGTCCTAAGCAGAAGTGCTGCTTTTCATGAGATTCCTTTAATCCCTGTCCTCTGTTCTCTGACTCGGGTCTGCAGCAACACTTCCTCCTGCTCGTCAAAGTGCTCATTTCCCACCGCTCCCTCTCCCATCATTACAAACAACCGCAGGAAATCGCCACTTAACCATCTTTGTTCCAAAGTGAAACTCACCAGCCTCGGGAATCTCTCCACCAAAAGGGACTTCCCATCCCTGACATGGTGCAAGCCAGAGGATTGTGAAGAGATACTGTGAAAATATTGTCAGTTGACAGTTGGAAAAATGTTTAAGAAGCAAACCATATAATTTAGGCTCCAGCTTTGGAAATCTTGAGAGGAGGATGACGAAGTGTGAACTGTCGGACCGAGTAGAGGACGGGACATTGACTCTGATGTTCTCGGGACAGAAACTGATCTGAGACATTGAAAGAATTATCGCTCACGTACGTGAGGAATGCAAAACTTCATCTGGTCTCTGAGTCAGTGAAACACTCAAGACAATATCCAAATATTGACTGGGATCACTACAGTACGAATACTATAGATGGGTCAGTTGTTGCGCAGTGTGTGCACGAGGGCTTCCTGACACAGTACGTACACATGCCTTCAAGGGACGAAGCCACTTTCGATTTAGTACTGGGTAACGAGCCTGGCCAGGTTTTAGATTCGGAAGTAGGTGAGCACTTTGGAGACAGCGATCACAATTCTCTCAGGTTTACTTTCGTGATTGAAAGGGATAGGTGTCCTCCACGGAGCTAGAGGTTCAGCTGGTGGAAGGGAAATTACGATGTATCGAGGTAAGATTAAGGAAGCGTAGAATGTGGTCTGAAACTGCAGGGGGTGAGCACATTAAAATGTGGAGCTTATTCAAGGAAAAGCTCCTAAATGTCCTAGATAAGTATGTACCTGTCAGGCAAGGACAAAGGTATCGAACGCGTGAGCCGTGGTTTACTAAGGAAGTGGAATCCCTGGTCAAGAAGAACAAGAAGTCTTATGTTTGGACAAAATGTGAAAACTCAGTTAGAGCGCTCGAGGGTTCCAACGATATCAGGAAAGACCTATAAAGAGAGCTGAGAAGAGCCAGGAGGAGACATGAGAAGTTGTTGGCAGATAGGATCAGGGTTAACCCTACGGCTTTCCATAGGTATGTCAGGAATAAAAGAATGACGAGAGTTGAATTTGGGACAATCAAGGATAATATTGGAAAGTTGAGTGTGGAGCCAGAGGAGATGGGGGAAGCGCCAAAGAAATATTTTTCGACAGTGTTCGCTATAGAAAATGAAAATGTTGGCGAGGAAGATACTGAGATACTTGCATCTAGAATAGTAGAGATTGAGGTTCACCAGGATTAGATGATAGAAATACTGGAGATTGAGATAACAGACAAGTCCCCTGGGCCGGATGGGATCTGTCCTAGGATCCTCTGGGAAGCAAGGGAAGAGATTGATGAGCCTTTGGTGTCAATTATCAAATCATCGTTGTCTACAGGAATAGTGCCTGTGGAATGGAGCATTGCATATGTTGTTCCCGTGTTCAAAAAGTGTCGGAGAGACAACCCTGGTAATTACAGACCAGTGAGTCTCTCTGCAGTTGTTGGTAACGTGTTGGAAAAGGTTATTATAGATAGGATTATGACCATCTCGAAAAGAGTAATCTGTTCAGGGACAGTCAGCACGGTTTTGTGATCGGTAGGCCTTGCCGAACGAATCTTATTGACTTTTTTAACAAAGTGACCAAACACGGAGATGACAGTAAACCGGTTGATGTGTTGTATATGGGTTTCAGAAAGTTGTTCGATAAGGTTCCCCACAAGAGGCTATTAATGCTGTGGAATGGAATTATGGGAGAGATTGCAGCTTTGATCAGTAATTGGCTTGCCAATAGAAAACATTGTTGTCGTTGACGGAACATGTTCTTCTTGGTGTCCAGGTACTGGCCGCGTACTACAAGGGTCGGTCTTAGGTCCACTGCTGTTACATGAGATCTAACCTTGCCAATCAGTCTCCCATGGGGAACATTGTTGAACGCCTTACTGAAGTCCATATAGATCACATTTACTGCTCTGCCCTCATCAATCTTCTTTGTTACTTCTTCAACAAACTCAATCAAATTTGTGAGACATGATTTCCCACGCACAAAGCCATGTTAACTGTCCCGAATCAGTCCTTGTCTTTCCAAATACATGTACATTCTGTTCCTCAGGATTCCCTCCAACAATTGGAGTATTCTTGGCAGATGCAGTTTCATATCGGAAATGCGAGGTCATATACTTTGTTGGGAAGAATCAAAAGACACGCTACTATTAACATCGATAGAAACGCAAAAGATGTGCAGTGCAGAGGAGTCTCAGTGTTCTTATACATGAAACGAACAAAGGTTAAATCACATATTTATTTCTTGCTGGCAAAAGAAAGCCTTTTATGATGCTCACAATTAAAGAGATGTTTTCCAAGAAAATATGAAAATTAAGTCACCAGTAGAGTAATCAATTACCAAGATATCCCTCGTGATGTTTTATGGGACATGTGGGATTTCTTTGATTATTGTTCTCCAAACGTTTTTACAATGGAACCGAGAGTTTTAGATGGGAAGTTAAGATCACGCATGACTATTGCCATTTTTGACACTCACACACAATATTTTTTTTCTTTGTACGATTTATTTCGCTTTGTGGTTACTGCGAGTGGGCTTGTAAACTACACATGCTTGTGAGTTCATTCCTCACTGTTCCTCAACTCCAGCCAAACAGACTTTACATCCTTATTTACTGAATCAAGGTAATCTCTAACCATTGCATAAATGTCATTAAAACTTCGGTATTTCACACGCCTCTGTATATCATCTTACAATATTAATTGATCCTTTACTGTATTGCAGTTGCGCATAAGAAGAGAAAAAATGAATAGAGAATGGTGGACCTCCGCTTCACACACCCGTTATTGAAGCGAAAATGCAGATTACTGCCCATAATGCGATCGTGGAAGCATGTGCCAAACCCTCAGGAATCACAGAATAAGTGTAGTGCCACAGGGCATGTCAGGGACAGCACCAGAAAGACAGCAGAAATGCTGCTCTGAGCTCCTATTTTGGATATATTTCTCAATGAGCAATAGAGTGTTACATATGTTCCATCGGGATTTACCTCACTCAAGGAAGTAACCAGTGCTGCAGACGGTCATCTCATCCGAGTTCCAAGCCCTGGAATCAGAGACATTCAATATTCTGTGCATAACTGCAAGGAACAGCTGTCCGAGGATTTTGCAGTCCAGATGAAATTATGAGTGCAGCTCTCTAGTTGTCAGCCTCTTTCTCCTTTGTCGTGTTTCGTGCAGTCCCTGCGTGCAATCTCGTCAACCACGTTTGACCCGCACATGATGCGGATTGTGCCTTGTTTTCTCGTGAGTTGTTGTCTGAGTGAGACTGTCGGTTTCTGTGATGTCATAAGTCCGAATGTTCGGAGGAGTCTGGATAGCGTTTTCCAGAATTTGTTTTTAATACAGGGAAGCATGATTTAAAAATTACCTCAAAGCATATCCTCACTGCGAACTTTTTGTGCCATGCATCAGCGAATGAAGGTGTGTGGATATTGGTTATTGGCAAAGAATTTTTGTGGGCGTCAGTCCATCAGTCCCTAGTAGCAATACATACAAACGGCAAGGGCCACACATTCGACTAGAATAGCACAATAATAGGACAGGGCAAGCAGAAGACAGCCAGACAATTCCTGGAAGCAGGGCACTCATCCACGGATTCCATCCGTTGGACCCAATCTGCAATCACAACAAACAGAAGCAGCGGGAATGAAACCAAATGAATTCGTACCAAAACATGAGAGCAGCGCTTCACAGGAACCTCTGCAGCGCTGAGAATGTCACCCAGACAGGCGAGGAAAAGTCTGCAAACCATCTTTCTCGCGTCACTGATCTTTGCAACAAGATCTCCAGAAGCATCCGAACTTCACATCTTTCTGTTCCAAAACACTACGCTTTTCCACAACAGAGAATTGCACACTCAACTACCGCGTGTAAGATGAGAATACCAGCCCCTACACTACCAAGGGCGGCAGTAAGAGCGCGGGGAAACAGCTGCCACTGTCATTCCACAGCTACAAACGCTCTCTTTGAAAAGTACATTTTCGTATGAATGTCGGGGCAGCAGTAGAATATGGGAACTAAACAGCCTGCGCTGTGTATTCATAGTCTGGACAATGTGAGTTGTTCACAGTTTTCCCTGAAAGTGAGTGGACATCGTTATTTCACCGCTGTTGTGAAGCCAGATCCTGCACTGAATCTGCTCCATCGTTTTTTGTTGTTGTGGCTAAAAGGTGGGCAACTGCAACGTGAAACTTTGTTATATTTCTCTCATTTCCTTCATTACTGTCCTGGTGAGGGAGGCTGGAGATTGGCTCGCTCGATCAGATGGAGGCACCAACGTATTAGAACATAGAACATAGAACATAGAAGAATACAGCGCAGTACAGGCCCTTTGGCCCTCGATGTTGCGCCGATCCAAGCTCACCTAACCTATACTAACCCACTATCCTCCATATACCAATCCAATGCCCGCTTAAATGCCCATAAAGAGGGAGAGTCCACCACTGCTACTCGCAGGGCATTCCATGAACTTACGACTCGCTGAGTGAAGAACCTACCCCTAACTTCAGTCCTATATCTACCCCCCCTTAATTTAAAGCTATGCCCCCTTGTAATACCCGACTCCATCCGCGGGAAAAGGTTCACACTGTCAACCCTATCTAACCCCCTAATCATCTTGTACACCTCAATCAAGTCACCCCTAAACCTTCTTTTCTCTAATGAAAACAGCCCCAAGTGTCTCAGTCTTTCCTCATACGATCTTCCTTCCATACCAGGCAACATCCTGGTAAACCTCCTCTGCACCTGTTCCAGTGCCTCCACATCCTTCCTATAGTATGCCGACCAAAACTGCATACAATATTCCAGATGCGGCCGCACCAGAGTCTTATACAACTGCATCATGACCTCAGGACTCCGGAACTCAATTCCTCTACCAATAAAAGCCAGTACGCCATATGCCTTCCTCACCGCACTATTTACCTTGGTGGCAACTTTCAGAGATCTGTGTATATGGACACCAAGATCCCTCTGCTCATCCACACTACCAAGTATCCGACCATTAGCCCAGTACCCCATCTTTTTGTTATTCTTCCCAAAGGGAATCAACTCACGCTTAGCTACATTGAATTCCATTTGCCACCTTTCTGCTCAGCTCTGCAGCTTCTCGATATCGTGCTGTAACCTGCCACATCCTTCCTCACTGTCAACAACTCCTCCGACTTTCGTATCATCCGCAAACTTGCTCACCCAACCTTCTAACCCCTCTTCCAGGTCATTTATAAAAATGACAAACAGCAATGGTCCCAAAACAGATCCTTGCGGAACACCGCTAGTGACGTGTGGTGTAAAATTATGTCCCAATATATGTGTGAATCATAATGTAACACATGTATTGGGCCAAGCAGTGGAATGTGGTGAAACGGTTAAAAATTATGTCCCAATACATGTGTGAATCTAACCGGATGGAGGTGTTGCTTAGTCCCGTGTGAATCTTATTACACACCTCCCCGTGTGAATCTTCTTATCTGTATGTAACCAGAATGGAATGTGTTTTTTAGCCTTGCTCTGCTGTTCACATGAATGTTTATATCTGGAAAAGAGTATATCAGCTGGAAAAGTCTCCAGTTCGGTGAGTCTGCTCCGGGGTTACGTTTAACCGCCGAGCGTGGGTTGTTGGCAACCGCTCTACGAGAACTGACGGCTCCCAGTTCCGGTAACATGTAGAGTGAGTATAAGCCAGACCCGTTGTATGAGACCTAGTTGTGGCGACGCTGCGGGGAATAAAATGCCCATATTCTAGCAGACTCGCCTCTTGGTCGTTTGTTCTGTGTCAGACTACTCTCCTACGAACCTGACCTTGAGAATTTTTTAAAACATGACGGCACTCCATAAAGTAACTTTGCCATCAACTACTACCCTCTGTCTTCTTCCATCCAGCCAATTCCTAATCCAAACCTCCAACTCACCCTCAATGCCATATCTCCGTATTTTCTGCAGTAGCCTACCATGGGGAACCTTATCAAACGCCTTACTAAAATCCATATATACCACATCTACCGCTTTCCCCTCATCAACCTCCTTCGTCACCTTTTCAAAGAATTCAATAAGGTTTGTGAGGCACGACCTGCCCTTCACAAAACCATGCTGACTATCCTTGATCACATTATTCCTATCCAGATGTGCATAAATCCTATCCCTTACAATTCTCTAAGACTTTGCCCACAATAGAAGTGAGACTCACCGGCCTATAGTTACTAGGGTTATCCCTACTCCCCTTTTTGAACAAGGGAACCACATTTGCTATCCTCCAGTCTTCTGCCACTACTCCTGGAGACAAAGAGGACATAAAAATCAAGGCCAATGGCTCTGCAATCTCCTCCCTTGCTTCCCAGAGAATCCTAGGATAAATGCCATCAGGCCCAGGGGATTTATCTATTTTCACCTTTTCCAGGATTTCCAACACCTCCTCTCTACATACCTCAAAGCCATCCATTCTACTTATTTGTGACTCAGTATTCACATCGACGACAATGCCCTGTTCCTGAGTAAATACTGAAGAAAAGTATTCATTCAGTGTCTCCCCAATCTCTTCTGCCTCCACACGCAACTTCCCACTACTATCCTTGACTGGACCTATTCCTACCCTAGTCATTCTTTTATTCCTAACATACCGATAAAAAGCCTTAGGGTTTTCTCTAATCCTAACGACTAAGGACCTTTCATGTCCCCTCCTTGCTGCTCTTAGCTCTCTCTTCAGGTCCTTCCTGGCTACCCTATAACTCTCAATCACCCCAATTGAACCTTCACGTCTCATCTTGAGATAGGCCGCCCTCTTCCATTTAACAAGGGATTCCAATTCCTTATTAAACCACGGCTCCCTCGCACGTCCCTTTCCTCCCTGCCTGACAGGTACATAATTATCAAGGACACTCAATAGTTGCTCCTTGAACAAGCTCCACATATCATTTACACTCTTGCCTTGGAGTCTACTTTTCCAAGCCACACATCCTAAGTCATGCCTCACCGCATCATAATTTCCCTGACCCCAGCTATAACTCTTGTCCTGTAGTACACACTTATCCCTCTCCATCACGAGAGTAAAAATCACCGAATTATGGTCACTATCCCCAAAGTGCTCACCTACCTCTAATTCTAACACCTGGCCTGGTTCGTTACCCAGAACCAAATCCAGTATGGCCTCACCTCTTGTTGGCCTGTCTACATATTGTGTCAGGAAACTCTCCTGCACACATTGAACAAACACTGACCCATCTAACGAACTTGAGCTATAGCTTTCCCAATCAATATCAGGAAAGTTAAAGTCCCCCATAACAACCACCCTATTACTGTCACTCATCTCCTCAATCACCTTCCCTATCCTTTCTTCAATGATTCTAGGACTATTAGGAGGCCCGTAAAAGACTCCTAACAGGGTGACCTCACCTTTCCTATTCCTAACCTCAGCCCAAACTACCTCAGATGGCAAGTCCTCATCCATCGTCCTTTCCACCACTGTAATACTATCTTTGACAAGCAATGCCACACCTCCCCCTCTTTTACCCCCACCTCTGACCCTACTAAAACATTTAAATCCTGGAACCTGCAACAGCCAATCCTGTCCCTGTTCTAGCCATGTCTCCGTAATAGCCACAACATCGAAGTCCCAGGTACCAACCCACGCTGCAAGTTCACCTACCTTATTTCGTATACTTCTTGCATTGAAGTATACACACTTCAAGCCACTTTCCTGTTTACAGGCACCCTCCTTTGAAATTGATGCCATGTTCCTAACCTCCCGACACTCCAGGCCCTGCACCCTGAAGCTACAATCTGGGTTCCCATGCCCCTGCAGAGTTAGTTTAAACCCCCCCCCCTCCTCAAGAGCACTAGCAAACCTCCCCCCAAGGATACTGGTGCCCCTCAGGTTCAGGTGTAGACCATCCTGTTTATAGAGGTCCCACCGTCCCACCGTCCCCAGTTATCCAAAAACCGGAATCCCTCCCCCCTGCACCATCCCTGTAGCCACGCATTTCAGTGTTCTCTTTCCCTATTCCTCGAATCTCTATCACGTGGCACGGGTAACAAACCAGAGACAACAACTCTGTTCGTTCTAACTCTGAGCTTCCAACCTAGCTCCCTGAAAGCCTGTCTAACATCCTCGGCACTCCTCCTACCTATGTCGTTGGTGCCAATATGGACCACGACTTCGGGCTGCTCCCCCTCTCCTTCCAGGACCCGGAAAACACGATCAGAGACATCACCTACCCTTGCACCTGGGAGGCAACATACCAAACGTGAGTCTCTCTCGTTCCCACAAAACCGCCTATCTGTGCCCCGAACTATCGTGTCCCCAATTACTACTGCTCTGCTCTTCTCCACCCTTCCCTTCTGAGTAACGGGGACAGGCTCCGTGCCAGAGACCTGAGCCCCGTTACTTACCCCTGGTAAGTCATCCCCCCCACAAGTATCCAAAACGGTATACTTGTTCTTGAGGGGAACGGCCGCAGAGGGTCCCTGCACTGGCTGCTTCCTCCCAGTCCCCCTCACTGTCACCCATCTATCTGCCATCTTTGGAGTTACTACTTCCCTATAACTCTGATCTATGACCCCCTCTGCCTCCCAAATGATCCGAAGTTCATCCAACTCCAGCTCCAGTTCCGTAACACGGTCTTGGAGGAGCTGGAGATGGGTGCACTTCCTGCAAGTGTAATCAGCAGGGACGTCGATGGCATCCCTCACCTCAAACATGTTGCAGGAGGAACATTGCACTGCCTTCACTGCCATCCCTCTAAAGCTAACTTTTATTTTTAAAAAAACTGGGTCTAAAGAATACAACAAGCAAAATTCAGCACTTACCTACTTACCACAACAGGTGTTATTATTAGGTTAGACGAGGAGGGCGGGTGGGAGGCACTACCCGTGTAGTGCCTCGGGTTCCTCTCCTTCGCGCTTTTAAAGGGGGAAAAAACCTACCCAGGTAAGCTTACACTAACTGCTTCCGGGTCTCGGCTGCCCCTCTGGTCGTCGTCACTTCCCCCTGGTGCTCCCACTCTTTCTGAGAAGACAGAGTGGAAGAGAAAAAAAAAACACCGCTGCCCGCAACCAGTAAGTACTTTTAAAACCAAACGGTCTTCCCTTCGCTGCTGCTCGCACTGGAAATGAACGACGGCTTCGAAGGGTGAGTATAAATACTCACCGCTTTCCTTCCCGGCTGCCCCTCTGGTCGTCGTCACTTCCCCCTGGTGCTCCCGCTCTTTCTGAGAAGTGAGAGTGGAAGAGAAAAAAAAACACCGCTGCCCGCTACCGGCAAGTACTTTTAAAACCAAACGGTCTTCCCTTCGCTGCTGCTCGCACTGGAAATCTATTGTTGACCTAATTTAATCGAGAATATAATTGGTAATATTCACTTTGCATGGTACATTTTTCTGTTATGTTTTATGTTACTTGAACACTTTCTGTTACTTGGCAATGCACTAAATCTCCAGAATGTCGGGAAGCTCCGTTTGGAATTGCTTCGGTACTATTTGTGTGAGCAGTTCTTGATATTCACGTCTCGCACTTCCTCACAGACAGAAGTAATGAGTTTGTGTGCCTGATAATGACTCTGCCTTTTGAGTTTTGCACCTGGTCCACATGAAGAGCTGTCAGTTTTTGGATTCACTGGAGAGTTGAGGGGATAACACAATTTGTGAGGTTTTTTTAGTCAACGAAATTATTTGATGGAGAACTTGGGAATGTATCAAGGAGAATGGTCATTGTCTGTAAATGTCTGGAAAACTTAGTAAGAAACAGCATGTGTTTTTGCAAGTCGTCTATTCAAACTGTTGTTAGGTACTGGAGTGTCACAGAATTGCCGAGCATAGAAGCAAACCTTCCTATCCAACTTGCACCTGCTGAACAGATGACCATAACTAATCTAAACATATTTGCCAATATTTGTCCCTTATCTCTCTGAACACTTCCTTTCTGTATACCCATTTAGATGCCTTTGGAGTGTTGTGAGTGCACCAATCTCTGCCACTAAATGTGGCAATTTATTCGACACGCACAAAAATGTCTGTATTAAAAACAAGTATCGCTCACATCCCTTTCAAATTGTACTGCCCTCACATTAAACCTATGCTATCTCGCTTTAAACTCACGTGACTTCTGAAAAAGTGTAGATTTACTATGTTCTCTGCTCGTCTACCTCATGATTTTGTAAACTTTTCCAAGGACATCCCTCAGGCCTGAAGCTCCGGGGAAAACTGTCGAAGAATATTCAGCTTCTCACTAATATCCACACCGTACAAACCTTTCAAATCGTTGTAAATATTTTTTTAAATTATGCGAAGGTATTCAAAGAAAGTGCCAGGGGAAATTGCCTGAAGTGAAGCCATGCTGAAACATTAGTCTTGACAGGTTTCCCGCTTAGTTATCCTCAGGGAGCGTCGCCGAGTGGTTTAATGTAGGTAAAAACAATGAATGCAGATGCTGGAGACCAGATTCAGGATTAGTGGTGCTGAAGAGTGCAGCAGTTCAGGCAGCATCCGAGGAGCAGTAAAATCGACGTTTCGGGCGAAACCCTGTATTCCTGATGAAGGGCTTTTGCCTGAAACGTCGATTTTACTGCTCCTTGGAAGCTGCCTGAACTGCTGTGCTCTTCCAGCACCACTAATCCAGAGAGGTTAAATGTGCTGGGTTTAGGGTCCAATGTCTATTGCGTCGTGGGTTTGAAACCCAACTTTGCAAGAGAACAACAGCAAGCAGCTTTTTATGACAGAACTACACAGAACCTGATATTGCTTTATGGGTGTGTTTGTTACTCCTCGGGTCTCTCACCCTCTCTGCGGTAAACACGGGTACATGAGGAACTGATTCTTAAAATAATGAGAACTACTGCTGTCCACATCCTCTCGAGCACTGTGCGTTTGGATGTGTACACGCACAATTTTGCTGCCAGTTGCTGTGTCTCAAATGGTCAGAGCATTTGGCCGAAATGTTGGTTCTCCAAGCCGAAAAACAGCACAGAGCTGTACATCTCTATGACTCTGTGACTCTAAGTATTGAGACCGACCATCTTCTGACAATACAACCACGAGAACTCATCCATGATTGACCCTGAGTCCGCAGTGAGTGAAACGGTCACGTGCAGCAGAATGTGACCACACTGTCTACAAGCCCCCACTGCCAACAGAAAGGGGCCTATACAGTTTCATTCCGCGGCTTCCTGCCCAGACCTGGGACACAGCTCATGGAAACTCCTTCCTCAGGAACGGCTGTTACCTTGTGAAAAGGTAAAAAATTCTAATTCAAATTGGAAATGGCTTCAGAAGGTTGTTCCTGTTTTTGAAACATTTTATAATCAGAATTCCAGTCTCGAATATGAGAAGTGGTAAACTTTGTAGGCAGGTAGAACAAAGAAAGTATTGATGGTGAGGACTGCATCTCTTCAGCATTTGCGATTCCCTACACTCTAATCATAAATGATTTGGTTTCCTGAGGTATTTTCCCGATTGATTTGCAGTCTGCCAGATTTTCTGGGAATCACTTCGGCGACAGAAGCATCAGGGTCAAAATATGAAAATATTAGCAGAGAATCGTAAATCCCGGGGCAAGGCCTAAATGGATTGTAATGGTCTGACGGAATAAATCTGAGAATTGAAAGACTTGAATAATGTTATTTGCAATGGTGAGGAATGAACGAGATTTTTGAAAATTGCCGTGTCAGCTGAATTAAACTCAGTATGAAATGATAAATTAACCAACATCAATCCTGACCTGGCTCGCTCAGTCGGTAGAGCTTGAGACCTTTAATCTCAATGGTGTGGGGTCGAGACCCACGCAGGGCGCTGTTGTTTGTTAATAGGAAAGCCGCTCTCCATTAATGTTGCAAGAGCGAATTCGCTCGCTGAGGCAGGTTTTGTTGACACATTTTTTCCTCCATTTTTGATCATCTCTTGGTTTCTGAGTGAAAACTGTCTCCACTGTACTGCAGGTGCAAGAGACAAGGTTATCAGTTCAGCCGAATATGCTTTAAATGATGTCCCTTCCAAAACGTGAGGTACCATTTCAAACGTGCCCCAACCAAAATGTCCAGAGACGTCGAATGCGAATGGCCACATGACAGTGACAGCTGCATGTCAAATGCTGCTGCAATGGAATTAACTGAATGAGAATGCTCTGATGGAAACCGAATGGAACTCTCCCTGAAATTTTCCCAATTCACTCGGTAAATGATGCTGTTGTGTACCCATATGGGTTTACGTAATGAACAGCTTATTGTCAGTAACACGAATGGGAGTGATGCAGGATAGTGAGGTTTCCGTGTGCGTCAGAAGTGATTTGTTCGAACAGGGAATTCAAACGTCCACAGAGCAGACATAGCTGATTGGTCCAGGATCACACTTCTCCCTTCTGTTTCAGTACCAACTAAAGAAATTGCGGGAAAATCTCAGCAGTTCTGGTAGAATCTTGGAATGGAAAACCGAGTTAAGTCTTCAAGAACAGTGACACTTATTTCTCCATGTCCATCTCCGTCTACCTTTTTATTGAATATCTCCTGACTCTCAACTTTATACTCAGTTTCTTTTTTATTACTCCGTCTCCAAACGTTCACCTAGTTTCAAAATTTAATAGCAGAACTGTTTCATCTCTCACCTCGCCGAGTTATGAGAGGAGGACTTCGAAATGCACGATTAACTCTGTTTCTATTTCCTGAGATACTGGATGGCCAGAGACCAGAAGGCAACAGAGGACAGTTAGAGCTTTCAGCCCATCTGGTCTGCCCGCCATTCGGTCATGACTCATATCCCAAACCAATTCTCAGCCTTCTATCTGTGACACTTAGCTCCCCTGAATTTAGAATCCAGTCTTTTTCCCACAGTGCGAATGAAACCGACCCAACCGCCTCCACATCTGCCAGCAGCTGTTACACCGTATCTGTGTGTGATCGAGCTCGGTTTCAGGCCCACACAGCAAACACGTCTGTTCTGAGCAATGCAATTCCCGCTGCATGACAGATTTGATCGGGTCTCTGACCCCACGGTTTTTCTGCGAGGCTGTCGTTAGCTCCTTCACCACCCACGGCAAGTACCGGTGCTTCAAAATGTGGGGACAAAGAACGATAGGCACAAGAGTTTGTACAGGTTCGGTCGAAAGGGTTATTGTGAACTTCAGTGGAGTCCCTGCTTCAGAGTCTGGGTTTGAATCGCCCAGGCCTGGATAAAATTCCAAGTCAGGAAATGAAGATTTATTTCTCTTCTTGTGGCTAATCTGAATGAAAACCATTTTCTGCTTCCACAGAGAGCACAGACCCGGTTCTGCCAGAAGGAATCCAGTGATTGATTGCTGGAATCTTAGAGTCATAGAGATGTACTGCAGGGAAACAGACCCTTCGTTCAAACCTGTCCTTGCTGACCGGAAATCCCAACCCAATTTGGTCCCTCCTGCCAGCACACGGCCCATCTCCCTCCAAACCCTTCCTACTCATATACCATTTCAAATGCCTCTTAAATGTTGCAATTGTACGAGCCTCGACCACATCCTCTGGCAGCTATGGAAGTACATACACGAATAAATTGTCACTGAAAATCCCCTCTAAGGATCTCGCCTTTCTGAGCTGAAACTATCACGCTGTTCATTCAATGTCGCTGGGTTTAATTCTTCGAACTTCCTCCCTATCGACATCATGGCTGTATCACTGTTTTGAGCACTTCGAGGACGAAGTAAAGTAACTTACCATCTCAATCTTTTGAGTAATTATGGTTGGGCAGTGAAGCCTATCCCAAAGAGTGACGTGTATCCTCCAGAATTTCGTTTGGAAAAGCTGCAGTTTCCAAGTGGACACCCGAAAGTGGTCCGGAACAAGTGTAAAGTTTCGAAGGGAAAGTAGGATAAACTGAAGGTCAATGATGACTGGGATGAATGAGGCCGACAGTGAATGAGGAGCTGTTGGTACAAGGATCAATGCCAGTGCTAATGGTTTCGCCCTTACTGCCCACTGTTAACACCGACTCACACCACTCCTGGTAGGTTCACCACAATTACCCTGGTCTCTTGGTATGAGTTTCCCTCTGTGCATATTCAGGCGGTAAATCGGCCCCGAGAGGATGAACGCATACTGTTTATCCCGTCAGGTTAAAGAGGTGAAGGCATCAGTTTGAAATCAAAGCAAGAAGAGATTGCCTCTTCCTGCACATTTTCAGTGGACAGTCACCAGCTGTGAACTTCTTTTCTGCACGAGCGGACGTTGATATAAATTCTCATCGAGCAGCTTTATTACAGAAAGGTGGTCCGATTAACTGTGATCAAATACTTCATTAAATGCCCTTATTGATTTGAAGAACAGTGTATGTGGTTTCGTCAGTTAAAGCAAGTGGTAATAACCAGGCGTTAATGGCGTCAAATGCTGTCAAATGTTCTGTACATTGAAAGTTCATTGTTTAATCTTCTTGTAAAAGCCGTATTGTTTATCCAACATCGCGAAAGTGACGGATCAGCATGCTTCTTGTGTTTGAGCTCAGACCGTTGTCATTTCGTGCTCCCAAGCCCTACCGCCTGATGTGGACCCATTAATCGATGTTCTATCCTGCTAATTCAACGCAGAGTTCTTTCTACTCTGTTCGACAAGGATTTGTCTATCTCTTCTACTATTATTCTCCGTCCGTCTTTTCAATTTTTTTGGGAACAATGAAGAGACGCAGGAGACACTGCAGACTTGCAGGACAATGTTGTAGTAATAACGCATCCAATGAGATAATGGCTCTCATTGTCTGCTGTCACCATTCATTGATTTTAGGCAAACGGCAATGGCACCATAGAAATCCTATAATTGGAGTGAAACTGCTTTTTTCTGGTCTATTATGAATACTATTTAGAATTGTAAAAGCTCATAACGTTTTGTGTGAACAAATGTCACCTGATCTCAGACCTAAGTAACACGGACATTACTTGGAGACTGTGAGCCCAGTTCTACACACTCTGGCCGGGGGGGGGGATGAGAAAGCCACGGACCAGACTCCGATTTTAACACTTTTACAAGAGTAGAAATGAAAAATGAGGGATATTCACCAACAGAGAGAGGGAGAATGTAGAAGAGAGTGAGATGGCACAGAGAGACAAAGGGAGGCAAACAGAAATTCTCCATTCACCATGGCTGCTCATCGACATAAAGGAGAAGAATAAGGTAATGAAGGCCTGCCTTTCACCAACTCAGGGCAACAGCAACAGCATTACAGCTAATAAAGGAATTTTGCATTTTTACAGATGACGTCTGTCAGCTAATGAGAGACTCTGGTAATATGCTGTTTCGCGAAGTGAAATTGACAATTACCCCGGCAATAAAACAATAAAAAGCATAAGTAGCCTGAATCTATGATATGATACATTAAATCTCTTTGTCTCCACAGATACTGTCAGGCCTGCAGAGTTTCTCTGTCAATTCCTGTTGTTGATTCAGATTTCCAGGATTCGCACTTCTTTGTTTTATGCTAGTCTGAATCCTGTTTGTGACAATGCTCGATTAATGGCCAGTTCCATACAACATTCCCTGCTTTGGGAAGTTTGTCAACAACATAAACGGTCAGGGGAAATCCCCCATTGCTACATGGTGAGAGCACTGAATCCTTAACAATAGACGTCCACGGAAAGTGAAATATGGCGCTGTAAGTTTTCACAATGAATCCACTTTTACTTATTTCATTTGTGATCATTTTCGTTGCACAACAGTTTCTTTCTTTCTTCCATTTCTGTCAGCTTGGAAAAGGCCTTTCCGCCCATCTGCAGTGCGGGTTATTGGACATTCATCTTTTCGAGTCCAGGAGCGACTATTTCTTGGAGGACCTTCTGCACTGCATCTCGGGTGGGGTGGGTGCGAGGCTGTACCACTATATTCACGTGTCTATAGATACCGGAGAAGGGTCTATCTGTTTCACACCACCAGGCATCCTCATCGCTCTTCTGAATCTTGGTTATTATTACCCTTGCCATGGCACCTCCTTCTTTGATAACAGGAAATCGATATCCCGTGTCAGGTGTACCTGTAACTCAGTGCCAGTAACTGGGTACACAAGGATCTCTGCGTAAATATTTATTGCCTTATTTATAGTCGTCCTGGTTACCAAACGGGCATGGGTGGCATGTAAAGGTCAACTTAACATCCTTGGTTAAGATTACCGTCTGCGGTTGTACCCCAGACACTCCTGCCTTCAAGAATCGTCCTGCCATGCAGCCCCATATTTCTATGAATCTGCTAATCACTACTTACACTTATTTGGATCCGGTGTTGTCCGATGTCTCCTCAAGGTCAGCTACACGTTTGCAATGGCTGGCATGTGTCAACGTGGCTCTTTGGGCGATCTTAACAGCTGTCTGTGTTGTAGGGAGCCCTTGGAACGGTCCCAGCCAGCTCTTCGCCTTCATGCTTTTGCTCCTGAAGTATTTCGCCACTATCCAGTCTTCAGGTTCTAGATTGTGCATCTTCCCTTCTGATGATTGGGGTAGTGCTGCCCTTCTTTTGATTCTGTATTTGAGACAGAAGTGTGGAGAGTTTTATACCGTAACATAATATCTCGTCCTCACAGTGGTCTGTTATCTGTCTTACAATCGGTCTTGGGCCAATTCCTGTATTAGGCCACCTTCCAAACAAAATCTCAAACGTCCTAAGATTTACTCTTCCTGTCCTTCATATACATTAGCACAATTGGAAATGCCTTTGTCCATGTCACCTCTAGTTCCTCACAACATTTTGCCAATTTATTTGTAAGGGTAGTTTTCTCTCTTTCCACTGCCCCACCGCTCGCTGGGTGGTAGGCACAATGTTACCTCACCTTTATTCCCAAGTAATCACTGATCTGCTGCAGGGCAATATTTATAAATGGCTTTCCATTGTCGCTGCTTAGCCTTTCAGGGATGCCCCATCTCGGAACTATTTCAGTTAGCAAAGCCTTGGCTACCGCACTGGCATCCTGTTTAGACGTGGGAGCACTTCCACCCCTTGGGAAAACATCAACTATTACCAGATAATGCCTTTTCCCTTCGCTGGGTGTTAGTTCAATAAAGTCCATCTGTAAATGTTCAAAGGGTCTTTGGGATTGGGGGTGTTCTGCCTGATTCATTTGTATTCCCGTCCCCACATTATTAATGGCACAGATAATACATTATTCACATTATTGTTATGACTAATGAGTAAATCCCTTTCTGTACCAGCGTGCTGAAATATTGTCGTACATCCCCACTTTTGACACATGGTCCTTACCGTGTGTTACTTTGGCATAGAAAGGGAATAAAGATCGTGGTAGACAGGGTTTACCATTGGGGCCACACCACACCCATTCCCTCATTCTGCACCTTGCCCTTGTCCATTCACGCTTCTCCTTCGATGTGGCCTGCGACTGTAACTCCCATAAGTCAGCTTTGGATTACAAATATTTGACATACACATGTCAAACTCATCACTTGGCGGCTGATTGGCTGCCGTCCTTGCCACTCAGTCTACATTTTCATTGCCTTGAGAAATTGAATCATAAATTTTCCTGTGGGCTTCACATGTGCATACAGTGATTGATTTAGGCAATCAGACTGCTTTGAGGAGGTCAGAGATCAGGCCATGTTATGTGATTGGCTTTCCAGTGGAGGTCAAGAAGCCCTTGTTTTTCCACAGGGATCCAAAATTATGTACAACCCCGAATGCATATCTGCTGTCGATGTAAATATTCACTGTTCTTCCTTCGGCCAATTTCCATGCCTCAATCAAGGCAATCAGCTCTGCTGCTTGCGCTGACAGATGAGAAGGAAGTGATCCCGCTTTGACAACCTCGTGGGTAGTTGCTACAACATACCGGACACTGGCCTATCTCTTTGCTTCTGAATGCTGACCTATCCACAATAAAACACCGTTTCCAGATTCTAAATTGGTGAATCCTACACGTCTGGTCTCGGGCTTCAAATGTCATTAATTACAGCGACACTGTCATGTGGGTCTCCGTCTCCTTCTGTGGGGAGAAGACAAGCAGCATTAAGGACGTTATATCGCTTTATTGACATGTTAGGCTTCTCCAATAGCATAGCATTGTATGTGAACCAACGTGCTGCAGACATGTGTGCTGTGGTTTTCTCAGAAAGCAGTAAGGATACTGCATGTGGGACCAGTCGGTTTAATTCAACAAAGCCGACTATGTCCCTGGAAGCTACAACAGCCTTTTCAAATGCAGGCACGACTAGGAGGCATTTATGAAATCCTGCCATTACGGGATCTAAGTTGAGGTGAAAAATAAGCTACTGGCCTCAATTTTCCACACATAATTCTGCATCAGTACAGATGTCATGCAGGCACGCTTCTCATCCACTGTTTGTACAAAAGGCTTGTTTGGATTTGGAATCCCAGTGTCGGTGTAGTTTGGAGTGCCATTTCAATTCAACAAAGGCACGCTCGGCCTCAGGGATCACTGCAACGGACTCTAGCTCTGCAAACCTGAACCATGAGCTATGTCACTTTTGGCACCTAAACGGTTGCGTAATGCGGGTTCAACATTCTAAGTAAGATGACATGACCAAAAAGGATAGCAATTGTTTCTTCATGTGAGGCTTTGAATTTTGCTGGTTTGCTTGAACTCTGTCTTGCCCAATGGCCTTTCCTTGTTCAGATATTAAGTGACGGAAGAACTTCAACTATTGTTCCACAAGTTGTAGTTTTGCGAGACTAGATGACAGAGCTTCGCAAGCCTACCTTTCTCAAATTGTTTCTCTGTTGATGCTGCGATTAAGCATTCGCTTACATACTGCAGAAGCGCTGACCCCCCACCCCCGGTTAAAACAAGAGTCTCCAGATTCCTGTGTAGAGCCTCTTTAATTATGGTGGGGACTCACAGTAATCTTGAAAATGTCACGTGAATGTATACTATTTGCCTTTGAATAGAAAAGTGAACCAGGATTTACTGTCGGCGTGTAACGGTACACAAAACAAAGCATTTGCTAAATCCACAATAGAGAGCCATTTACATCCGGTGGAATTTGAGCCAATATAATATAGGGGTTGGGAACATTTCGGGTGCGCAGAACAACAGCGTTATTGATAGCCTGCAGGTCATGAACAAACCTCAATTCCCCCGATTCACCTGGAATGTTTGCCTTTTTGAACGAAAAAAAGGGTGTTCTCACCATTGATTATTCACGGGGGATTATCACTCCAACCTATAAGAGAGATTGAAAGACTGGAGTAATTCCTTGCACAGCCTCTGGTTTTAACGGCCCTTTTGTTTTGCAAGGCTCTTTTGCTTTGCAAGGACGATACTCAGACTTCGGGGTTATTCTTAAGGATTCGTATGAGCCCCACATCGTGTTTGCCTTATGCCCTAAAATCAGTTGGGACCCTTATTAATCTTGGGTCCGAGACATCTACCATAGGTAAACGCCAGACGACACTCCTGGTGGGGATTACCTGGACTGCCCTGTCTGCCTGAGTTAGCCGATTTAGTATCTTCCTATACGTCCTTATGACTGCATTGAATCAGATAACCACACCGACCCTGAAGATACAATCTCTCGTTTTTTGTGCCTGTCGTACCCATGGTCGCAAATTCTGACACCTGTCGCTGGATGCCTTCGCCAATGATCCGTGAGGAAAAGAGCCTTCCACATCAAAAAAACAGGGTCTACTTACCGTCACAGATACTTAAAAAAGTTTAAAGTGACAGCACATCTGTGATCATTCCAATAAAATTCGCACAATAACAACTGATCTGGTTTAACCAATCTCCTGAACCAATCCTTCTCTTATGATTTGTCAGGACCATCGCGGTGTATGTGTGTTGTGCAGTGCAGCATATCTCCAGCAAGAAAATCGGTGTTAATGGGATTAACATGGCGACTTGCTTCCTGGGTGAATGAATCGCTCACGGAACCTATCGCTCTCTGACATGCATCAGGGGTCGTGATTCGTATTTTCCAGCCTGCACTGTTAAATCTTCTTTTTGTATTACCTGCAAGCCCGTCGGGGTACTGCGCAAATCCGACCCCAGTCTCACTATGAGATTCCGAGACATCAGATTTAAAGAACAGAATTCCGATAACAGAAATGAGAATTGGAATGTTTCCCCATTACTGGTTTCGCACAATAGGGGTGCGGTAAATCTATCTCGTGTCATGACTCCTGAAGCACCATTAAGTTCAGGAAGCTTCCGTTCATCTTTATTTGCGTCGACTCTCTGAACTGCCTTGATTTATGACCTGAATATGTTGCCCTTGTATCTTCCAAAAAAGTAAGAGGTGCACCTTCCACATATAACATAGATGAAAGCATTGACTTATATGCATCAACGTTGTACTGAAAATATAGTTCACGCTTCGCAAACTCAGTGCTCAGTGTAGAGGTGGGACATGTTTCAGTGCCCATAAGGTGAGTAGTAGAGATGAGCATAAGCGATTATTCGTTGCCAAGCATAAAGCAAAGAAGTTTACCTGTACCTTTGGGGCTGCCCACCTCCACCTCAGCCTTCCTCCATTAGTCACCCTGCTGTCCAGCCTCCAGGGCCGATTGAGGCTGTCTGGGCGTGCACTGCCTCACTCACTGGTCCATTGCTCTGCAAACAAAGCACCCGCCAGATTTACCTCTGCCAGCCCTTCTTTTCACGCAGCACCTCCTTCCAACGGCTGGGCGACCATTTGCATCACAGTCAGCTGAGCTTTATGTGTTTGCTGTACCATCTTTAATTTTCATTTTTCCTTCTCTTGGGCCAGAAGGTTTTCAGCATGTAGCGCGTGGAGTTCCATTAAATTCAGGTTTCCCGTGTCCCAGGTAATACATTGGCAAGACGCCTCATGTTATGGGCGCCTGATAGCTTTCACATATTCCCTTTAAAGTACAATTTGCTTCTTCTTATCAACACTTTAAGGTTAGTGGCCTGAAACATTCGAGTTCCTTTCCAGATAAGGAGTTGTCTTTTTCTAATTCCTTGGCTGTTGATATGGTAGTTTGTTGGCCTTGTAAGTCTGCTATTAGTTCGGTTTAAATATACATAGATTTTCTTTCTGTCTGCAACACTTGCCCTCTGAAAAGTCAGGCCTTTACTGTTTTGTTTCCCTGTGCTTTTATTGGTTTCAAAAGAAATGTTAATTTTCCATTGCAATGGACATCACATAATTTTTTCAGAGGTCGGTGCAACATCGAGGGCCGAAGTGCCTGTACTGCACTGTAACGTTCTATGTTGTAAGATACATTTCCTGCTGGTTTCCGATGTCTCTCCTCACTGTGGAAACTTCCAGACACATCTTCCAGTGATTTGTCTGCACTTCATTCAATCCAGAAAACTGTAGTTTCTGCTGAGAATGTGATCTCTCTACAATGGAGAGAGGAAAACAGAGTCGGTGACAAAGCTGAGATCACTTAAGTTCTGTCCAGAATCAACAAAATTTAACCCGGTCTTCCAGTGTCCTGTCACTTTAACATTGCATTGTGTACCCAATCCATCATACCAGTCTCTGGTCTGCTGCAGTTCTTCTTCAAGGCACAGCGCAAGCTGGAAGATCGGCAATTCATTTTCTACTGAAAGACCATGCAGATTTCAGGACCCAACATCGAGTTCAATCATTTTGGATCCTGTCCGCCCTCTTCCACATTTTTCACCCACCTACACATCCCATCAGTTCCGAACACGAATCATTGGACTCGAAGCGTTAACTATCCTTTCTCGTCATAGATGGACAAGAGCTGCTGATTTTGTTCAGCCATTTTGGCAATTCTTCAAAGAACATTTCTTCGAAGTAAATTATCTCACACTTTTCCACATTAAAATCCATTTGCCACTTCTGAGGTCACCTCTGCAGATTATCCATGCCCCTCTGTAACCGTCAGCAGATATTGGCACTATTGACAACATCGTCGATCTTAATATCTTCTGCAAATTTACGAATCCATCATTCTGTGCCCTAATCCAGATCATTTATAAAAATGGCAAACAACAGCGGACACAAAAAGGAACTTTGTGGTACACCATCAGTTACTGAACTCCAGGATTATCATTTCCCATGAACTGCCACACTCTGTCTTCTTTCAGCGAGCCAATTTCTGATCCAAACCGCTAAACCATCCTCAATCCCATGACTCTGTATTTCATGCAACAGCCGACAGTGCCTGACTGAAAACCATATCCACTACATCAACCACTTTACTCTCATCCACCTGTTTGCTCACCTTCTCAAAGACCTCAATGAGGTTTGTGAGGCACAACCTGCTATTCATAAAATCGTACTCACTAATCCGAATCAACTTCTTCCTTTTTCGATTATCATAATTCCTATCTCTCATAATCTGTTCCAAAACGTTAGCTGGAAGAAAGCTAAGGATCACTGTTCTAGAATTACCAGCAATGTCTCTACTCCCCTTCGTGAAGAAGGGGACAATATTTGCTGAACTCGGGTCTTCTAGCACTAATGACATAGACACTGACGCAATAAAGCTTATAGTCAAAAGTTCTGCAATCTCCTCCCACGATTCGCAGAGAGTCCTCGGATACATCCCATCAAGTCCAGGGGGCAAACCTATTTTTAGACTTTCATGAATTGCTAACAACTCCTCTTTATGAATGTCAATTTCGTTTATTCTAATAGGTTGCATCTCAATACTCACTTCAACAACATTGTCTTTTTCATTTTTTATATGATAAAAAATACATTCAGCGTCTGTGCTATCCTTGGACACCGCTGACAACTTCGTATTTCTGTTCTTGACAGGCCATAATCATATGCTAGACATTCTTTTATTCTTGAACTATCAATTGAAAGCTTCAGGATTCTTCCTGCCGGACAAAGACTTCTCATGCCTCCTCTTCGCTCGAAGTAGCTCTCTCTTTTGGCCCTTCCTGGTTAGCTTTTAATTCCCAAGCGTCCTACCTCAGCCTTCATATCTCATGTTTACATACGCCCCCTTCTCCTTCTTCTCAAGAGATTCAACTTTTTCAGTAAACCCAGCTCCCTGTGTCAACCTCATATTCCCTGCATGACGCATACATACTTACCAAGGACATGCAGTAGCTTTTCCCTGAACAAGCTCCATATTTCAGGTGTGCACAACCCTTGAAGGTACTTTCCACATGCGGTGCATCTTAACTCTTGCCTAATCGCATCAGAATGGCGTTTCTCCCCGCGATACCTCATGCTCTGCAATAAATACCTATTCCTATCCATCACTAAATAAACATAACCGAATTGTGGTCACTACCAACAAATTGCTCACTTACCTCCAAAGAGAACAGCTGGCTGAGTTCATTACCCAGAAGCAAATCCAATGTGGCTTCGCGTCTTGTTGGCCAGTCTACATGCTGCGTCAGGAAAACCTCCTGCACGCATTGGACAAAAACTGACCGATCCGAGGTGCTGAACCGATAACATTTCCAATCAATATTTGGAAAGTTAATGCTCCCCATAACAACTACCCTGTTACTTTTGTTCCTATCCATTATCATCTTTGCAATCTTTTCCTCCATATATCTAGAACATTTTTGTGTTGACCTCTCCATTCCTGATTCTAATCTCAGTCCATTCTACCTCAGCAGATTCAGTCGCATCCTCACCAATATCCTTTTTGCTACCAAAATACTGTCCTTGTCGAATAATGCCACATCTCCCCCTCTGAAACGACCCTCCTGTTCTGACTGAAAAATAGAAGCTGAAGTACAAGGAACAACCATTCTCTTCAGTCCTCCGTTCATGTCTCTGAAATGGCCACAACATCGAAGGCCCAGGTAACAACAAATGGCACCTACCCTATCCTAGATGCTTCCGGCGTTGAAGCAAACACACTTCAAGCCACCTTCATCCTTGCCAGTACACTCTTTTAAACCGGAAACGCTATTTATGACAAAACCACTCACAATTACCTGCAAACTGGAGCTACAATTCAGCTTCACACTCCGCGGCTGAATTCGTTCAAACCCTCATGAATAGCTTTGGCAAATTATCCCCTCAGGGTATTGGTACTCTTCTCGTTCAGGTCAAGACCATCCTGTTTGTAAGGGTTCATCGACTCCAGTATGAGCCCCAACAATCCAGGTATCAAAATCTCTCCCTCCTGTACCATCCTTGCAACAACATTTTTAAATGCTCTCTCCCTACACGTCACCTCACTACGACGTAGAATGGGCAACAAATCAGAGAGAACTCTGTTTGTTCTAGGTTTACGATGTCACCCTCGATCCCTGAAATTCTGCCATACATCCACATCACTTTTATTACCGATGTTGTTAGTGCATATGTGGACAATGACTTGGGGTTGCCCACCCTCTCCCTTAAGGATCCTGAAAACACGATGCGAGACATCACAAACCCTGGTAGCTGGGAGACAACACAGCAATCATGAGTCTGCCCTATATCCACAGAATCTCAATATGTTCCCATCGATATGGAGTCTCCAATAACAAATGCTCTCCTCCTCTCTGGCCCACCCTTCAGATAAAAAGGGACAAACTCTGTGCCAAAGACCTTTCCCCAATGGCTTTCCCCTCGTAAGTCATCCCGCCCAAAAATAACAAATATGGTATGCATGTTACTGAGGGTCACGGCCACAGCAGATGCCTGCACTGTCTGCCTGTTAGCGTTTCGGCTGCCGACTGTATCCCATCGATCTATTTCTTGTACCAGAAGTGTTACTGCCCCTCTATAACTTCGCTCAATTCCACTCAGACTCCCAATGATCTGACATCAAGCTACAGTTCCTGAACACAGTTGCTGAGGAGCTGGAGTTGGGTGCACATCCCGCAGATGTGGATATCTGGGACATTATTGAAGACCCTTACATCTCACATTCTACAGAAAGAAATTTCAAATCTCCGGCAATCCATTCCTAATATTGTCCACATGCACACACTCACATATTTTTTTATGCAAACATCTATACATGTATATAAAAATGTGTGTGCACTTGCATGTATGCGTGTGTGCATATATATTTAAAAGTTGCAAAAGAAAGTTGATTGAAACGGCATTTATTTTTAAAAATTATTTTGTGGAATATTCTGTCGTTGGGAAATACCTCAGTTACTTACAACCAGCAGAAATACTCCCTGAGTAAATATCCATCTCTCAGTAGAGATACAGAGGTGACGTTTGAAGATGTTGACGTTTCTCTTATCGCTGATCCTGTGCTTTGTTAAATTCTGGAAAGGATGTTTAGTTCGTTTCATGTTACTGATTTTGTTGCAACCTCGCACAGGCCATTAAAACAATCCAAAAATTATTAGATTCATCTCATTGGACAATGTTGTCGGCAAAACTGGAACCGAAATGATAAAGATGTATGAAGTACTGCTTTTAAGATTGTAGGATTCAAACAGGAACATTTTTCGAGTCTTGTCACTGGATATTTTGGGGGGAGATGGGTGAGCAGCAAATGGTCTCACTCCCTTCTCTGTGATTGAAGCCAAATTTCCAAGGCAATAGATGAAAATAAATAGTGCATTCCATCGATAGGTCAGTTCCCACTCACTATAGTTTCATTTCGGTTTGATTCTCGTCATCGTATAAAGCGTTAGGTGAGTGGGGAGATCGGGATTCTGATGGTAAGCTGAAACATTGCGATCATTCATCCCACACGGTTGTCATCACTTTATATCATAAACCAATTATGCAGAGGACTGAGCTTATCGACTTCCCTTTAATGCTGAGCTAACAGAAACAGCTCAGTTCTTTTACAATTTATGGAAGTTCACGTAGAACAAGCTGCTAAACTTTTCTTCACAACCAGCACTTGCTACACTTAGTCGTACTCAGTTGGAGGTGATCTGTGGTGTATTTCCAATTAACGTTAACCAATTAGAAATTGTGCAGCTAACGCTTACCCGACCCGGCCGACCAGACTCCCTGTCTTGGTGAAATTCACTCATTATGTTTCTGCACGCATTTTTACAAATACTTTAGAATCAGCTTCTGACGCATTTTTCCTGAAAAATAATCATTTTCGATTTCAATTACTGTAGAAGAAAAAAAAAGTGCTCCAAACTTTTCCTTATCATTCATCGCTGGTTTTGAAGTTCGAAAGTCTAGCTATAGATCCATCTGAATGAAGGATTTTCCCTCCTGTTTACTCTCAGCAAATTCACATCATCAGGGAAACTTCCATAAGGACGCAACTCAGTTTTATCTGGTTTCACGCCACATGATCTATTCATCTGTTCCACCATCCCATGAAACCCCGACTTGTCTTTTCTAATGGCGTGATGCCCCAGTACTTCGTTGGCTTCCTTTCCATTCCATTCAGTCAGCTCCTGCTCCTCACAGAACGAGTTAGGGAACTGGAACTAGATTTAGATGAACTGAGGATTATTCGAGAGGCTGAGAGGGTGATAGATAGAAGCTACAGGGACATAGTTACGCCAGAGAACAGAGGTAGCTGGGTAACAGTAAGAGGTGGGAAGGGGAGGAAGCAGGCAGTGCAGGGATCCCCTGGGTCGTTCCCCTCAACAATAAGTATACCGCTTTGGATACTGTTCGGGGGGACGGCCTAGCAGGGGTAAGCTGCAGTGACCGGGTCTCTGGCACGAGGTCCGGCTCTGAGTCTCAGAAGGGAAAGGGGGAGAGGAGGAGAGCGCTAGTTATAGGAGACTCTTTAGTTAGAGGGGCGGACAGGCGGTTCTGTGGACATGGGCGACACTCTCGGATGGTTTGTTGCCTCCCGGGTGCCAGGGTCCGAGACGTCTCGGACCATGTCTTCAGAATCCTTAAGGGGGAGGGTGTGCAGCCAGAAGTCGCGGTGCACGTTGGCACCAACGACATAGGTAGGACGACGGGTGCGGGGGTCATTCAGGAGCTCAGGGAGTTAGGCTGGAAGCTAAAAACTAGGACGGACGGAGTCGTCATCTCTGGGTTGTTGCCGGTGCCACGTGACAGTGAGGCAAGGAATAGGGAGAGTGTGCATAGAACAGAGAACAATACAGCACAGAACAGGCCCTTCGGCCCACGATGTTATGCCGAACGTCTAACCTCGATTAAGTACCCATCCATGTACCTATCCAAATGCCGCTTAAAGGTCGCCAATGATTCCGACACTACCACTCCCACGGGCAGCGCATTCCATGCCCCCACCACTCTCTGGGTAAAGAACCCACCCCTGACATCTCCCCTATACCTTCCACCCTTCACCTTAAATTTATGTCCCCTTGTAACACTCTGTTGTACCCGGGGAAAAAGTTTCTGACTGTCTACTCTATCTATTCCTCTGATCATCTTATAAACCTGTATCAAGTCACCCCTCATCCTTCGCCGTTCCAACGAGAAAAGGCCGAGAACTCTCAACCTATCCTCGTACGACTTCCTCTCCATTCCAGGCAACATCCTGATAAATCTTCTCTGCACCCTGTCCAAAGCTTCCACATCTTTCCTAAAGTGAGGCGACCAGAACTGCACACAGTACTCCAACTGTGGCCTAACCAAAGTCCTGTACAGCTGCAACATCACTTCACGACTCTTGAATTCAATCCCTCTGCTAATGAACGATAATACTCCCTAGGCCTTCTTACAAACTCTATCCACCTGAGTGGCAAACCTTCAAAGATCTATGAACATAGACCCCAAGATCCCTCTGTTCCTCCACCTGACTAAGAACCCTACCATTAACCCTGTATTCCGCATTCTTATTTGTTCTTCCAAAATGGACAACCTCACACTTGGCAGGGTTGAACTCCATCTGCCACTCCTCAGCCCAGCTCTGCCTCATATCTAAGTCCCTCTGGAGCCGACAACAGCCCTCCTCACTGTCCACAACTCCACCTATCTTCGTATCATCTGCAAATTTACTGACCCACCCTTCGACTCCCTCATCTAAGTCATTAATAAAAATTACAAATAGCAGAGGACCCAGAACTGATCCCTGCGGAACACCACTTGTAACTGGGCTCCAGGCTGAATATTTACCATCTACCACCACTCTCTGCCTTCGACCGGTTAGCCAGTTCTCTATCCAACTGGCCAAATTTCCCTCTATCCCATGCCTCCTGACTTTCCGCATAAGCCTACCATGGGGAACCTTATCAAATGCCTTACTAAAATCCATGTACACTACATCCACTGCTCTACCCTCATCCACATGCTTGGTCACCTCCTCGAAGAATTCAATAAGACTTGTAAGGCAAGACCTACCCTTCACAAATCCGTGCTGGCTGTCCCTAATCAAGCAGTGTCTTTCCAGATACTCATAAATCCTATCCCTCAGTACCCTTTCCATTACTTTGCCTACCACAGAAGTAAGACTAACAGGCCTGTAATTCCCGGGGTTATCCCTATTCCCTTTTTTGAACAGGGGCACAACATTCGCTACTCTCCAGTCCCCTGGTACCACCCCCGTTGCCAGTGAAGACGAGAAGATCATTGCCAACGGTACTGCAATTTCCTCTCTTGCTTCCCACATAATCCTAGGATATATCCCGTCAAGCCCGGGGGACTTGTCTATCCTCAAGTTGTTCAAAATGTCCAACACATCTTCCTTCCTAACAGGTATCTCTTCTAGCTTACCAGTCCATTTCACACTCTCCTCTTCTACAATACGATCCCTCTCGTTCGTAAATACTGAAGAGAAGTACTTGTTCAAGACCTCTCCTATCTCTTCCGACTCAATACACAGTCTCCCACTACTGTCCTTGATCGGACCTACCCGCGTTCTCGTCATTCTCAGGTTTCTCACATACGCATAAAATGCCTTGCGGTTATCCTTGATCCTGTCCGCCAACGATTTTTCATGCCCTCTCATAGTTCTCCTAATCCCTTTCTTCAGGTCCCTTCTGGCTATCCTGTATCCCTCCACTGCTCTGTCTGAATCCTGTTTCTTCATCCTTATGTAAGCCTCCTTCTTCCTCTTTATCAGACATTCAACCTCTCTCGTCAACCAAGGCTCCCTCACACGACCATTTCTTTCCTGCCTGATAGGTACATACATATCATGGACACGTCGTATCTGCTCTTTGAAAAAGTTCCACATTTCCACCACATTCTTCCCTGACAGCCTATGTGCAGTTGATCACGTGGCTGCAAGGATGGTGTAGGAGGGAGGACGTCAGGTATTTGGACAATTGGACTGCATTCTGGGGAAGGTGGGACCTGTACAAGAGGATGGGTTGCACCTGAACCAGGAGGGCACCAATATCCTGGGGGGTAGGTTTGCTAGCACTCTTCGGAGGTGTTTAAATTTATTTGGCAGGGGGATGGGATCGGGACTGGTAGTCCAGCAAGCAGGCTAGCTGTTTGTCAGGATGTCCAAGAATGTAGGGAGGCTGTGGAGAAGGTTGCACTGACAGGGAATACTTGTGGACACAGAGATGGGTTCAAGTGTGTATACTTCAACGCAAGGAGTATCAGAAATAATTTGAGTGAACTTAAGGCGTGGATCGGAACCTGGGACTACGATGTTGTGGCCATCACGGAAACGTGGATGGAAGAGGGACAGGAATGGTTGTTGGAGGTTCCTGGTTACAGATGTTTCAGTAAGATTAGGGAGGGTGGTAAAAAAGGAGGGGGTGGCGTTGCTAATTAGAAATGGTATAACGGCTGCAGAAAGGCAGTTCGAGGGGGATCTGCCTTTGGAGGTAGTATGGGCTGAAGTCAGAAATAGGAAAGGTGCAGTCACCTTGTTGGGTGTTTACCAAAGCCCCCCAATAGCAGCAGAGATGTGGAGAAACAGATTGGGAAACAGATTTTGGAAAGGTGCAGAAGCCACAGGGTAGTAGGCATGGGTGATTTCAACTTCCCAAACATTGATTGGAAGCTCTTTAGATCAAGGAGATTGGATGGGGCGGTGTTTGTGCAGTGTGTCCAGGAAGCTTTTCTAACTCAATATGTAGATTGTCGGCCAGAGGGGAGGCCATATTGGATTTGGTACTTGGTAACGAACCGGGACAAGTGATGGGCTTGTTACTGGGTGAACATTTTGGTGATGGTGAACACAATTCTGTGACTTTCACCTTGGTTATGGAGAGAGTTAGGTGCATGCAACAGATTAGGTTTTACAGTTGGGGGAAGGGTAAATACGATGCTGTAAGACAGGATCTGAGGAGCATAAGTTGGGAGCATTGGCTGTGAGGGAAGGATGTCGTGGAAATGTGGAACTTTTTCAAGGAACAGATACGACGTGTCTTTGATATGTATGTACCTGTCAGGCAGGAAAGAGATGGTCGTGTGAGGGAAATTTGGTTGACGAGGGAGGTTGAATGTCTTGTAAATAAGAAGAAGGAGGCTTACATAAGGTTGAGGAAACAATGTTCAGACAGAGCATTGGAGGGATACAGGATTGCCAGAAGGGAGCTGAAGAAAGGGATTAGGAGATCTAAGGGAGGGCATGAAAAATCTTTGGCGGATAGGATCAAGGATAACCCCAAGGCATTTTATGCGTATGTGAGAAACATGAGAATGACGAGAACGAGGGTCGGTCCGATCAAGGACAGTAGTGGGAGACTATGTATTGAGTCGGAAGAGATGGGAGAGGTCTTGAATGAGTACTTTTCTTCAATATTTACAAACGAGAGGGACCGTACTGTTGAAGAGGAGAGTGTGAAACGGACTGGTATGCTAGAAAGATACTTGTTAGGAAGGAAGATGTGTTGGACATTTTGAATAACCTGAGGATAGACAAGTCCCCCGGGCCTGACGGGATATATCCTAGGATTATGTGGGAAGCAAGAGAGGAAATTGCAGTACGGTTGGCAATTATCTTTTCGTCTTCACTGTCAACAGGGGTGGTACCAGGGGACTGGAGAGTGGCGAATGTTGTGCCCCTGTTCAAAAAAGGGAAGAGGGATAACCCCGGGAATTACAGAACAGTTAGTCTTACTTTGGTGGTAGGCAACGTAATGGAAACGGTACTGAGGGATAGGATTTATGAGTATCTGGAAAGACACTGCTTGATTAGGGACAGCCAGCACGGATTTGTGAAGTGTCGGTCTTGCCTTCCAAGTCTTATTGAATTCTTTGAGGAGGTGACTAAGCATGTGGATGGTGTTAGAGCAGTGGATGTAGTACACATGGATTTTAGTAAGGCATTTGATAAGGTTCCCCATGGTAGGCTTATGTGGAAAGTCAGGAGGCATGGGGTAGAGGGAAATGTGGCCACTTGGATAGAAAACTGGCTAACCGGTCGAAGTCAGAGAGTGGGGGTAGATGGTCAATATTCAGCCTGGAGCCCAGTTACAAGTGGTGTTCCGCAGGGATCAGTTCTGGGTCCTCTGCTGTTTGTAATTTTTATTCATGACTTGGATGAGGGAGTCGAAGGGTGGGTCAGTAAATTTGCAGATGATACGAAGATTGGTGGAGTTGTGGATCGTGAGGAGGGCGGTTGTCGGCTGCAAAGGGACTTAGATATGGTGCAGAGCTGGGCTGAGGAGTGGCAGATGGAGTTCAACCCTGCCAAGTGTGAGGTTATCTATTTTGGAAGGACAAATAAGAATGCGAAATACAGGGTTAACGGTAGGGTTTTTAGTAAGGTGGAGGAGCAGAGGGATCTTTGGGTCTATGTTCATAGATCTTTGAAATATGTCACTCAGGTGGATAGAGCTTGTAAGAAAGCCTATGGTGTATTAGTGTTCATTAGCAGAGGGATTGAATTCAAGAGTCGTGAAGTGATGTTACAGCTGTACAGGACATTGATTAGGCCACATTTGGAGTACTGTGTGCAGTTCTGGTCGCCTCACTTTAGGAAAGATGTGGAAGTTTTGGAGAGGGTGCAGAGAAGATTTACCAGGATGTTGCCTGGAATGGAGAATAGGTCGTACGAGGATAGGTTGAAAGTGCAAGGCCTTTTCTCATTGGAATGATGAAGGATGAGGGGTGACTTGATAGAGGTTTATAAGATAGAGTAGATAGAGTAGACAGTCAGAAACGTTTTCCCCGGGTACAACAGAGTGTTACAAGGGGACATAAATTTAAGGTGAAGGGTGGAAGGTATAAGGGGATGTCAGGGGTGGGTTCTTTACCCAAATAGTGGTGGGGGCATGGAATGCGCTGCCTGTGGGAGTGGCAGAGTCAGAATCATTGGCGAACTTTAAGTGGCAATTGGATAGGTACATGGGTGGGTGCTTAAGCTAGGTCAAATGTTCGGCACAACATCGTGGGCCGAAGGGCCTGTTCTGTGCCGTATTGTTCTATGTTTTATGTTCTATGTTCTATACCTCAATTAGGGAAGGTATTGGGATCCTTACCTTCAATTACAAAAATATTATTGTCTCCTGTCCGAGATTTTTCACCGAATTATTTCAGACTGAACATTTTGAGAATAGATGGATTAAGATGGAGCTATTTGTCAAGAACCTGGCATTCCAGGAGTAATCCCTGAATAGGTGTTGTGTCTTAATGCACCATTGTCAGCACAGGACAGTGTGAAGCAGCTTCAGAATGTAAACGCGCATGTTCTTGATGGATTTCCGAGTGAATTTTATAAATAATTTATAAACCTATTGTCAGGGCTGATGTTTAACATGTTCCGTCTCTCATACAGTCACAAACCCCTTCCTCCATCCTTAAGAGAAGCTCATATCTCTCTGATGCTGAAGAAAGGAAGACCCCGTAGGATTGTGCTTCTTACACGCCAATCTCACTATTAAATGTTGGTCTCAAAATCCTGTCTGAGATCCGTGCATTATGGTGGAAACTTTGCTGCCTTCCGTCACCAAAGAGGACCAAACAGGCTGAAGAAAGGGACGCAGATCTTCCTACAATGTGAAGAGTTTACTCAATATGATCCAAGAGTGTCAACATCAATCTGTCCAGGGATTATTGATTTCTTTAGATGAGAGAAGGCATTTGATTGCGTTGAGTGGCTGGATCTCTTCTGTACATTAGAATCGTTTGGTCTACGCAAAGTTTTTATCAAGTTGGTGAGGGTCCTTTCCAGCGATCCTCTGGCTGCGGTTCTCACTAATGGTGTGGCCAATCAGTAATATCAATATTTCTCCAGGCAGCCACAAAGGTTGACACCTTTTGCCATTCTTGTTTACGTTGGGGATTGAGCCACTGGCGGAGGCCATCCGTAGGGATGCCAATATATCTGCCCGAGAGGTGGGATCGAAGTCTCGAAAGATTACATTGTATGCAGATGAGGGTTTTCGTCAAATCCCGCAATTTCGGTAGTTATGTGATGCAATGCATTGATTCGCTTGTTGCCTTTCCAGGCGAGAAGATTAATTTTACAAAGTTGGAGGCCATGCCTATGGGAGGTCTTAGGGAAATACCTCATACTGAGGGCATATCCTGGTTTCCTTTTAAATGGTCACGGGGGTGGTTCCCCTATTTCAGTATATTCATTACATCTGTATTTGATCATTTATTTAACGTGAACTATGTCCATTTGTTTGACAAAATTAAACAAGACCTTCAAAGATGGGAGGCATTTCCAATATCCTGGCTCGGTCAGATAGCGGTTATTAAAATGAATGTCCTTCTTCATTTCCTACACCCAGTTCAAATGCTTTCAATGATGTTTACTAGAAGGTATTTCGGAAACATAATGGCTGGTTTAGCTCTTTTATTTGGAACCATAAGCGATTCCTTATCTAGCTAACAAAATTGCAACTGCCCCACAGATTGTGAGGAGTCGGTCTCCCCGATTAAAAGCAATCAATTAAGTTTTTTCATCATATGTTAGTGCCTGGGCCGCTGAGGTCTCAGCATCAATATGGCTCGACATTGAGCCCTCTCAGACAAAGTGAACCCTTATTAGTCTGTTGTTATTAGATAAAATGACAACATTTATGGAATATTGTCATAAAATAATGATTATCAATACTGTTAAAACTTGAAGGACAATGCGTCAGATCGAGGCAATACAGCCAAAACCATGTTTCTTACCTCCATAATTGGTGTACCGGGGATAATGGATTCCAGGTTTAAACTGTGGGCAAGGAGTGGGATATCTTGTTTGGGTGATTTAGAATTAGTAGTATCCCTACAGTGTGGAAACAGGTCCTTGGGCCCAGCAAGTCCACTTCGACCCTCTGAAGAGTAACCTACCCAGACCCATTCACCTACCATCTTATATTTACCCTAATTAATGCCCCAACTTACAGATCCTGGAACACTATGAGCAATTGAGCAATGGCCAAGTCATCTCACATGCACATGTTTGTGACTGTGGGAAGAAACCTACGCAGACACAGTTGAGAATATACTAACTCCACACAGCCAGTCACCCAAGGCTGTAACCAGACTTGTGACCCTGGTGTGATGAGTAAGCAGTGCAAACCACCGAGCCACCACGTGTTACTTGAAGGAGAAAAAAATTATACTGTTTGATCAAATAACTCGTAAGTATGGATTACCTAGTAGAGACTTCTTCTGTTTTTTTCCAGATGAGAGATTTGATTAAAAAACATAATTTTAAAAGACAATTATAGATCCGATACAGAGAAGCAGGTGATTATTGTAAAGAATACCCTCTCTGTCAGTACCCTTTACCATTTGTTGGAGAGTGTCCCCGCAGACAAGACTGTGCAGCTTCGTGACGTCTGTGCGAGAGAGTTGGGGCTTTAGATCTCTTCGGAGACATGGGAAGATATTTGTGAAAATGTTCGAAGGATTTTGATCTGAAATAGGACCCATTCCATACAGTTGAAAATTCTTCACAGGGTCTACCTGACCCCAGATTTTCTCTCAAAATTCAAAGTGGGATTATCTTCAGCGTGTCCTCAATGCCAAATGACTACAGGCACTCTTACTCATTGCGTGTGGTCCTGCTGCAGGCTTCGTATATATTGGTGCACTGTGTTCAGTGTGGTAGAGTGGGTCTTGGGGAGCGAATTGGAGGTGGACCTGGTTTCTCTTTTCCTGGGCCTGCCCAGAGTATCTTACACAGATGCACATGGGAAAAAAATATATCCTTACTTTCTGGGCTAGGGAAAGTATTATGTTGTGTTGTATGTCTGAAAACTCCCCGGGTCTGTTGGGACTTTGTAAGCTCATCATGGAGAATATCCCTTTGGACTTTCCCACCAGCATGGTGCACCAAAAAAACAGAGATCAATACAAGTCATAGAGTCATAGAGTCATAGAAATGTACAGCATGGAAACAGTCCCTTTGGTCCAACCCGTCCATGCCGGCCAGATATCACAAACCAATCTAGTCCCACCTGCCAGCACCTGGCCCCTATCCATCCAAACCCTTCCTATTCATATACCCATCCAAATGCTTCTTAAATGTTGCACTTGTGTCAGCCTCCCCGACATCACCTGGCATTTCATTTCATACACGTACCATTCTCTGTGTGAAATAGTTGCCCCGTAGTTCTCTATCATATCTTTCCCCTCTCACCCGAAACTTATACCTTATCGTTCTGACTCCCCGACCCCAGGGAAAAGACTTTACCTATTTACCCTGTCCATGCCACTCATAATTTTGTAAAACTCTATTATGTCAGCACTCAGCCTCCGACACTCCTGGGAAAACAGCCCCAGCCTGTTCAGCCTCTCTCTATAACTCAAATCCTCCAACGCTGGCAACATCCTTGAAATCTTTTCTGAACCCTTTCAAGTTTCACAACATCTTTCCGATAGGAAGGAGACCAGAATTGCACGCAATATTCCAACGCTGGTCTAACTAGTGTCCTGTACAGCCGCAACATGATCTTACAACCCTGTACTCTATACTCTGAGCAATAAAGGAAACGCCTTCATCACTATCCTATCTACCTGCAACTCCCCTTTCAAGGAGCTATGAACCTGCACTCCAAGGTCTCTTTGTTCAGCAACACTCCCTGCGACCTCACCATTAAGTGTATAAGTCCTGCTGAGATTTTTTTCCCCAAAATGCAGCACCTCACATTTATCTGAATTAAAATTCATCTGCCACTTCTAAGCCAATTGCCTATTTGGTCAATCTGAGGTGACCTTCTTCGCTCTCTACTGCACCTCCAATTTTGGTGTCATCTACAAACTTACGAATTGTATCTCTTATGCTTGCATCCAAATCATTTATGTCAATGACAAAAAGTAGTGAATCCAGCACTGATCCTTGTGGCACTGCACTTGTCACAGGCCTCCAGTCTGAAAAACAACCCTCCACCACCACCAAAGGTCTTCTACCTTTGAGCCAGTTCTGTATCCAAATGGCTAGTTCTCCATGTATTCCATGAGATCGAACCATACCATTCAGTCTCCCATGGGGAACCTCATCAAAACCCTTTCTGATGTCCATATAGATCACATCTACACCTCTGTCCTAATCAATCATCTTGGTTACTTCCTCAAAAAACTGAATCAAGTTTGTGAGATATGATTACTCACGCACAAAGCTATGTTGATTATCTCTAATCAGTCCTTGCCTTTCCAAATACATGCACATCCTGTCCCTCACGATTCCCTCCAACAACTTGCCCATCACCAACGTCAGGCTCACTGGTCTATAGTTCCCTGGCTTGTACTTAACACCCTTCTTATACAATAGCACAACATTAGCGAACCTCCAGTCTTCCAGCACCTCACCTGTGACTATCCATATTACAAATATCTCAGCAAGAGGCCCAGGAATCACTTCTCTAGCTTCCCACAGAGTTCTAGGGTACACCTGATCAGGTCCTGGGGATTTATCCACCTTTACCCGTTTCAAGACATCCAGCACTTCCTCCTCTGTAATATTGACATTTTGCAAGGTGTCGCCATCTATTTCGCTACATTTTATATCTTCCATATCATTTTCCACAGTAAATACTGATGCACAATAGTCCTTTAGTATCTCCCTCATCCTTCCTGTGCTAGGAAAAATATTCTGAAGTTTTGGATGTCTGAAAATCCCCCGGGTCTGTTGGGTGGTTGTAAGCTCATCATGGAGAATATCCCTTTGGACATTCTCACCAGTATGGTGCACCGGAAAGCAGAGATTTATATAAGGTATGGGAACCCTTTTTGGATTACCGCGATACAGGCGTACCTGCCACTCTAAAAAGGGCTTTTATATAGCCATAACGATTTTGTCTAATGAATCACATATTAGGAATTATGAACGTATGAATGTGTATCAGTTCATGCTCTCGAAGAACGAGAGCTATCACTTTGTTATGCTGAGCCATATTATTTATTTATTACTTATTGTTTATTTTTGTTTTTCTTCTGTCCGTTTAGAGACTTTAACTTATTTTATATATACATGCACATGGGTGTAATTGTGTCCAGTTATTTGAGTTGTTTTGTTATTGCTATAATATAATAATAATAATATATTTTTCAATAAATTATTTTGCTCATAAGTTAAAATGCTAACATTGATAGATTAGAGTCCCAAATAACTATCATTAGAGAGACCACTCATGGTGGTTTACGTTGAAGGTCACCACACGGGTGATGGGGTGAGGTTGAGAGAGCATCCCCTTCTGTCAGTGGCAACCTCTGTCAGTGTGGGGAATTGAACCTGCACTGGTGACCTCCCTCTGCATCACAAACCAACCATCCAGCCATCTGAGTGGGAGACTGTGTAACTACTACACATAGAATCAGCCGCAGAAAAAAGGGCAAGAGAAATTTTAATGACAAGGAAAAAGGTGTATTTGAGACAAAAATGTTCTGTGCTAGAAATTGTATTTTATAATGAGACAAATGTTTGGAAGCTGTCTTTGGCTGAATACAATAAGGTGAGACAAGTGAAATAACCAGAATGACTAATTGTGATTGGATACCGATTACCATAAAATAAGTGCATGTTTTTGAATGGTCTGTGGAAAGCATGCTGATTGTTGCATGAATTTATAAATCAGATGAAATATATTGTAAGGAGAATCCATCTCCATGGGAAATGTCTTCCGAACACATGCTAGAAGAAACCTGGGGTATGAAGTGACTGAGAATCGTCTGCTCAGTAACAGGAAGCTGGCGGTTGAATGACTGAAACTTCCTGTAACATGGAGCTGAGAAAACGATCAGAACACCCCCAAACGAATTGAACGTTGGAACATATTTGAAGTACTGAATGGCCTCATGGTGGATTTTAATTGCGTGTGACTTGAAAAACGTACATCTCTACTCCATCCTCTTACGTGTTACACACTGGGGCACAGCCGTTTTCCTGAAACTGGGAATAGGTTGGAACAATACTGGAACATTCCATAATTAGGATTCCCCAGAATATTCTATAACTATGTGGGGGGCATTAGAAAGGCAAGACAGAAAGAGAGGGAAGGTGCTGCATGCAGTAGTGAGAGTGGTGGAGCATGAGCCTTGTTGGGGGATTGGTGCTATAACAGGTATACAGTGAGTGTGAGGGAGCAGAGTATACAAATGTGTGTATGTGAGAGAGAGAATGTGTGAACTCACCAGTGTACTCTGGGACAGTGTGTCCCAGAGAGTGTCACAGTGCGTCTCAGAGAGGCGCAGAGAGTGACATAGTGTGTTCCAGTGTGACAGATAGAGTCACAGAGTGCCACAAAGTGTCACAGTGTGTCTCAGAGAGAGTCAGAGAGTGTCACAGTGTGTCTCAGACAGTGTCAGAGAGTGCCACAGAGAGTTTTAGAGAGAGTGAGAGAGGGTCACAGTGTGTCTCAGAGAGGGACAGAGAGCGACATAGTGTTTAGATTTTTAGATTAGATTAGATTACGTTACAGTGTGGAAACAGGCCCAACAGGTCCACACCGACCCGCCGAAGAGCAACCCACCCATACCCCTACATTTACCCCTTACCTGACACTAGGGTCAATTTAGCCTGGCCAATTCACCTAACCTGCACATTTTTGGAATGTGGGAGGAAACCGGAGCACCCGGAGGAAACCCACACAGACACGGGGAGAAAGAGTGTTCCAGTGTGGAAGATAGAGTCACAGAGTGTCTCAGAGAGTGTCACAGTGTGTCTCAAACAGTGTCATAGAGTGCCACAGAGAGTTTCAGAGAGAGTCAGAGAGGGTCACAGTGTGTCTCAAACAATCTGTCAGCGAGTGCCACAGTGTGTTTCAGAGAGAATCCGAGAGTGTTACATTGTGTCTGAGAGAGTGTCAGAGAGAATCAGAGAGTGTCACAGTGTGTCTAAGAGAGTTGCAGAGAGAGTCAGATAGTGTCACTTTGTGTCTCAGTGAGTGTCACAGTATGTCTCAGAGAGTCAGGGAGAGTCGGAAAGTGTCATTGTCGGTGTCAGAGAGTGTGTTACCGTCTGTCAGAGAGTGTCACAGAGTGTTTCAGATGTGCTAGAAAGTGTTACAGTATGTCACAGAGAGTGTCGGAGAGTGTCACAGTGTGTCTCAGAGAGCGTCACAGTGTGTTGGAGAGTATCAGAGAGTGCCACAGTGTGTCTCTGCCTGTGTCAGAGATTGTCACAGTGATTTTAATCCCAGTGTTTATAATGCAGAATTTATATCAATCTCTATCATGATTGTTTTAGATCTTTATTTCCATCGCAGTTGGGAGGGAGAGAGGGAGGGAAGCAGCTCACAGCACCATCCAAGCTGACAGCACCATCAACACACACAACTTAATCCCACCCCCCCCCCCCCCCCCCCCCCCCCCGACATACACACACACACAATGCTGGGATGGACAGAAAGAGAGCAGGAAGGAGATTGATTCCAATTTCAATGTATCTTCTTGAAAAACAACGTTGCAAAAACATGCAACAGTGGTGCATACGAACTTAGATTCTGACACTAACACACATAACACATGCACAAGAGATATGCACGTGGATATGGACATTTACACACAAACACACGAACAAACCCCCCACGTACAGGCACAGGTAATGTATTTAATGCAGAGATATAACATTTTTATTAATAAGTGATCAATGGTCAGTTGGAGAAGGCAGGAGAATGGAGTTGAGAAATATTTCAGCGGTGATCAATTGCCATGGCAGATTAGATGGGATGAATGATCTAATTCTGCTCCAGTGTCTCATGCTGATATGATCTTTCGGTGCCTGGGATTGTCTTCCCGCAATTTCAGTGGAGACTCAAATTGGTGAGTATGTGATTTACGAGTGTTAATGGCAACAAAGACAGGTTTCAAGGACTGAATGGCCAATATCTGTTCCTAATTATCATCCATTTTCATCTCAAAAGATTGGCGATTGGTTTTAGGGTAACACATTTTGAGACTAAGGGCCTTCCCATTTCAGACTGAGACAGGGATGTTCCTTTCTCTTTAAGGTTCTGTGATCTGTGGCGTTCTCATGCCGAAGGAACAGTTACTGAAAACGCTCAAGATTGGGTATCATAGAACTTTGATGAACAAGATAATCTATGTTTATTGGGAACAGAGCGGAAAGGGGTGTTTAGTTATAATCACATCACCAATACACATTCTGAATGGTGCAGCAGGCACGACGGGCTGAATGGCCAGCTGCTGCTCCTGCCTCATGTGTTGTTCTCGTATGCACTCAGTAATATTACAGAGATAAAGGACGATCCCATTCAGCCAGTCATCAACATTATAATGAGACCGGAGGAGACCATTCTGCCCTCTCAGGATTTACACACGAACAGCTTGATGTCATTCAGCCTGCTAAGTACATCACACAATGACCCAAACCCGGACTTCAAACCCACCACAGCAGATGGTGGAATTTGAATTCAATAAAATAGTTGGAATTAGCAATCTAATGAAATATTGGTTGCTGTCAAAACTAAAAAAAAACCCTGGCTCACGAGTGTCCTCCACAGAAGGAAACTTGCTATCTTCACTGGTCTGACTTACATGTTACTCCAGACCCTCAGAAATGGCAGACTCTCAAATGCCCTTTGCAATGGCCAAGCCAGCCATTCAGATATAATACTGCAAGTTCTCAAAGAAGTGAAACCAGACAGACCTGAGCACTGGCAGCTGACAGCACATCGAAGTGCATGGGTTGAGAAAGGCAGTTCCCCAACTGCTTCTCGAGAGCAACTCGGAAAGGGAAATAAATGCTGGCCCAGCCACCAACACCGATGTCCCATTAATGAATGAAAGATATCCACACTCAGTAAAGAGAGATAGAGGGGTCAGACGTTACCTGAAACAGTGACTTGAATATATACCTACATGTGCATGATACTCAGCAATATGGGAAAATGTGAAAAATACATGAAGATAAGAGTCAATGTCCCGTCCTCTACTCGGTCCGACAGTTCACACTTCTTCATCCTCCTCTGATTCCATTTCCCAAAGAGTATGTCAAGATTTCCAAAGCTGGAGCCTAAATTATATCGTTTTCTTCTTAAACATTTTTCCAACTGCTAACTGACAATATTTTCACAGTATCTCTTCACAATCCTCTGGCTTGCACCATGTCCAGGGATGAGAAGTCCCGTTTGGTGGAGAGATTCCTGAGGCTGGTGAGTTTCATTTTGGAACAAAGTGAACAAAGATGGTTAAGTGGCATTTTCCTGCGGTTGTTTGCAATGATGGGAGAGGGAGCGGTGGGAAATGAGCACTTTGACGAGCAGGAGGAAGTGTTGCCACTGACCCGAGTCAGAGAACAGAGGACAGGGATTAAAGGAATCTAATGAAAAGCAGCACTTCTGTTTAGGAAGTTCAATAACAACTGCAGAAACCCGATGTGTCGAGCAGTGTATCTGGAAAGAGAAACAGAGATAATGTTTTAAATATGGTACATTTCTGATGAAGAACTCGAGTTTCCCAAGTCTAATCAAATTACCGGACTAGTTTGCAAAATAGGTTTTCTGAACTTTGAGCGAAAATTGTTCCTGCAGGAAAGCATTCACAACGTAGTCAGTAGGATTCGAACCTACGTGGGGAAACCCCAATGGATTTCTAATCCATCGCCTTAACCACTCGGCCATGACTACATACAGTGCAGCAGGGTTGAGCATTGACCAAATCAGCCGTGATCTCATTGAAAGCTGTCGCTGACTTGATGAGCGAAATGCTCCCATCTCCTTTCATACCTTTGCTCTCATTTGTAAGGTGCGAGACACCAATGTAAAAGAAGAAAAGCACAAAGGTAGGAAAAGATATTTGCAGCCAAACTGAGTCAAAATTATTTATTGAAAGGAAAATCACACTTGGCAATTTGCTAGATCTCTTTGCGAACATGACCAGCAGAGGTAAGCAAGGGAGCTATTGATCTGAGTATTCTTGGACCTGAAGCAAACAAAGTTTAGTGACATATTCATTTCTTTTTCTGGCGAACGAAATGTTCTTTCCTGATGGTTACAATGAAAGAGATGGTTCCCAAAAAAAGACAAAGATTAAGTCGCATCTAGATATATTTCAATGTGACACGATTCATTTTCAGTCCCTAATTACCCCAGAGATGGAGGGGTGAGTTACTTTTCTTCAATCTTCAACTCCTCAGCATGGAGGTACAGACATGAAACCGCTAGAGATGGAGTTCTTGAATTGGGAACTAGCGACACTGAAGGAACTAGGCAAAAGTGAGGACTGCAGATGCTGGAAACCAGATTTTAGATCAGAGTGATGCAGGAAAAGCACAGCAGGTCAGGCAGCATCCGAAGAGCAGGCAAGTAGACCTTTCTGTTGCCAGTCCTGCTGCGTTCCGCAAAGAATTTTCGTTTTTTGATCAGATTTCCAGAAACTGCAGCTATTTGTTTTATGTTAACCTTCATAATGTTTTGGACAAAACCAATGACATGCCAGCATCGGATAAATCGGCAGAAGGACTGGTACACCGACATGTTTGCTGAACAATGCAACCATTCCATGAGCGGGAATACGATCCGGGCCACGGTGCTGAGAGTACCGAATCCTCACAAGTAAATAACAAGACAAAGCGATAAATACTATAGTATTTGATGGAAATAAAACACCCTTTCTGAACATTTCCGTTGCAGATTGTGGGAAAACGCCATTCCGTCCGTGTGCATTGCGGCTAATCAGAGAGCCATCTGTTTTTAGATTAGATTACTTACAGTGTGGAAACAGGCCCTTCGGCCCAACAAGTCCACACCGACCCCCCGAAGTGCAACCCACCCATACCCCTACATCTACCCCTTAACTAACACTATGGGCAATTTAGGATGGACAATTCACCTGACCTGCACATCTTTGAACTGTGGGAGGAAACCGGAGCACCCGGAGGAAACCCACACAGACACGGGGAGAACGTGCAAACTCCACACAGTCAGTCGCCTGAGGCGGGAATTGAACCCAGGTCTCGGGCGCTGTGAAGCAGCAGTGCTAACCACTGTGCCACTGTTCTAGTCGCAGTTTCCAACTTTGGCCCAAAGTCTCGTGTGTTCTAATGTTTCAAGGGCAAATTTCAATGAGGTTATCCTATGTTCTTAAATGGCACAATAACGGGGCAAAAGTATGACACTTCCACAACGAATTGTAAGCCTTTTGAGGAACTCATGCTCATTTTCACCCACAGAGGGAGACACACAGTAAGATACCCCCAAACTGACGGAGGTGTCCGTTGTGGAGAGCTGGAATTTGATATGGACAACAGGACAAATGCAAGTTTTAAATGAGAAAGCACAGAGGCGACGTCCCGCAAGGGCTTCACAGCGGAGCGTCAACGTAGACGACAGTCAAAGCAAAACATTCCCCTCGAGCCAGGTAGGACTCGAACCTACAATCTTCAGACCCGAAGTCAGACGCGTTATCCATTATGCCACTGGCCCAAGAGACGAGCCAAGCGTTGGCAGAATGTCGATATGTAATGCCATGGACTTTCACGGAATCAGAATGAAAAAGGTGAACAAGCAGCGAAGATAATCACCAACACTGCTTCACTTCGAAGTTTCCAATTTTTGAAGCAGAGCCTTTCACTGGCAAAGGAGAAACATTTGTCCTCAGCTGCCTGCTTCAGGGTCGCCTCCTTCTCTGCTGGAAGTTTCCATCGTTTTATTCACAGTCACGACGCGATTTCATGATCCACTCCAGTGAAAAAGTGTCATGGTGTCGTCCAAGCAAGACCCTGCAGACCCTCCGGTCATTTCGAGCTCTGGATGTGGAATTAGACGAGATGCGTGACACCTTTTATTGGCGCTGCCACTTCACTGCAAATTAGCGGCTCAAAACGAGCCGTTGTTAGCATCAGCTTGATTTGTACCTACCTGCAGTGCATTTGCTAAACAACATCAGATAGATCCCATCCGGCCCAGCTGACTTATCTATTTTCACACTCTGCAGTATTTCACCTGCTGAGAGTACCGAATCCTCACAAGTAAATCCTCACAAGAACATTTTCGTTGCAGATTATTTTCAACTTGTCTTCGAAGGTTTACAAATTGGGAAAAGGCCATTCCGCCCATTGTTCATTGCGGCGAATCAGAGAGCCATCTAGTCTAGTCGCAGTTTCCAAATTTGGCCCAAAGTCTGGTCATGGTGTCATGCAGAAACTCAGCGAGTTCACTCAGACATTTTTGTGTGTGCAGAATGATTTGCCACAGTTAACGCAAATTCAATGGCATCCGAATGGGTATATAGACAGGAAGCGTTCGGAGATATAAGGAACACATTTTGGCAAACATGGTTCAATTAATTTCGGTTATCTGTTCAGCAGGGACAGGTTCGATAGTAGGGTCTTTTTCCGTGCTCGGCATCTTTGGTGTGCTCCCGCAGCTGACACCAGTTTTATTGGACCATTTGCAAAAAAATGCACTCTGTTTGTTATGCAGTCAGCGCGTTTGTCTATATTTCTGGAGGGTGGATGGGACGAGTTGACCCAGCAATGAGGGTCTTTCCGGACTTTTGCTGCCAATGACCATTCGTTTGGCACCTTCCCAACTTTGCCATCAAAGAGTTTGACTGAAGAATAATTCCGCAAGGATAATGTTACCCCCCTCAGCTCTCCAACGAATCCAGAAACTGACAGCTCTTCATGTGGAACAGAAGCAAAACAGAAAGGGTGAACCATTGTCAGACACACCGAAGCATTCATGCTGCCTTTGCTGCAGTGCAAGCCGATTATGTCATGAACTGCTCAGAGAAACGACAGCGAGGCAATTCAGGACATACTGGAGATTTAGTGCATTGCCAAGTCACAGGAAGTGCTCAACAAACATAAAACAAAACGGAACAGCAATAATCCATGAAAAATGAAGTTTACCAATTGCACTCGTGATGAAATTAGGTCAACAACGCGCTGATGACTAAATCTGATCGAGAGGACCAACCACCAGCCCCCTTCACCAGGACAGTAATGAAGGAAATGCGAGAAATACAAAAAACATGTCTCATCGCCACTGCAACAACAAAACCGGCGAGCAGATACAATGTAGAATCTGGTTTCATATCAGCAATGAAATGGTAATATCCATTCACTTTCAGTGAAAACGGTGAACAAAGGAAATTGTCTGAAATATGAATACCCAGCGCAGGCTGCTTGGTTCCCCGATTATACTGCTGCACAGACTTTCATATTTAAAGGTACCTTTCAAAGGGAGTGTTTGTGGCTGTCCATATGACAATGGAAATTGTTGCCCTCGCTCTCACTGTCATTATTGATCGTGTTGGGTTTGGCATCCTCACCTTGCACGCGGGAGTTCAGTGTACAATTCTCTGCTGTGAAAAATCGGAGTGCTTTGGAGCAGAAAGATGCAAAGCTCGTGTGCTTCATGGAGATGTTGTTGGAACGTTTTGCGGTGCTGGGAAGTGGGATCCTCACAGTTCTGGGTAACATCCTTGGGGTTGCAGAGCTTGTTGTGAAGCCTCCTGTCCTGTGGCGGTTGGAATTGATTTCGTTTCATTGCTGCTGGGTCCGCTTGTTGGTATTGCAGATTGGATCCTGATCAATGTGTTTATTGATGGAATCCATGGATGGGTGCCCTGCTTCTAGAAATCCTCTGGCTGCTTTCTGATTGCCCTCTCCTATTACTGTTGTGCTGCTCTCGAGGATGCTTGCTGTCTGTACGTATAGCTACTCGGGACAGCTGGCCGTGGCAATTACTGACGGCCACACTAATTCTTTGCCAAGAATATGTATCCTACAACTGCATTCCCAGATGTCTGGCACACTAAATTGTCAACAAGGATATGCCATAAAGCAATTGAAACAAAATGCTTCCCTTTATTAAAATAAATTTCTGGAAACTGATAGCCAGACTCTTCTGAACACACGGATTTAGGACAGCACATCACCCAACAGCCTCGCTGAGGGAAAGCTCAGCAGAAAACAATATCCAATGCCCAACTTGAGCAGGACAAATGTGGTTGTCAAGATTCCACGCAGGGACTGCACGAAACACTATATCGGAGAAACAGTCGGACAACTCGCGAGCTGCAATCATGAACTTCGGCCAGCCCGTATACGCCACGGGCAGATGTTCTTGTAGTTGTATGTAGGGAATTGAGTATTTCTGATTCAGGGGCTTGGACCGTCTGCAGCACTGGATAATTCATTGTGTTGTAATTACTGTTAGAACATATGTAAAACTCGATTGCGCATTGAGATGTACATCCAAAATATTAGCCGAGAGAAGGAATTTGGTGATTTTCCTGGTGCTGTTCCTGTCATGCCCTCTGAAACTGGACTTATTGTGTGCTTCCTGACGGTTCGGTGCATGCTTCCGTGATCGTATTTTGGGCAGAAACCTGCGTTTTAGCTTCAATAACGTGCGTTTGCAAACCTGGTACACCTCCCTGTATTTTGTTATCTCTTATTGTGTGCAATTGCAACACGGCAAATTATTAATTTACATTGGAAGGTGACAAACGGAGGCGTGTGAAATGCCAAGGTATTAGTGACATTTATCAATTGGTTGCATATTACCTTGATTCAGGAGATAAGGATGTAAAACGTGTTTGTGTAGAAATGAGGACCAGTGAGGAAAGAAGTCATCCGCAGGTGTAGTTTACAAGTGCACTCGCAGTAACCACAACGTACAGAAAAAAATACTACATGTGAGTGATAAAAGATGGCAATAGTTACGGGTGATCTTAGCTTCCCATCTCCCACTCACGGTTCAATGGTAAAAAAAAAGTTTGGATGACAATAATCAATAAATCATATCTGTCCCAGAGAACAACGCGAGCCATATTTTGGTCATCGATTAGTTTACAGCTGACTTAGTCTCTGTCTTTTCTTGGAAACCATCTCCTTTGTTGTGACCATCAGGAAAGATATTACATTTGTCATAAAGAAAATGAATATTATGTCACTAACCTTTGTTTGTTTCATGCCCAAGTACAATCAGACGACCTTGATCAACTCCGTTCGTCATGCTAGCAAAGAAATCTGGAAACATGCCAAGTGTGATTTTTCGCTCAATAACTAATTTTGATTCAGTTTGATTGCAACCACCTCTCCCTAAAGTTGTGCTTTTCTTCTTTTAAAATGGTGTCCGGTATCTTCCAAATGCCGGCAAAGATATGAGAGCAGATGGAAGCAATTTAGCCTATCAAGTCTGCGACAACATTCAATGAGATCATGGCTGATTTGGTTAATTCTCAACCCCCGTTTTTATCCTCATCTCCATGATGCTCCATGTCTGTCTATCACAGCCTTGAATACACCTCGCCTTCACAGCCCTCTGTTGTTAGGAAACCCACAGATTTGCTACCCTCTGAAAGAGTGAATATCCTCCTTATCATTTTCTTAAATGTTTGATCCCTTCAGCTGTGAGAACGCACTCTCGTCCCAATTTCTCGGGGGTGTACATCAGAGCAGAATAAGCCCCTGAAGGTAGGTCTGCATTCTCCAGTGCCGCTCCGTATATTTGAAACATTTTCATATTTTGACCTCTGATTAAAAATAGTAGACCTAATTTGCACATCAGATTTGCCAGTGGTGAATTTTTTTCAAGAAGACTTCAATGAGCGTAATTCTACTGGCAGTGAATAGGGCCAGACAAATTAGATTACTTACAGTGGGGAAACAGGCCCTTTGGGCTAATAAGTCCACACCGCCCCGCCACCCACACATACATACATTTACCCCTTACTTAACACTACGGGCAATTTAGCATGGCCAATTCGCCTGACCTGACCATCTTTGGACTGTGGGAGGAAACCAGAGCATCCGGAGGAAACACACGCAGAGCGTGCAAACTTCACAAAATCAGTCGCCCGAGGCGGGAATTGAACACGGGTCTCTGGCGCTGTCAGCCAGCAGTGTTAACCACTGTGCCACCGTGCCGCCCTAATGCAAGGGCATTTTTCTTTCGCGATCCAGTGCTGTGTTTATTCACCTCTCTGCGCATGAAAATGGATCCTACCCATCCACTTTATCTCTCATCAATATGTGTGTAATTCAAATTGATGCGGCCATGACTACACGCGCGCAGTGCTGTCTTAGTATGTCTTATGTAATGGAAAGTTCCAACCTGAAACACCAGGATTTAGCTTTTCTTGGCACCCCAGCATCCTCCTCCTTTCGAAAGCAAGATAGTCTGACAGCGAATACTGGGGGACCAGGAAAAGCCAAATCCTGGTGTTTCAGGTTGGAACTTTCCGTTACACAAGACATACTAAGACAGCATTGCACGCGTGTCGTCATGGCCGCGTGATACAGGTGATGGATTAGAAATCCACTGAGGCTTCCCTCCACAGGTTCGAATTCTGCTGGCTCCGTTTTTGGTGATGTAATGCAGGACGAGTTTTCACTCACAGTTCAGCAATCTCGTCTCAACAAACAAGACCAGTCAGTTGATTAGACTTAGCAAACTCAAGTTTTTAATCAAAAACGCAACACACTTAAAACATTATCTCCGTTTCTCTTTTCACAGTTACTGCCAAACCCATCGAGACTTTGCAGTATTCTTTGAATGTACTGTGCTGAAGTGCTGCTTTTGAATAGATTCCTTTTACCCCAGTCCTCCGTTCACTAACTCTGGTCAGTGACAACACTTCATCCTCGCTCATCGAAGAACCAATCCCCACCATTAATTTTCCCATCATTATAAATAGCCGCAAGATATTGCTGACAAACCATCTTTGCTCCAAAGCGAAACTCACCAACATCGGGAATCTCTCCACAACGGGACATCTCATCCCTGGACATGGTGAAATACAGGCGATTGTGAACAGAATTTGGGAAAATATTGTCACTTGTCAGGTGAAAAAATGTTAAGAAGGCAAAGCACGTCACCCAGTCTCCAGCTTCGTGAATCTTCAGAAACTCTTTGGGAAAAGGACTCAGAGGAGAATGAAGAAGGGTGAATTGTCAGACTGATAGGAATCAGTCAGGACAACTTCCCGTTCTTTAAGAGGACGGGACATTGATTCTGATGTTCTCAGGACAAGAACTGATTGGAGACATTGAAGTAATTCTCGGTCCTGTACATGAGGAATACAAACCTTGTATGGACACTGGGACAATGAAAATACTCGATACCACACAAGATACTGAGAGGTTCGAAGAGAGATGTTCCCGATTGGAGCAGAGCTGGTTCCCAGTGACATGGGTGTGTCTGTCGTGGATGGGATCAGACTGTTCCCATGTCGCTATTATGAATGTCCCAGTCCTTATTTCGGAAAAGTAAAACTGATAGAGGACAGTTGTCGTTCCGGGAGTGGCAGCCTGAATTTGGAGGTCAATCACAGACTGCTTTCGAGGATCGTCCAAGGTGTTAGGTTGGAAGTATCAGCTCATTCGACTGTTAACTGAAATGTTACTGGTTCAATAGCCCCAGGGCGACAGCGATTGATGTTCATAATGCACCTGTTTTCTGTGCAGCACCGTTTCGTGTTTCTAATGGCGTCAGGAAAATGTTTTCCAAACAGAAACTTTTGGTATGACGAACGATAAAAAAAGTTTCTGCATTGCTTTAATGGTTACTGTAAAGAACTGTGGATTCTGGGAATCTGAAGCAA